>NC_086174.1:105553089-105861839 GCF_023053635.1 Elgaria multicarinata webbii
CTGCTGTCCTTCTCTTTCTCTAATTAATTCTGTTATGCCATGTTTATTATTTCATATCTCACTAGCTAAAAAGTATTGGCTTTACAACTGAGCAAACTTGTACAGCTGCCTTAGCAACTTCCAAATTCGGCTTTCTATTTGCTCTATCTTTTAAAGTATCATCATGAGTCTTTATACATTGGCCTTAGTCCAGCTATAATTATAGGCAATGTCTTGCACACAACAACTAGCAGTCCCAGATATGCATGCCCATTCACCTCAAAGACACATTCAGCCAATTCCATAGGACTCCAATGAGCATCACAGGCCTTAGCTAGACCTAAGGTTTATCCCGGGATCGTCCTGGGGTCGTCCCTGCCTGCTCTCTGGATATCCTGCATGTCATTTACATGAACAGGGATGACTCCAGGATGATCCCAGGATAAACCTTAGGTCTAGCTAAGGCCACAGTGTGGATGGGTATGTGAATGCAAATACACATTTACCTCAGCAACAACCATGGGAGCCAGTTTACTGCACAGAAGAGAGATCCAATGGATCTCTCTTCCTGGAATGAGGTGATTACTAGGAAGTAAGTCCTATTCCCTTCCAAGTGAAGTAGGCAGAAGTAAGAGGAAAGTAGCAGTTTGACTGAGCTGGTTATGGGAAGAATCGGGGGTTATCTGAAGAGCAATCCTAATTCCTAAATAACTGTGGCTGTTCATAATGGTACACTTCTTATTAGTAGAAAACATAAGAGACATTTTTAAAATGCAACTTTCAAATGGGAAGGATCAACTAAGTGTTTTTGGTCGCTCTCAACTGAAAAGCCGCAGCACTATCTAGTTAATTAAAATAATCCCTTTGTTTTCACTGACAGGAAAACCAATTTAATAACATTTTGGAAATTATTTTTAGCCGTTCAGAAATTTAGCTTTTAAAAGCTGCCTATATTTGGAAGTTTTATTGTGGCTTCCAAATCAAACCTTTGGAATTTCTGTTATGTTATTAAAACATATCTGAAGCTTAAAAGATTGACATTTCAAAATTATTTCCTCATATTTTGGCTCTTGTTGGATTTATTTAAGGAAATTACATTTGACAGGACCAATTACAACATGTCTAATGGTAAATTATACTCAGAGTGGAAAATGAATTTGACATCCTTCCCTCTCCCCACCATAATCTTCCCCCATAATATTTATATTTTTCTATTCAGACAACTCAAAAATCCCCAAAATGATATTTCATCATTCTAACACTCACTCCTAATAGGATTATATAAACTTTTGATAGAATCATCTGCGTAGTAGCTTTATTACTAATTCTTTTTAAAGCACTTTGCATGTGACAAAGTGCTTTACAGTTATTTCGTTTATTTCACAACATTGTAAGGTTATATTACTCAACAAAGGATTCCCAAAGACATTCAGGACTGAACAAAGATTTAAACCTGGCTCTTTAAATCCAAATTCAACACTTGAAGCAAAGGACCGCTTCCTATATACTTAGTGCATTTCTATTAATAGCTTATATTGGTTTTGTATCAGTTTGTAACTGTCATGGGTTTCCCTGGGAGTTCACTTGTGATCGGCTAATAAGAATCTCCTTAGCTTGGCTAAAAGTGGGTATAAAACCAGTGGGGGTGGAGGTTACAGCTGCCCATTGTCTTCATCTACATCTTGGCTTTCAATTGTCTCCATTTGGTCCTGCCCTATTGAAGACCATGGTTTGGTGTAGGTTTTAGCCAGTTCTGTTATTTTGCTTGTAAGTACTGTTTCCCAATATTGCTCTGTTTATTGTATGTTATCCCTTTTGCCCTTTTGTAAATAAGCTTACCACTATCATAACTGAAAGTGTGTCCTTCATTCCAATTAAGACTTCATTCTACATCCAGAGCTTTCCTCTTAGTTATTGCTACAGTTTAAGGTTTCAGGCTTAGGGCTTTGAAGCAGAGAGTGCCGTCTTAGGCTCTTGTTTCATAAGACTTCAAGGTGTCCTGTAAGTCTGAGGTCCCCTGGCTCATAAGAGTGGTGGCAGCCTACCTTGCTGGGTTGGTGTTCAATCTGAGTAGCCATTTGACCTTACCTACATTGTGAGGAGTTAGGGAGTTAGTTCCTCCTCCCTCTTCCTCCCTTCACAAGATAAATGCTAAATAATTAAAGTTATGTTTTGGGGCCAGATCACACATTCACGGATGTGACAGGTGGGGGAACAATCCCTTATTGCATCTATATAATAAACATGTGATACAAGATGTATGTGTATATATCCATGAGACATCCTTCCCCAACCTGGTGCCCTCCAAGTGTTTTGTCCTTTAACTCCCATTCAGCCCCCACCACTATGTCCAGTGATCAGCGATGATGGGAGTTGTAGCCCAAAATATATAAAGGGTACCAGGTTGGGGAAGGCTGCCATATGCAAACTGACCAAACGCCCATGATACTGCCATCTTTTTTTAGGTGGAAGATCAACTTAAAAACCCAGCACTACCTAATTAACTAAAATAATCCCTACATGTGTGTCACATGGTACATGTGTGCCATGAAATGAATGAGTGGCAGTGGTGGCCAGGAGTGCACTCTCTGCCCGCTAGATTCATGTGCTAATGTCTGGCTATGTAATATATTGTACAGGTTGGTATATATGGGAATATTGTTTATGTCAATTCTACAGAGTGTATTCGGTAAGTAAGTTAAGGGAGAGAGGGAGGGAGTCAATGGAATGTTTGGGCAGTTGGTGATTGGTTGAGAGCATGAGGTGACTGTGTTTAAAGTAGGAGTGGCTGTAGTCAGTTTAGTCAGTTAGGGCATTTAGTAGAGTTTGGGCTGTTATTGTCAGAGTTTGGGTTAGAGTAGAGAGAGTGTTGTTGGATAATTTAGAGGTTGAGGGAGGAGTTTAGAACAGAATAGGTATTATAAAGGAGACAATTACTTCAGTGCTTTATTTAACAAACGAATATATCTTATTTACTATTTTAAAAGTTTTAATAAATAATCATTTATTTTGTTCTTCAGTATATTGTGTGGCTTCAGTCATTCAGGTTAATCTCAAAGAGATTATCCAACCCGCCCCCCGTTAATTATTTTCTTTTCTTAATAAGGGTCCACAGAGGCACGGAGCCCCGCTCCAAGCTAAAAATATATATAAAAAGTCAGGGTAAGTGCCCAACTTTTTTTAGAGCAGAGCTTTGGGGATTTCTCCCTGGATCACTTTGGAGTGGTAGCTGCTTCACGTAGATCACCTGCCACCATTCCGAAGCTACCGCTGGGAAAAACGCCCATCTAGACAACCTCCAAGTACCATTACAACCTGCTTTCCATATATTATATAAAAATTGAACAACAGGTCATGGTGGCACACATTAGTGCCTGAACAAGATACACTAAAGGCCACAATCCTATGCATATTTAGTCAAAAAAAGGCCTACTACAACCTCTAACATTAAGGTGACAGTGTTAGCATGACTGATGTTGGGACTTTTGTCTGTCTAAATATACATAGGAGTGTACCTTAATGACAGCTTTTTGTCTTTATAAATCCTTTCTTGGATGTAATGAAACACTACAGTGCTGCATCATTGTATGTCAATGCTAGTACATTATTGTGCTGCTCCTTCCAGATTCCCCACAATGCTAGCTAAATATATATTTTACTGGTCACATCTAGCACTTCCTCAATGCCATAAACAGAGTTGCCAATTCTCTCTTTCTTAAAGGATTTTCTTTATTTTAAAGAAATGCTCCCTATACACACCGATCATTGCAGTAATTAGAAATTTTGCAGACTTTTAAAAGTTGAATTCAATGTTTTTGTATTTTCAGCATTACAAAGATAACTTTTGAGGAAGGCTTTTAAAATTGTAAAAAAATGCATTTTGCCAATGAATTTGAAGGCAATGTTAGTAATCCACTTCCTAAATTCACAATCTTTGCTTGTTCGTCCTACCCAAATCTCAAAATCCATAACTAGGAAGTGGGAAGGGGGGGTTCCAATTGAGAGGAGGTAAATTTTCTAATTTGTATGAGAAAACTCAATCGAAAAGCATACAATAACCAAGTACAACTAAGCATTGCCAACCCAATGCCTATTACTTCTTTACCGGCTTAATCAATCCAGATTTATTTTTTAGCTGCATTGGAGAGTAGCAAGAACAGAAAATCCTTCCAGGGCTGGATCTACACTACTGCTTTAAAGCGCTTTAAAGCTCTTCATAACAGTTTTGACAACTGTTGGGGCCCAGGACACACTGCATATACAGTTTTCAAAGTGCTTTAAAGCGCATTAAAGCAGTAGTGACAAGACTTTTATTATGCAATTGCCCTCACTCACTCATGGGATTTTACTGGGGAAGGGAGGGAACGGTGTTATCTTATACTTGTAACCCCCTTGTGTTTCCTCACTGTTTCTTCGGTCTAGTTTCTTACTAGAGAAAAATCTCTTAAAGCAGGAAACATAAAATATCTGCACAATGCCTTTTAATTGTTAGTGATAGGACATCTCCATCTGGAAGCACCTATAGCTTTAATTTAGTTTTTATTTCATGTGGCCTCCAACATGGTGACTGTAACGTACAAAAATGTGATGATTTGCAAAGAGCAAGCAAACCAGAAAAGCAGTCCACAATTCAATGAAGTTTAATAATTACTGTAACACTTGCTGTTGCAAACTTTATAAAATGATTTGGTTTGATTGATTGATTGATTACATTTATATACCGCCCCATAGCCGAAGCTCTCTGGGCGGTTTACAAAAATGACATGAAGTGAGGAACAAATCATTATCATTCTGTCCAGTTCTTATGGCAACAGATCTCAAAATGACCCCTGCCCTAAGATTCAGTTTTCTACAGGTGTTTTCCAGAGTTCCTTCCTTCCTTGCCCCCATTCATAGAGCACTTTACTTCCTACCATTACATCATCACTGTACCAACAAGTGAATTTGCTTAATTCTAACAATCTGTCTCTATTTTAGCCACCATCACTATTTACCAAGAGGCAAAGGCTGAAGGTATCTCTTGAATTGAGGATGAAAACAAAAACAAAGGTGTTGTCCTTGTGCTTGTGAAGTTACACTACTGTAAATCACTTGCCCCTTTTTTGCTGCTGAATTTTGGCAACAAATCACTACTTTTTCCAATTGAGTTAGTTATATCGTGCAGATATTGGTTTAGCGCAACATCATTAGCGGTACCACTTGGACAACATTGGATGCATTCCTGAGTATGGCATTTTATTTTTTACATTTTTGACCTGGCAACTTAAGCCATGAAGATGCCAAATTCCACAGAGATTTTATTGATCTTCTGTCAAACTGCTAACCAACTAGCATGATTGAGATTAAACTGGCTAGTTGGATATGTTCACAAATATATTAAGAAAGTAATTTGATATTTTAGAATTTCAGTTACACTAACAGCCTGAGCAGATATGGTTTCATAAAAAGCTCCATCTGAAAGTATTCCTCCCAGATGTGGTTTCAGCAATGGTCCATCGTACATGGCGTTGATGAGTTACACTAAGGAAGCTAGAAAAGGCCAACAGATCGGTTTTAAATTTCATATGAGGTTTTTGCTTATGTCCACTTCAGGAAATGAATAGTGCATTCATAAATTGTGTGGAGGGTTTCCCCCCCTTATCCAGGAGATGAACCTTAGCATTTTGATTTAGCCCCAGGGTATTAAATTTCTTTAACACTTTACCACATTAGAATATGTTTTCCATCTCAACAAAGATGATGCAATATCATGAATGGTGGAGGGGGGGAGTTGGCAAAAGTGGTCTTCCATAACAAGCCATAAAAATTTATGATGCGCATAGTCTGATAATGGCACGTAATGAATTGAATATTTCCTTATGGATGCTATTTGAGAAGATATAGCACGTGAGGCTATCATAACACTTCAATCAATCCTCAATTGCTACTTGAAGCTGTATTTCTTTTACTGTCCGCATAACAGATTTTTGTTATCAGTGCCAAAATTTGGTCTGACAAAACTAGGAAGATGAAAAGGAACATTATTTCCCCCTCTTGTTTTGTATTTTCCACAGCAGTCCTTGTCTTTGTGTCCTCTCTCTCTCATTTGTTTTAATTCTTTGTTCCTTTTCTCATTCTGTCTTTGATGGGGAGAAGTTTTACTGCTGATGGCATATGATTTGTTGAACAATAGATCTAGTGGAGCCCCTCCTTCCAATTATAGCATTATTGTTATTTTTTCCATAGGAGATTTTATAAGGTTAATTGCAGTATAATTGGGGAAGTCATTCATGGACGGTGTCCTTTTCCATTCTCCAGATTTTTCAAAACCTCACACCTGTTTTTCTTAGGTTTGGGAGCTACATCAGTCTATAAATCCTTCTACGTTTCCTGGTATCGTTTCTTATGAAATAAAACTCCCCCTCCCTCCGCTTGCCCAACTGTTTTCAATACTTGCAGTCATGCCTGAAGTTGTCAATCAAGGAACAGCTTATCAGTCTGGCCTTTTCCTTTTTAAGCTAAAACTTGGTGACTTTGGAGACCTGTCAACACCCAGTTGCTTTTAGCCCTAACAATAAAGTCACACTCTATCTCCCACCTAGTAGCTTTAGATTAAATTCTGATGCTATATACGTCATATTTACATAGTTAAAACTCATAACAAAGCAACCCACAGGCAATAGGATGTAATAACCATGCAACAGAGCCATTTCCTGTCCCCTTTTCTCTCTCATACTATGTTTTGTGTAGTTTATTGGATGTGAATGTTTTGAAAATGAAAATCATCTGGGGGCAGGGGGGGGGGAAGTCCACGCCAGGCGTGAGGTTTTAGAAGAATTCAACTGAAAGAATATATAGAGCTGTAAATGCTCGGCCACCTCTGGTATTGTAAAACAAAAACTGGCCCAATATTCTCTTTTATTTCCACAAGTTGAATCAATTGGAGGGGGGCACGATTATATGCTTCGACATATATTTTTAATGTGTTTTATTCTATTCACATTAAAGGAAAACAATTAACTTGGAGTCAGAAAGCTTTAAACACCAAAAGGGTTTACAGTTTTCATTTTAAGACACAAAGGGACTGTTACAAATACACTGTAATGTGAACTTTACCCAAGGACTGTGTTTTGAAGACCAACGTCCCTCTAGCTGTAATGCCTTTAAAAAAAAACATTCAAACAAATCAGACATTTTCTTTTCATTCTTTAGAGGCCAAGGAATAAAGCCAATGAAAGCAGCAGCCTAAAAAAGATGGTTACATATTCTTCTCTCCACATTAGTATGCCATGGCTTGCATCAAGTTGGAACACCCAATCTACAGTTCACTGTACACTTTAAACGAAATACAGAGGGTATCCAGTGGGTTGAATCCAATGTTAGTCTTCCTTAAGACCTATTCATTCCGGGGGTCTACTCCATCACACCAGCAATTTAACGCATTCTTGCTATCCCTGCTATTTTGATGCCATCAACCATGGGACGCCTGAGGGTGGGGCTTGGGAATCAGGGGTGCTATGCTTCAGTGTTTCTGGTCCTATCTCTTGGGGAAGTTCCAGATGGTGATGCTTAGGGATAGCTGCTCCTCAAAGAAGGATCAGTCGTATGGTGTACCACAAGGCACCATCCTATCCCCAATGCTGTTTAACATCTACATGAAACCGCTGGCAGAGATTATCCGGAGGCATAGGGTAGGGTGCTATCAGTATGTAAATGACACCCAAATATACTTCTCTATGCCTTCAAAAACAGCATCAGCTAAGGATAGTGTGTCTCCTTTGAACGAATGCTTGGAGGCAGTAATGGGCTGGATGAGGAAAAACAAACTGAAGCTGAATCCAAACAAGACAGAGGTGCTTACCATCAAAGGCCCCAACCTGGATCTGGAAGTGTGTTAGCTAGTTCTGGATGGGGTTACACTCCCACTGAAAGACTGCATTCGCAGCTTGAGGGTGCTCCTGGATCCATCATTCCAAATGACAGCTCAGATAGATGCGATGGCCAGGAGTGCTTACTATCACCTTCAGCTGATATGCCAGCTTCACCCCTTCCAAGAGTTGGAAGACCTAAAGATGGTAGTGCCGTGCTGGTAACTTTGAGGCTCGACTTTTGCAATGTGCTCTACACAGGGATACCTTTGTGCCTAGTCCGTAAACTTCAACTAATTCAAAATATGGCAGCCGGGTTGGTCACCAGTACACCTAACGGTGACTATATTACACCAATTTTTAAATCATTCCACTGGCTGCCAATTAGTTTCCGGGCAAAGTATAAAGTGGTAGTTATTACCTTTAAAGCCCTACATGGTTTGGGTCCAGGCTGCCTGCAGGATTGCCTTCTCCCATACAATCCGCCTCACACACCCAGGTCCTCTAGGAAAAATTTACTTCAGCCAGCTTGACAACTGTTACCCAGAGGACCTTCTCTTCTGCCACTCCCAAACTGTGGAATGGCCTGCCGGGAGAGATTTACCAACTCAACAGTCTTTCTGAAAATAAAAAACCTATATAGACTGATGTATTCTGGCAGGCCTACCCAGATGAATTTTAAGAAGTCTGGCTGTTATTTTAACAATATATTGGTTTTATATGCTTTATTTATTTATTTATTTGTTTGTTTGTTTGTTTTATTTATTTATTTATTTATTTATTTCATTTATATACCGCCCCACAGCCAAAGCTCTCTGGGCGGTTTACAACAATTAAAAATGGTAAACATTAAAAGTGTACAAAATTTAAAAACCATCAAAACATAAAAAACAGTATAAAAACAACAGTATCCATTTAAAAACAACAATTCTGGGGTCCATTAAAAACAAACTTAACGTTGCTAAATGCTGTTAAAATGTCTGGGAGAAGAGAAAAGTCTTGACCTGGCGCCGAAAAGATAACAATGTTGGTGCCAGGCGAGCCTCATCGGGGAGATCATTCCACAGTCAGGGGGCAACCACTGAAAAGGCCTTTTCAGTGGTTGTATTCAGTGGTTGTATTCAGTGGTTTGCATTTTATAATATTTTTGTATTCTATGTTGTTCCCTGCCTTGATCCAGAGGGAGATGTGGGTAAGAAAAATATATATATATATATATATATATATATATATATATATGTGTGTGTGTGTGTGTGTGTGTGTGTGTGTGTGTGTGTGTGTGTGGTTTTGTAGCGCGGTACTCATATGACATCGTCCCCATTCTGCACTCATCTGGCCTCTTCCCCCCCTTTTTTCCCACCTTATTTTGGAACAGGGGAAGTCCATTTTTTCCTCCATGCAAAACTGCTCCTCAGAATCCACAGCGGGATTCTCCCAGTTCTCCTTTCCTCGCCTGCCAAATTGCTGAGATGAAAAGGAAGAGCCCAGAGCAGGCAGCTCATCTGGAAAGAGAAGGGAAGTCCATAAGAGTGCCTCCTGAAGGAGGAATTGCGGTCGCTCCTCTCATCCTGATGCAGGCTCTGCCAAATGGTACACTTCAGGAGGGATTACTTTTTCTTAGATCTTAAACAATGCCTGGTCTGTAAAGGTCAATTCCCCACACCGAGCGTATGGCTCTTCTCCAAGCTCTCCTTCCTCCGCCTTCCATCCCCACCCCCACCCCAGACCTCTCTTTCCAATTCCACAATAGCTCATTGTTTTTCTTTTCTAGATGTGAGCCCATCTTGCATCTGGGTGTCAGGTCTGATCTCTCTAAGGCACTCGTTCATTCATCCCAGGTGGTCTCCCTTGCTCTGATCCCAGCCAAGCTTGAAATATTGGGGGCTTCCTGGTCACGTGCCCTCGGATGCTGCCTCAACAGAACCCCTACTTAGCAATGAGCTTCCACAAGCCCAGCGTTGCCTTCGATCTTCCTGCTCCCTGCCTGTGCAGCCTGAGGTTTGCTTTGTTATATTCATTTACTTTGCCTCTGGAGTTAATGTTTGTCTCCATTTCAGGCAGGGAAAGTAAGAATGCCTTGGTATTTTCGACATATGGGATTATAATGTGCAACGTATGCAGCCACATGTGTAATGGAAATATATGCATATGTTTGCTACGGTGGTGATTGCCTCAGATCACACCATCATGCGCCAGTGCACCATCTGTCTTGGTCAATGTTTCCCATTTGATAGTTTGGTTGTAGAAGTTCAGCAAATTGTTTTTCCCCTTCCCCCAGCAAGGAGATAAGTGAAATGCCTTGCCTCATGTTTGCAGCATCTGCAAGCTGTCCCTTGGGTGTCACTTGGGGAGTGTTTCAAGGCAGGGGAGTGAAAGCAACCAGATCCAGTATAGGAATGCTCACCTGATGATTCATCCCAGAGGAGGGAGGACACACCCACAATTAATCCAAGATTCACATTCAATTACCAGGAAGCCCTTTAATTGATCTAGCTATTGATTAAAGGTGGCAGCTGTTGTTAAACTGGCTCTTGTGCATGACTCAACGCATGTCAGATTGCAGCACGGCAAGTCTGGATGCAGCCTACTTTCTGGGCAATTTCCAGGAGGTGTTGTGTCATTCCCTCTCTCAGCTCATATTAAAGAAGCGCACAGAACCACATGGCAAGCCGCAAGGGAAAAGAAACTGATGTTAACTTTAGTTTCATTTCATTTCATTTCATTTATTTATTTATTTATTTATTTATTTATTGCATTTTTATACCACCTAAAAGCTGAAGCTCCCTGGGCGGTTCACAATTTGGTGAATAATGACCATGGGCAGGATCTACACTACTGCTTTATAATGGTTTATAACAGTAGTGACAACTGTTTAGGCCCAGGACACACTACATATACAGTTTTCAAAACGTTTTCAAAGTGTTATATCCTGCTTGGTGTAGATCGGGCCTTGTGGATCCACCCTAAGAGCTTCATCCCACGTACCTGTTTCCCTCGAATTATCCCCTACAGCGTTAAGCTGTCGGTGTTGTTGTTGTTGTTGCTAAATCACACCCCGGGCGGCAGCACTCCTAAGATCCTTTGCAAAGAGTTTAAGGAGGGAAATGTAAAAAAATCATAAAAAATCAATGGATGACCCAATCTGATTCAAATTTGGTATGCTTAAAGCTCTCCTTAATATCTATTACTATGCCAATTTTGATGTCTTTATTTTTACAGCTTACGCAGATGTAAGCATTTGTTTAATTTTTCTTTAAACCTTTCAAATCCTGCTCCTGTGCCCCAGTGGCCGCTCAGAAAACAACAAATGATTCTCTCAAAAACTAGTAGCAAAATATGGCAGGTCTTTTCCCTTTATAGCACAATTAAAGCAGGATGCATGGGAGTACTTCACAGTCAAAGCAGATTATAAACTGGAAAACTTCAGAGTACTTCACAATAAAAGCAGATTATAAACTGGAAAATGTCGGAGTCCTTTGCACGCAATTCACAGTGATTGCACAGTATAACACTGGTGTGATAAAGCTCTAACAGTTCCACAGCAGAATATCAAAACCCATTAGACTCTACCTGTTTGACTGAGCCGTTATAATTGCACAGCCGTTATAATTATAAAAGAAATAATGTTTTGTGATGAGAAAAGTACAAAGAATTATAACTCACTTCAATTATGGCTGATCCAAATATTTGGGTTAGATAAGCTTGAGAAATTAGATCTTTGGGAATTCCAGCGCGAACTGAATTGATCTGCACCTCTCAGACTAATGTGTGCATCAAAAAGCAATTATCCATCAGATTTTCCGTTTCTTTGAACTTTGCAGTGTAGATCTCAGCTCAAATATTTTACCAAAAATGTGTCTGTAAGTGTATATTGTAGAGTGAAGTATGTTTAAAAATGCATACAGTTTTAAAAATGCAAACAGTTAGATGAAACACATTTTCTAGCTACGTATAAGACTACACATACTTACATGATAGTTGCAACAACCGCTTTAGGGTGCAAACCTATGAATGCCCTAGGACTCCCAAGGGAGGGGGCGGGGAAGCCCTAGAATGCTGAGATTAGTGGAACATTTTTCTGTCTATGATTGGGCCCTAAATGCCTTATACTTTTTTTTCGTACTGATGGGCTGAAGAGCTGGACTGTTTATAATCTGCTAAAGAACAAGGCGGCAACCTTATGAATCAAAGCTACACAGTTACTGCAGGGGATCCAATAAATGATTCCAACCCAAATGATATTTGTTTGCTTGCTTTTTTCGAAAGACACACATCTTTCTAAATGGAAGCTTAGTTGCGCTCTTCAATCACTGTAAACTGCACACTGTATGGGGTCCATTGACATCATATGTAAGAAACAAAGCCAGTGGAGGTGGCTCTGAAAATGCCGTTTGAAGTACAGGCATTTACATGTGTACGCTGTCTCATCCCAAACCAATCTTATAATGACTATCATATGGTCATATTTTCTAAAAATTGTTTTCTTTTGATTTTATCGTTTGCTTATGTTACATCACACGAGATTAGTGAATCATGTCACCCAACGCTGAGGATAAAATTAGAACTTGGATTTTCCAGGCAATGCTCATCAGCAGTGGATGTTTTATTCATTACAAAGTAGAAGAAATACAGAAAGTAGCTAGAACTTTTTCACCTGTTCCCCAGCAACACTCTCGGTCAGTATGAAACTAAAGTTAGTTACCCATTCAGCCAAGCTGAGAAGCAAGTCTATTCTGAGGAATAATTTGCCAGCCACACCACAACATATACAAAGGTATATAGAGGCTGATAAATATGTAATAAATAAATTATTTTATCAAAGGGTGTTTCAAACCTTTCTCCAAAGAACGCAGGGCAGGGCAGCATAGGTAGACTCCTTTTATCATTACAACAAGCCTGCAATGCAGCTCAGAAACTGAGTACAAGATCAGTGGGGATTTGAACCCGAGCCCCCCTAATATGCTCCCCACAATGGTATAACAGTTAACTAGTTAGATAAGGGTACAATCCTATGCACAAGTCATGCTGGCTGTAATGCTGAGACTTGTAGGAATTTTGTTCTGTCAAACAAACCATAGGATTGTGCCCAACTTCTTCATGAAATCAGGAAATCTTCTAATTAAAATAATATGCATCTTTAATTAAAATATGCATACACACATATAATACAATAAAACCACATAATCAACTTAATAAAAGTGAAGCCTTTCCATCCATAGGAATTCAAAAGATTGTTAGCCTGCCTTCTAAAACCTCTGGAACTCCCTGTCCCAGGAGGAAGCACGATTGCTTGTACCGTTCCTTTCTCCTTCCAATGGACAATTAGGGCTATTCTTTCAGTCAGGTTTTGTACAATGATTGAGTTTTCTTTGCCTGTTCCCTGATTGTTTTTGCTGGCTTCCTAATTTCCAACTTTTAATTTTGATATTTGAAGTTTTAATTATGATGTTTTTATTCTGTGTTTTAAATGTTCTTTACATTTTCGAGGGCCTTTGGCTGAAAAGCAACATAAAAATAAACATCTGTGTAACATAATAAAAGGAAGCAGAGCTATATAGTCATAAGATTTCCTACAAAAGTTCCAGAGAACTGGAGCTACCACTTTGAAGGCCCTACTTCTAAAGTTGATACCCAGAACTAGGCTACCCCTGAAAACTTCAACAGGCAGGGCTGAGTTCCCTAATCACCTCTATGTTTCTTTATGCATTATACCTATGCGCAAAGTTCTACTGAATCTGCCCTTTCTGGAAAAAGCAAACAGACCATGGCTATTTATTTCATTTCAGAATAGCTTACATGTGGTTCCCAGGCAGTTCACCCATGATTCCACACCGTTTATGGGGCTAGATCTGTTTAGCATCAACAGCAGAAATGTGTCATGTTCCTTCAGACTATTCTCTGTCAGTAATTTAAAACGTCAGTGCTGACAGCATAGCTATCAATATTGGTTCATTTGTTGTTTGGTCACAAGGCTCAGGTCAGAATCCTGTTTCATACCAGGTCCTAGCACCAGAATATAATAATTCTAATAATACATCAGAGTCTCTTCAAGCATGTGCAGAATGCCCTTCTGTCGCTGTAAGCATAACCAAAAAATCACCCCCTACACATTTGGGATTAGGTGGAAGTGTTTCCAGAAAAGAAAGGTCATTTCCAAAAAGGCATGAGCCCTGGTTGCTTATTCCCACCCTCCCCCACCGCCAAAGAAATTAAACTCTGATGGGAGTAATTTGTGTCCCCCCACCCCCAAAGTTAAAATCATTATATAGAAGATTAAGACATTAATCAATATGATTCAATATGAAACAGATTCCAAGCACTTTCATGCATTTACTGCTCCATCACCAGAAATTTCTGCAGCTTTTCAGATAGCAATAAAGTTTCCGATATACTTTGACTGTAAAGGAAATGGTAACATTTCTAATTGAAGCAGATGTTCCTAGGCAGCAGGATGAAACTGAAACAAGAAAGATGTTCCTAAATTCTGTGTTCAGCTTACAAGATTGGGCCGGGGGCAGGGATGTTGCAACTTTTACAAAAGCATCCCCAGTTCACTAACAGCATTTGAGCTCCTTCGAAGCAAATCACAAGGAGGTGCCAGAGGACAGAATGGATTTACATCCACCAGTGCACTGGCCCTTGTCGTACTCCTGCTGCAATCAGAATCCTCCAAGCAGGGCCGGCCCAAGACATTTTGCTGCTTCAGGCAACGGACAAGATGGCGCCACCTCCCCTATCCTATGTCAAGAGGCCGCTGGACTGGCAGTTGAAAGTTACATCTGTACTTAGTATGGGACAGCATCCTCATGCTGTCTTCCCTGAGGCAGCAGTCTGGTTCAGGTGGCCCAGAACAGGTTGTGTGACATATTTAGCTTTGTCCTGCAGCAGAAGGGAAGAGCCAGGGAGTTCAAGAGGAAGAGCCAGGAGGCTTCCACAGGTGCCTCCAGTGTCTTTGGACTGAGGTGATCACTTTGTTCTGCCTAATCATTAGGCCCTAAGGATGGGGCCAGGCTTGCTTCTGTAGCAGGAATGGGGAATGCCTACTTTCTTGGGGTCCACTCTGTTCTCCATTCAATGGTCAGCAGGCGAGGTGTATTTTACAGCTCAACTCAACCATTTCACAATTTGTCAGGTTCCATAGTATGGTCGAAGGTTCACACAACGAGTTTTAGCCTCTTGCTTTTTATTAGGCCTTTGTTAAAGGGCTGTAACAATACATATATACATATATAGAACACGAATGAGGCAACACAGAATTAAAAAAAAGAGACAGAAGATAGTGTGTGGAAGGTATCTCCCTCTCTCTCAACGTTTAAAAATGGCTTTTCTTTCTTCTACATAATAAACTATACTCAATTTGTTTTAACTCTTGTGAGTCCCAGTTTAACACTCAATGGAACAAGCTAGAGATACTATCTTTAGCTTCACTGATTTCTATGAGATAAGCGAAATGTGATATTATTAAACCATCTTAACTGTCCCTTTAAAATGTAATATAAAAATCTGCTATAAGGGCCTCATCCAGCTTGGGACAGCAAAGTATCTATTTTATTAAATTAAACAGGCATCTTCATTATTTCTAATTTAGGTAATTCTCATTTACAGGAATTAATGTGTGGTAATAAAATAGAATTACTTTGAGTTGGTTGAGGAGGAGGATCTGTTGGACAGCAGACTATGGCCATTTTGGGACCATTCATAAATAAAAAAGGTGTGGTAGCAAAATGGCAACAAGGATAGGTTTTAGCATAAATTAAAATGGGCTACAGATGTAGTGTTTAAAAAGATCTATCAAAGTGTGCTCCTGTGCTCAGTTATATATCCCTTTGCTTTCTCTAGAATTTACATGTGCATAACTGAATACAGTATTTCAGGAAATGTTTAGAATTGTTACATTCCTGTTTTCTGAACTCTTTCTTTGCTTAATTAATAACTTACTTCATTGCATTGTTACATTTTCATTGGTGTAGTTGCATAGAATATAATCACTGCTAAATAATGATGTCAACCAGGGTACAGAATGTATTGTGCTGTTCCCTTGCAGCCTTGCACAGTAATAAAAAGGTTTGGTGAGGCAGATATCCAGGTACTGTAAAGAAATAATATTTTCAGAGTGGTTGAGGCAGCAGGATGTAGACCCTGTTTAGTCAGCATGCCCAGCATGGTGGTTAATCATTTTGAGCTAAACATTATGGCATAGTGAGTAATGTGAACCATGGCTTAACGTGTCATGAACCATTCATAACCATGGTGGCTCCATAACCACAGTTTAAACATGCTTACTAACCATTTACTGAAAAAGAGTTAGCTGCCTAAGCATGGCTTAGTGTGTTGTCTGATCAAGCCCATGGTGTCAGCACTGCCTGTAGTAGATAATATTTTTCCCTGCTCAAATAAAATTGGTTCTTCCTGCAAGCTTTACAACACAAGTCTATGCATGTCTACTCAGAAGTAAGTCCCACTGAGTTCAATGGATTTTACTCAGGATTGCATCTTTAATCTGTATACTGGGAAAACATGATGCACCCTCACAAGAGGGAGATTAAAACCTGGTTCACATGACACGACAGCCCACTGTGGCTTAATTTACCTATGGGGACTATTGGGTCATGCTGGGTGCCCACAGCACCATTTTTACCTGGTGCCCACAGGCACTCAGCTTGCCATGGATTGTTGTGTCATGTGAACCCTTGTGGCAAGTGTAACTCACAAACAACCCTTGCCGGCTAGCTTCACACGATACAAGTCATGGCAAGCCTGTGGGTCCCATACAAAAATGGCATCTGCAGATGCCCACCATAATGTAACAGCTCCCCAAAGGTAAATTAAGCTATGGTGGGCTGTCATGTCATCTGAACCAGGTCAGAGGTTGACTGCATAGGTGTGTTCGTGGCTATTGTTTTAAGTACCTAGTGGCTTATACCCATGTTGTTGTTATCGCCAAATAATACAGTCTCCCATATTCAGAAGCACCTCTACAACAATCATTAAAGGAGTGGGGGGGGGTATTATTGTAAGGTGAAGAATGAATGTATATGCTTAGAAATGCATTACAATGCTACACATCTAGCAATGCCCAGGGAACTTCAAGGGTGGGGAGGGGGGGAATCACTTCCTTTTTTTTTTTCTAAATTCAAAAGCACATTCCCCAATTCAGCACTAGTGTTAATAGCATTTGTAACTTTTTTTTAAACAAGTAAATAGCCTTTCTCCACTCACAGCAGCCATATCCTTCCCCACACCCCTGGAAAACAATAACATTATGCTTTTATGGCTATCCAACTACAGAAGCAGCATTGAGGAAGTCTAGAGCCAATAGAAAGGTAGTGGAAATTGTCTCTGAAAAAAATCTTACTTGGGTTTATGTATCACTTAAATTCTCATATGGATGGACCTAATCTTAAAACTTGCATTGCATATGCTGCTGTATCACTGCCAGGCTGCTAGGACAATGACATCACATTTTGTGATATCACTTTTGGCACAGCCAGCCATAAGTACAACGCATACATAATACACAGCTTCTGCCCAAACTGGCTTGTAGGTCACAATGAAATACATGAGATATACAAGGATGAAGAGGATGTTGGAGCTTTCTTGTACAGATGGTAATAAAACATCCAGATGTTGGTCACTAGGGCTGGATCTACACTACTGCTTTAAAACGCTTTATAACAGTTATAAAGCGTGCTTTAAAGCAATAGTGTAGATCCGGCCTAGGACTAGGCTCCAGACAGAGTGTACACAATGCCTACATCTTCTTTTCCCCGACATTTTCTTGGGGCCAACCCTACTATTGTTAATTTGTTTGCTTGCTTGATTTCCTGGCCTTCCTTGGGCAGCGAACAACCTATATAAAATACAGTACACTACATGAACAACATTAAAATACTGACTTGAAAATCACATATATATATATACTAAAATGCAACAAAACTATCAACAATCATTCAATAGCTGAATTTGGCTGGTGAAGATGTGTGAGAATTTTGTTCAGTTCATTGTTTGATAAGGACTTACCAAATTCACAGATTAATTGATGAACAGGATAGAAAGAACTTAAGATTTAAACATTTTGAATGTACAAGAAAGTGAAGCTGACAGGTCCGTCCATCTCTACATGAAAGGGTAGCAAATTGTTCGTTAGTTTATTATTATTGTATTTTTACTCCCAGGGTGAGGCACTTGTGGGATTTTCTGGCTCAGGTGCCAGAATAACTTGGCTAACCTTGCGTACTATGAACCTTGACTTGGGAGGGAGGTGCCATTTGCAGTTTTGCCTCAGGCAGCAAAGGGTTTTGGGCCAAGCCTGCTCCAAACACTCTTTAAACTCACTTAAGTAGAAAAAGCATTTAGGGAATTCAGTTCAACAGCTGTACAAAGGGGAAATTTGGTGGAACCGGGGAGGTTAGCACATGCAGATTGGAACTGAACTAAATTGTTGCACTGAATCAGGGAACTGCTACTTGAAATTCAGAGAGCATTTTAGAAGCTCAGAAGGGTGTGATAAATATACACAAACCCATCTAAATTCCCAGTTTTGTTTTGTTTGTTTTTAAAAAAACAGATTTCTAAAATTTATCGACATGTTTGCATGTGCAGTTTACATATTTGCAAAACACATTACCTGGGGGGGGAGGGGTGAAAATTACACTGACCCCAATTTAAACATTGTTTTTTGTGACATTTAGAATTTGAGTGTCCCTTAATACATCTCAGTTGACTGTTCCTTGCTTCTGCTGCCTTTTCTTTTAATAATACCAAATGTGGTATCAGGTATTGTTATGAAAAATGAAACAAAACATGGTTAACATTAACTGCTTCTTCCCAGATGAAGTCCGCAGCCCAGTCACCAAAACATTCTCCTGAGTTAAATCACCCAAAGCCCTCCTGAAATAAATTAAAAAGCCAAAATAATAATGGGAGGATTTTAGGCAATGTCATCATGCTAGCTTTAGTGTTACTTAAATCCAAAAGAGTCTAACATTTTAAATTTAAATTTTGCCTTGAACAAACATTAATTAGTTAATTAAGAAAAATCCCTGTTATAATATGCAGTACGAAGCAGCCCAGACCACAGGAAATCTCTCGGCTAGTTCATCCTGACCTTTCACCTCTCACACGTTCTTACATTGTTTTCCTCCTGCTGCCCATCTGCTTTAATCATTAGCAAAACTCTTTTTTTTTTCTTTTTTCTTCTTGGAACTGTGCTATGAAGTAAAGTCAGCTGTCATCAGGGCATATTTAAACTCTGACTGTTAGATTCCACTGAATCAGCTGTATGCCCATTGGCCTCATTAAGCTGAAAGAAGAGCAGAAATGCAGTTCCCTACACACTCTAGGGGAAAATAAGCTTTTCCACATTAAAGAGTGGTCTCGGTGCTTTCCTAGGTCTTACAGGTGAATTGTAGACTAAGGTGCCATGTGACAAAAGGGGGGGAAGAGGGGGTAGATTTTGGAAAGCATAAATGGCACACCATCTTCTAACCCTTGGAAGGCTGGACTACAAACAGCCATGGACAGATCAGTTTTCTCCAACTGGGTGGCCATCAGATGTTTTGGACTTCAAATCCCATCAGCTCCAGCCACCATGCCCAATGGTCAGGAATGCTGGGACTCGTAGCCCATAACATCTGGAAGGTACCAGGTTGGAGAAAGTACTTCAGATTGCAATACCAACCAAAAGAGCACCATTGGGAGGGGAGAGACAGTTTGACTGCCCTGAAGATCGTAGTGAATTTTGGGTAGCAATCCACAGCTGGGGAACTGTGAGCTGACTACCAGCACCAAACCTTTGGGGGAAATTCAAGGTTTTGTTTCTGGGTCTAGAACCTAAGCCAGAAGTGATATTACAGGGGTTCCATCATGTAATAAGGTAAATATTTACATTGGAGGGGAGACACAGCTTTGTGGGACACAGCTTTGAACTGAGAGGCAGCCACTGCAATGAATGTAAAACAGAAGTGTTGAACTTCTTTCAGCCTGAGGGCCAAATTCCAGTTTGGAAAAGCTCTCAGGGGTGCATTCCAGTGGTGGGTAGAGTCAAAATACCCCCAAATTCCAGTGTATTTTAGCTTAAAGACTTAGGAGACACATTTTGACCTTTTAGAATGAGGAAAAAAACCTGCACAAAAGCCAGAAACCCCCAAACTGAGAAACCCTGGAGGGCCAAATTGGGATGGGATCCCAGTTCTGTACCTCTGATGTAAAGGGAGAGAGCTGAAGACTTACCAGTAGAGCTCATAAACTTGACTCCAGCTACAGCATCCAGGCAAAGAGCTGTGTGAGGAGGGGAGATGCAGCCCCTTAGGTACTTTTCTTATCTAAGGTCTTGCATTACCCACCCAGTTACCTGTCTCTACCACCACTACCTCCTCCAACTAATAAGGCTGATTGAAAGGCTACAAACACTGACCTCAGATCTGCTTGCATGAGCAAGATACGTCATGTGCCTTGAGATTAGGGAGATGTATCTTGCTGAGTCTGGTCAGTGTCTGTAGCCTACATACACCACATTGAGTTCCATGATGGAAGAAAAGAGGGAGAATATATATATATATATATATATATATATATATATATATATATATATATATCAGAGAGCCACATATATAACCAAGTGGACCACAAGGATCTTTATCCAAACTAAGTATCAAGACAACAGCAGAAAAGCAGAGGTGAGAGAGCCTGGGGAAATTCTGGGGCTTGAAGGGCAGTAGAGCACCTGCATTTTGTGTTACACAAGCAATGGTGGAAAGCATTTATATACACTACAGTCTTGGACCAAAAGTTCTGGTTCAACCATTCACATGAAGCATGGAGCCCTGCAGCATTTAAAGGTGCCTGCAAGATCAGGCTGCCTCTGTGATACTTGCCCCTCCAATGAGATTCGATATTTTGCAGTAAAAATTAATAACTTCACCTAGCTTACACAGTGGTAGTAAACAAGAACTTATAGCCTGAGACAGGGTCGGACCTGCCAAGCAGCAACGTGAAGCAATCTGCTTCAGATGGCACATTGAGGATTGGGTAGATAAAAAGGAGAAATTGATGCCTGAATGGTGCAAAAAGCTTTTTAAAATCATTGGCCCTAGAAGGAGGAAGGGCCATCATTTGCATTCCATTTTAGACAGCATAACATATTGGGCCAGTACTGCCCTAAGAAAACATAGTCAATTTTATTGCAATGTAGCTGTCAGCCAGTATCACTAAGAGGAACATTAACACTAAGAGGAAACATACAGTGGCACTCCAGGGAGAAAAATATCTTAATATTGTTTCACATTTGTTCCTTTAGCCCTTGCATGCAACTGCAGAGCTGACATAAGGAATTCGGCTGTTCTAAATGTTACATATTCATTAACGTAAATCAATAAAAAAAAAACTCCTTTTCTTTTTGCAAAGGAGAACCTTTCCTTCACTGAATCCAGCAAGGGGATTCTTATAGGCTATTTCTACACCAGCCTGAAAATCCGGGCTGGTCACAGCCGAGTTTCTGTGCGGCCAAATGATGCACAAGGACTCCCAGGGGCAAGGGGGGACAAGCATGGGTTTTTCCCAGGGATAAGTACTCCCTGGGAAAACCCAATTCTTCCTGCAGTCTGCGGGAAGGAGGCGGAAAGCAAGCATGGAGCTCTTCAGGCACTCTGTGCCCATCGGGGCTGGTGGGGGAGTGGGACCAGGGGGTTTTGGTTTGTTTTTTAACTTACTTTTTCATTAGAGCACACCTGCGCTCATCTTCTGTAAAAAAAAATGAAAAGAAAGAAAATGGTGGGTGCGACATCCCTCCTTCCTCCCAGGATGCCACGCTTGCATGTGGACAAAGGGGAGGATCTCACGATCAGAATATTGTGAAATCCTCCCCCTTCCCTCCCAGAATGCCAGGAGGCTTAGAAAGGGCCTTACTCTATGATCATGATCAGTATTGCATTCAAGGACAAAATGGATAACATCTTCAATGCATAAAGGATTACAAAAGCAAACTCTATCTTCCTTAGGATTTCCCTACAGTGATTCTTCCCAAGCTGCCAAGGAAAGGACATTTAACAATGCCCAAGAAAGGGCTATTTTTATTTATGAATTAGGTAAACGAACTATTTTGGAAATATGATAGGAAGGAGTTAACCAGACATATGATTTATTAGTTGTACCACCTGTAGTCTCAGCCATTTGGAACTGCATCTCAGTATCGCTTAATAAGAATACACACTTGGTTCTATCATGGTAAGAAGGCTGTAGTAACACCAATATTCAAAATAAACAGGGAGATTTATTGCTTGCAACTGCAGCCAGCATAAATTCAGATGCCTGTTTGAAAATCATCAACCAAAAAAAGTAAAGTTAATTTGACATAAGACAGGACAAATCATTTCCAGTTTAATAGAAGCTGAAATTGAAAGGAGTCTACATAGAGATTAACTATGGGCCCTTTCTGGTAGGTCAGAATTAGCCATGATGCATATGGAGTCTCCATAAAGTAATTGCTACAGAATCCTGATCCGATACAGTTCTTAAATTGGTAGACAGAGATTACCTATTTTTAACATGATAGAAATGCAATAATCGATTAAATGTTCCATTAGCTAACAAAGTTATTTGTTTTCATTTCATTCCATGCATCTTAACTTTCTCAAGGTATATAAAAGAAGAAACATGTTCTAAACTGTTCCCATTCAGTTTCCAGATTTGTCAGCACCTATATTTGTATCTTTAGTTTCCCTTATTGATAGACCAGGTATCCCTCCATTTCCAGATTGGTCATCGGTTGGTCATCGGTTGTTATATTCCTTATTTATTAAGAAATAATTAAAGACAATCCAGAAAATTATACCCCATCAGTCTCCTAGATGCTATGGGGCGAAGTAGAGAAATTAGAGGATTGGGTTGAAGAGAAAGCTCTTCTTACTGATCATTCTTTCTTGCTGAAACACATTGTAGACTGATATTTAGCTGGACATACTAAGCAGATTTTTGTAGCTTAAAATCTTCTTTTGGTTCTACTCCTCATCAGCATTTGTGGAAAAATAACAATTTGTGGTCTTGATGTACAGCTATTAAATTGCCTCATGAGTTTATACTCTGAGACCAATTTAAAAATCAGAGTACACCATAATAGGCAACTATCTAACACCATGCCAGTTACAAGGGGTGTAAGACAAGAAGCAAATCTACATGGCCGATTTAATGTGGAGTGGGAGCAGTTTGGGGTCATTTGCGATACATGACATTGTCGTCAATCCACAGCAACCCCACAGATTCCCTCAGAGAAAGGCACATTTTCACAGAGTACTTTGTCTGTTTTTCCCCACTTGCTGCTGCTCCCATGCGGTCTTTCAACTGACTGTGACCTCAGTCAAGGGAGACCTCCCTGTTTTTCCCCATTGTTGTCCTTTTCCGCCATGTTGTAGCAGCCTGTACAGCTCAGGTTTCTTTACTTTGCCACTCACTGTAATTTATTCTTCACCCATCCAAAGTAAATGATCTGGGCTGAGCTGCACAATCTTTTAGAATCACTAATTCTTTATATCTGTAAATCACTAGATTTCCAAAATCCCCAAATCATTAAATCGCTAAATCACTATAGTGCTTTACTGTTTTAGCACTTTAGCAATATCCCACGGTTATGTGGGATATTGCTGTATAGTTCCTTCTAGCAGTAGTGACATGGGGCTGTCATTTGTATGTAGAAAGACTGCCAAGCACACTTGTTGGCGTGATGTAGGGAAACCTCCAGACAAAACACTCTACTGCTTTTCTCTGGATGTCTGATATCCCTTGCAATACATTTCCTTTCCCTGAGCAATGGAAGAGCGGTTGGTGGGAACCAAGCCTCTCATGCCTGATTGATGACATTTATTTTGACCTGCAGGACTCTGCCCACCTATCCCAAACTAAGGCGGATTAGAATGCAGTGTAACCTATGGAAGCAGCTGGTTTGGCAGGGGTATAGTCCACATTTTTCAGTTAGTATGGCACAGATGGACCAAAGCCGATTTCAGGAAAAAGCTGGAAGCAATTCTCAATGCATTGCTGTGAAGATGGCGACAAAGATGAGTGCTTGCCCTATGAAGAGAAAATATGTATATGCTTTTACTGATGCAAACAAAACAACAATGTTTCCAGACAGCAGCTCCCGGTCCAGCTTTCCCTCAACAGATTTTTTTCTGGTAAGAAAAAGGCCAAGAAGACCAAAGCAGCCGTGGGAAAACACAGAAGGGTTACAAATGGAAGATGACGACATCTGGATCCCCTGTAAATTTCAATAAATGAAGTAAGATAATTGCACAATAAAAGCTTCATCTGGAGCCATCCTGAGTGTTTTCATATATTTGCCTTTATAATTTAGTTGTATTGTTCTTGTATTCTGCTTACCCATTTGGTTCAATATTTTTACTCGGAATACAAAGTGACTCTATTACCACACTAGACAAGGACATATGAAATCAGTCTATGGAGGAAACCACAGAGCAACTAGTAGAGGCACACATAAAAGGGGGGAAAGGAAAACAAAGCAAAACCCTGCTCTACATTTATATTTTAATCCTAACCAAAATCAACTTCCCTTTAATATAAAAGGTATACGGATTCTTTGACATGTTTCTGTAGAGGCCTACTGCATGTATTCCCCATGCAATCCTGGCTCAAATATCCTAGAACCTAATAAATCAGTTAATAAATAGATCAGTTAGTTGAAATATTAAAAGATGCCTGGAAGCTGTAGAGTTTCAACCATCAAATTAGTTTTACTAACGTAAGTAACTTGATCCATATAAGAAATGTCTTTTACCAAATGACCAAGCAAGAAAGCATCACAACCTTTAAGAAACTCTTTTCTCTTTACAAGAGTGTTCTAAGGCAATGTGTGTGGCAATGCTAAGTACTCTGCAAACTCGACAACTTCCTGTATTCTCTGCAGAACATAAAAGAAGTCTCTTGTTGTGGTTACAAATGCTTGTTTTAAGGGATGCTTGTCACTTCCAATGCTCTATGCTTATCATAGACCTCTCTTTCTTCGAGTCCTCTCCATTTCTCAAGGGAGAGTATTCAGTGCTTTGAACCCATGGTGGCAATTTCCAGAGGGATAGCCTGCCATGTTAGTCTGTTGCAGCAAAACAACCAAAAGTCTTGTGTCACCTTAAAGTAGGACTGGCCCTAGGATAAATAGCTCCCTTGGTGAGGAGTGTCTTTGCTGCCCCTCCCGCCATGGCCAGGTTTGCAGGGCCACTCAAGATTTATTTATTTTATTCATTTATTACACTTATATACCGCTCCCATAGCCAGGGCTCTCTGGGCGGTTTACAGAAATTCTAAAATTGAGATAAAAACAAGTATACAAAATTTAAAACTCTAAAACACAGAACATTAGGGTGACCAACTGTCAGGATTTCCCCGGATTTGTCCTGGTTTTTGTTCTTTCCATGGTGTCAGGGGGGATTTTCTATAATTTTCAATAATGTCCTGGAATGACACACCTTCCCCTTTAAGGCTGCCATTAGCATGGCAGGAGTGAATGACATGCTTTCTTGAGGCACATCATTCCCCCACCCCGAGCTCCAATTGAGGTCGTAAAGGGGAAAGTGGGTCATTCGTGGACATTATAGAAAAGGCCCCAATTGGAGTGGATGGTGGTGGTGCAGAATAAAATCCTTTCCCCTCCTCCACTCCAATCGGGTTCTTTAAGGTGACGGGGCAATAACGTACTTTCTGCAGGACTCAGAAAGCTGCTTCCCCACACACACACTAGGTGTCCTCTTTTTTGGTTTCCCAAATATGGTCACCCTACAGAACATACACACATAAAGCATTGTATATGGGGTCTAGTAAAGGTGTGATATTGGGGGCCCTGCTGCTGTCCCCTACAAGGACCCAAACTTATGTGTAGAAAGCAGGGGGCCACATGTAGAAATTATTGCATGCACAGACTACCTCTGAAAATTCACCATATCCTGGGATCAAGCAGAATGATATATGTGCTTCATTATTATTTTTTGTTACATGGGGATAAGAGAGTAGGGATCGGGTGGGTTGTGCTTCTCCTGAGGACCTCTTCCAAATTCCAAACAAGTTCTAGCAGAGCTTCCTTCTGCTTCCTGAGGCTCAGTCTCACAAATCTTCTGGTTGTGGCCTCTACTAGCCTTCTACAATACTCAGGAAGGAAGAATTCCTCCCTTAAGCCCTAGCCTCACACCACTCCTATGCATTTTAAATTTCATTATTATTTATACAGTGCTTTAGCGTTTACAGTATTTGAAGTGTAAAGCACTCAGTGATGTTGTCTCAAAGTAAAGCTGTGTTCCACTGATTTTTACCTAACTCAAATGACATCAAAGTCGAAACTGAAGAAGAAACATACCTTAAAGCTAATTGAAGGAATATCATTTTTATACTTAGTACCCAAACAACTTGTAGAACCTCGAAAGAGAGGTTACAGACACCTCCTTTTTTGCCACACTAGCTCACTGCAGATAGTACATTAAAAAAAAAACAGCCACTGATCTGATCTTGACACTCCCTTCAGCTCAGCTTGGCATCCCCCTCAACTTGGCACCCCGGGCAACTGCCCAGCTCATTCACCCCTAAGGTCAGCCTTGCCTTAAGACTAAGAAATATATTGTGGCATTTGTTTTTGTGTACTACAGTCCACTTCATTGGATGTATGAAGTGTTTTTCCTGAGTTATATAGGCATACATATACACATGATTGCTTGGGGATGGTAAACAGAAGTCCTTCATGCATACACCTGTACATGTGGGGAATTCCTTTTATCAAATGTCAGAAGTATGTTCATCAGGGGAATGTGGTGGTGGTGGTGTGCAGCAATGGTGGTGGATAGAACTAGCCCACATGACCATGTGACCTCCTTCTTTGAATCATTCAGTGTGTGGAGTGGGATTATGTATATCCCCCTGCAGTGAGACTTTTAAGTATTTACTCCAGCATCCATGGGGAGCACCATTTATTTAAAGATCAGTAACATTTATCAATCCTGCAATAAAACAGAACTTATAATACTGACCTTCCTACTTACTTTATGAGCTTCATCCCACGTACCTGTTTCCCTGGAATTATCCCTTACAGCGCTAAGCTGTTGCTGTTGTTGCTACCGGGTGGCTAGATCCTTTGCATACCGGGAAGTGGGTTTAAGGGGGGAAATGTAAAAAAATCATTAAAAATCAACGGATGACCCAATCTGTTTCAAATTTGGTATGCTTAAAGCTCTCCTTAATATCTATTGCTGTGCCAATTTTGATGACTTTATATTTAAAGCTTATGCAGATGTAAGCATTTGTTTAATTTTTCTTCAAATCCTGCTTCTGCGCCCCAGTGGCCACTCGGAAAACAACAAATGATACACTCGAAAACTAGTAGCAAAATATTGCACTTCTTTTGGTTAAGAAGCGCAATTAAAGCAGGATGCATGGGAGTACTTCACAATAAAAGCAGATTATAAGCTGGAAATTTTGGAGTCCTTTGCACGCAATTTGCAGTGATTGCACAGTATAACACTGGTGTGATAAAGCTCTATATGTAAAGTGTTAATTAGCACTGGTAATTTTGCTAGCTACTGATGAAGAGAGCTAGCTCTTCTCTTATTTTCTGAAACAAATTAATGTGAATTTTAGATTCATATATCTGAATAAAATCACGCCCTTCCATTCTTTGATGGGTAGGTGTTATTAATGAAGGATGGAACTAGAAATATTCTTTTGATTTTAAACAACATTGCAAAATGGTTGAAGCCTTGAATACCTGGGACTTCTTTTATGGGAATACATTCATTTTATAACAGGTACCTTTCCTTACTACTGGCTGATCACTACCCTACAACTCCCAAGTGCAGAATTATTATTTAATACATATATTTCTCATAATGTTTGTATTTGGCATTTAAGTTGACTTATTATTTTGGCAGTCAGCTTGGGTTTGCAAGACATTTTATGTAGTCAGTTAAATCCTGCAACGCATTATATCTGTGAGAATTTCCTTAGATTTAATGGGAATACTTTTGAAAATCTAAAGGGTTCAGCCCAAAGCCCTCTCCTGTTTCTACACATCTGTCTGGAATTCTCTCAATGAGTTCAACCACTTGACCCTGTACTATATTTTAATACTCTTTTTATGTTTTCCATAACAGGATTGACACGTCTCACATCTTACATATAGCACTATCATTTGCTCGCTATTAAACTGTTCCTCAATTTTCAAAAGATTTTTTTAAAGAAATAAGGTTTTACTTATTGGACTATCTCTTATGAAAGCTTACGCCTACATATTTTGACACTTATTTAACATTTATATGGTTCAAAGTGCTTCACATACATAGCGTTGGATCCAAGAATGCCTTTCTGCATGAAGAATTTGCCTTCTGGTCATGGAAGGGCTGTTTTGAATCCACAGCACACACATCTTCCAGTCTAAATCTAGTATCAAGGAAACAAAAAACCAATTTCACATAACTGACTTACTTTGGGATGAGTGGGACAGAGTGGATGTACCGCCTGCAGCACACCCGCCATTTCCACTTTTACTTAGCAACCCATGATCATGTCCTTTGTAGGTTGTATTTGAGCTGTAGCTGAGCTGAGCAATTAACCCGTGGTTTGTTACTGGGCTAACAGCTAGGTTATTTAGCCCCTATATAACCCAGCAGGCCAGGTTTGGACCTATGAAGAAGCCAATCTATGGGCTGCTGAGTGGGAGTGGAAGTAGCCAGCACACTACAGGCACCAGGTCCTCCCTCCCACTCATCCCACTGTCATGTCATGCAAATTGGCCCAGTGTGACTCATTTGGATAATAAAAAGTTCAAATGAATAGTTTGAGGAAGTTCGCTGATTTATAGTTGCTTGAAGGTAGGACAGTCTAATACTATCACTGGTAAAGATTTCCACGTAAATCAAGAAGATAGTTTCATTCTGTTACATAGGACTTGTTACTAAAAAATACATAGAGTATGATCCAGTGTATGGTAAACACTTTTAGGTCTGTCAATTTCAATGGTAAAAAAAAAATTGTGCATTTCCTTTCCTTTGGCTAGATCATGCCTTTATTATGCTATATGTTTCACCTATACATCCAGCACTGACTGACTTTCAACCCTTGAATACATACAGGTGAATTCCTTTATTTTATTTTAAAATGGTGCAGTTTTATACTATTCTATTTGCACAGAAATAAATAATTAACTGCAGGGGGAAGTAGAATGTAGGGGCAGGGCAGGAGATTTCACTAGCACAGTAGTGATACAGGTGAAAAGATATATAAGCTAAAATAAAGCAACAACGCACAGACGTGAAAGTGCCCAGCGCTAGACTCGTTAAGGAAACAAAGGAGGAAACTGTGGACTCAAAGTGTGGGTGGGGGAAGAGTAGGTGTGATGGAGCTCAGACTTTCCATATCCATTCTAAAGTAATTTTCACACTATGCAGGCTTCGATATCCTACCATGCATTCATGCACATGTGTGCAAATGTCCCCATGCTCCATGGGATCTGACAGTGCCAGCACGTATTCTGTGGCTTGGCTTTCCCAGCTGGAAATGGGAAAAGCGATGGAACTCCCTTCGGACTTCCATTGTATACTTAGACCTGGAAACGGAACAATTACAAAAGGCTTCACTGGCTCAAAGAACCAAACAAGAGCCCTAAGAGCAGCGGCTCAACCCTGTAGCCCAAACACAACTTATCATAATCCCTTGTTGCCTTCTGTGCTTGTATAATACGGATCGTCTTGAATTACAAGACACTTTGAAGATCTCACCTTCTCCCATTACTTGTCTTTGACATAAAATAGCCACAGATGTGGGCCTGCTAGGCTGTTGGAACACTGTAGTTAATAACGTATAAACCAATACTTCCACTCTCTTATGTTCCTTGAGATGATCACATAGGGAGTGTGTCTGCATCAGAGTGAGGCAGACAATCTTGCAGCAGGAGCACCCCCTGCTGATCGTTCTGAAGACCAATTGTTGATAACACTGCTGACAGCTGAGATCTCCTGTGGATGATTAGGTGTGAAAATTAGCAGCTCAGCTTGGGCTCTGCCCAGGCTGCTTGTGAATGGGGAAAGGTTCTCAAGGTGCATTTTGGGAAATGACATGATGAGCAAGGCAAATTGGCAATGCTGAGTGATCTCACTCCCTTGGCTGAAAAACAATGCAGAGATGGGAGAAAGCATCAAACGAGAGAATTTGCTGTAGAGCAACAGTCATTCCAGTCTAAAGCTCGGGCAAGGGCAGCACATTGATTTGTTTTCAGAGAGCAGGGTTAGAACCAATGGGAGGAATTGACAAGCAAGCAGATTTCAGCAAAACATTAGGAGAAACTTCCTCATAGTGAGAGCTGTTTGGTAGTGGCATCTCCCACCTTGGGAGGTATTTAAGCAGGAACTGGGCAGCAAACTATCAGGGATGCTGCAGCTGCATCCTGCACTGAGTAGGGTGGTTGGACTATATTAGTGGTCTTCAAGTGTTCCATTTCATTTAAAAATATAGAAAATTCCTTGTATAATCCTCCAGAACACCATTTGAAGTATTGGAAAGATACACCAATGGATCAAAAAAGCAGTAAATTCAAAATAAACTGACTTTAAGACCTGATATTTCTATTATATCATCTAAATGGTGATGATTCCTTATGTCATTTATTATTTATTATTGTGACCAGACCCGAGACTCACCTTGGATGCCCAACCTGCAGCATGGGACCCACTTTCACTATTTTCTTCATGCCCAACGTGGTGGCAACAGCTTTGCTACGACCCGTCTCGATTGATCTCGTGACCAACTTTTGGGTCGCAACCCACCAGTTGAAGACCAGGAAGCCTTGTTTTTATTTTATCTTTTATCTTTACACTGCTCCGAAATTTTCAAATAAATAAATAAGACCACTGGACAATATGATTGATCTCCAAGGTCTATGATTCTATGTTTTAATAGAGCTGAAGGTGATATAAGCATTGTTTCCCATTAGATGGAATGTATGGAATTGACACAGAAGAGGTGTCATTGCTGCTGGTCTCTCTTAAAAAGAAAAAGAAAAAAAGTACTAGCTTGGTGTGTGCTCCTGTGCAGAAGAGTACAAAGAACTAATGTAATAAAACTAAGGCTGCAATTCTAGGCACACTGATTTGGGAATAAGCCGTCTTGAACTCAGTGGATTGACTTCTGAGTAAACAGGCATGAGGTTGCATTGTGTTATTATACTACTATGCACACTTAACTAAGGAGTAAGCCCCATTGAACACAGTGGAATTACTTCCAACTAAGCATGCATAGGATTGATTTGAAGAGCAAAGTTTCACAAGACAATTTCATTTCATGTCAGAAGGTATGCCTCTTTGCTGTTTTTCACTTATTAAGGATACATCACTCTGGGTGATCATGCCACAGAATTGTACAATGGCTGAACGTACATGCAGGCATGGGGGAGAATGGTAGCTGTGTCACCAGTCACCAACCACATTACATAAAATATCAAGGGGACACTCATACATTCACATTCTGTAGAACTTCTGAGAAAGAAGAAGTACTGCATGTTCCCAGTCTGATGCTGGGGAAATGCGGTCTTCCAGTCACAGCACAGCTTTGAGGGAAGATGCTTCATCTGTATGCCAACAAACATGAATAATTTTCATCTGCTGAGTAAAAAACTGACCAATAAACTGATTTTGAAAGCCCTGCAAAGAACTTCTGAAGATGTCATTGCCTCGTATTTCCCAGCCGTTACTCTAAAAAGAACTTGGAGTTGCAATTGCAAGGAAATGATCTGGACAGCTGTGCTTTGAAAGATGTGTCAATTGCAACAGACTTGTCACATTGACAAGAAAAATGCCTCTTGGTGGGGTCCACATCTGGATAAATGCAGCTGGACGAACTTCTCTTACTTAGTATTTGTGCATTGTGTTCACACTGCCTAAACTTCTGTTGGAGAAATGAAGCAACCCTGTACTCATCAGATTTCTGCTCAGAATTGTTTGTTTAACATTTGTCCTGCTTTTTCCCTCCAGAAAAGGAGTCACTCAAAGCAGCTTACAAAATATAAAAACAAAACCTAAAACAAAACCTATTGACCCTGTTCAGACGACATGCTAAGCCATGGTGGTTAAGAATTTTGAGCTAAACACTATGGCTTAGCATGCCATGTGAACCATGACTTAGCATGCCATGTGAACCATTCCTAACAATGGTGGCTACATAACCATAGTTTAAACATGCTCACTAACCATTTGCTGCAAAAGGGTTAGTGGCCTAACATGGCTTAGTGTGTTGTCTGAACAGGCCTATTAGGTAATATACAACAATATTCCAGCACTAGCGCTAATGATGAGGTGCTAGTTTAGGCCAACATTTGCACAACATAACTAGTGCTTGTGATGACAATAGGGAGAAGGGGTGATTTGCCACTAAAATTCAGGGGCACAGAAGCAAAACATGATGCATTTCCTCTTTTTTTGGTGATTCATAAGTGGCCACCCTAATAGGGGTTCACATATATTTTCTCTAATAGGAGATTGGTAGCAGGGAGGGGGAAGCAACTTAGGGAAACAACACAGTGTGAAAATGTTAAAATCTCCCCCTGAGCTGAGAGAGAAGGCAAGGAGGAAGAATTGGAGAGGGGGTGGCAGCTGCTGCTGGGGCAGGCAAGAGGAAAGAGGGCATCAGCGTGTCTGCCTGTGGGGCACCAAAATACCACTTTGCCCAGGGCACCAATATAGGTCAAGATGGTCCTGCCTCCAAGGTCATACATCTGGGACCCCAGCATGTGACGGAACACATCCAACTACCTAAAAAGAAATGCATGTGTACATATTCTCTTAGCAAATACAAAATAATTCCTATTGAATTGTAGGAGTTTCTTTATGTATTCCACCCAAGAACCTAGTTGTGCATAACACCTCTGGCATGGAAAACACCAGGGTAGGCATCAAGGATAGACATGATGGGACACCTCATGAGGCCACACACCCCAGCAGCGGCCTACTGACAAGACCCCTCTGGAGTTGCTTCTCCTCTTCACCATTGCAACTTGCTTGTTCACCTGCCTCTGGTCCAGACAAGAGTGATGATGATGAGAAAGAGCAGTAGATGCCCCTGCCTACTTCAACAACAACAACAACAACTTATTGCAGTCAATAGACCATTCCAACAAAAGTTACATACAGAAACACTTAGCATACAGTTAGCTATTAAAAAAGACAAGTAATCATAGAGGATCTAATAGAAATGGCCAAGTTTTTGATCAGTGATTGATTTGTCTGTGTTCCAAAGTAATAGCGACATTAAGAATTCAGTTGGGTGACCAGGAAAAGGTTGTAAAATGAGGTTCAGAAGATCATTCTTAGCCCCTTGATAAAATCTACAAGACAGTAATATATGTGATATGGTTTCCACCTCAGTATTTTTACAGGGACAACATCTGTTGAGCAGTGGGATTTTGTTGTATCGGCCATCTAAAAGTTTAGAGGGAAGGACGTTAAGTCTGGCTAGTGAGAATGCTCTCCTGTAGCCCCCCTTCCCCCACCTACTTGTTCACTGGCTCTTTGCCTGTCAAATAAACAAGTGGTGCCAATAATGATAAAAAGAATGAGGAGCAATAGCAGCTGGTGACAATGGTGGTGAGAAGGTTGGGTCACTGAGGGAAGGAGCTCATTGTAGGTGTCTTGCCCAAGGTCTCTCTAAAATCTGGGGCCGGCACTGGAAAGCTCGTGTAATATTTTGAAAGCCCAGAAAGCTAACTGGTTTGAGTGGGACAGCTGGCCCTCCAAAACGGAGTACAAATTGAGTTTTTATGATATTTTTCAATGTGCGTTGTCCAGTTTTACTTGCAACACATACATCTGCAGAACCCTTTCTTGAGATTAAACGAGCACTTTTTTAACCTCCCTTAATTTTCAGGGTAACTTGTAGGTATTACACTCCCTGAACAAAGCTATTTTCTTGATGTTCTCCGCAAAAAAATGTGGATAGCAAATTATTTTCACATATCTTCTGTTATGAGCAGAAGCTTACGAGGGTTGATACAATGAAGTGTCTAAAGTATTTGTACTTCCTGATTTATATCCACAGAGAATAAGGTTTATGATTAAACCCTTTAACTACTTACAGCAGCCAGCAAGAGGGTAGATTTTCAAGTCCTTTCATGTTAGAGAAGGAGTAAAAAGCTTAGAAGTGCCAATATTTTTCTTCCCTATCAAAAAAAAAAATCCTGTGCATTTCCCCCTCCCTTTAGATCATGAAGTATGTGGTAAAAGAATGACATCCTGAACTTGCCAGGCACTGGAAATCGAAACAGATCTTTTATATTCTGTGAAAACATGGCATGCATCATTTATAAAGAATCATTTCTTTGTGCCTGCATTAATTTGGAAAATGAACTTGAATGACCTAAAATGGCTAAGTGATATATATATATTTTATCATCTTCCCTCCCATCCAGAAAAAAAGTTTTGTCTGTGAAATACATTATAAAGCAGTTAAAAGATACATACATACATACACATACATACATACACACACACACACACACTTACTTCTCTGTTCCCCTCCCCCCAGCGCTACCACAACCAAGACTACGCTCTATTTTCAAAGCTGGAGTGATGATTGGTTATAACAGAGAGACAATGGGTTCATAAAGACAAAATGAATCATGATTTTTAGAATAAAGGCGATGCTTGGATCCAACATCCTATTTCCAGATGGTTGTCAAAGAAGAGGGTGGAGTTGATTTCAAATAAACGTGCGCATGTTTGTGTTTCTTTTTAGAAAATGAAAGATAGGAACTACTTCAGAGTCATTATTTTAAGCAGAGTTACTTGTGTTGAGCTTTCAGATCTGGTTTGAATAAGATTTTTGGCTTTCTTGAATAGAAATCATATGTTATTCCAAGGAATGGCCTGGACCATTAGCTAATACTAATTGTTGTTGGTTAAAAGTAGGGGAGAAGATTGTTAAAGTCTTCCCTGGCAGTAATTCAATCTGTGGGGATGTATTTTACAGGAACTGTTTTTTTTTTTGGGGGGGGGGGGTTTGCAGCTGTCAGGCATTTAAGACAGCCCCTGGTCATGTGACTCTACATCTCCTGTTTAGTAAATGAAGAAAGGCTTAAACGAATGACACCATTTTGCCAGTTGAAATATTACACTTTGGCTATTTCATAGCTGCACCTCTCTTGCACAGATAACGATTGACACGAACAAAAAGCACATACTTACAAACATTTTACATGTGAAAAGTAAATACATAGATAATGCACCTATTTGAAAATAAGCATATTAGAACGTATGTTTTTAAATGAAGTCAGCATATTAGGAGGCTACAGCATCAGACCAGGTGTACTTTGTTTGTTGCCGCAATGTCCTTCTAAGCAAGCTTGCTACCCTTAGATGCAGTGGAGAACACTGTCTGGTTGGCTTCTATATGTCAAAGTGGATGCCATCTTGTCCTTCACCTCAGGCAGCAAACTGAGGTTGTTATCTTGAGCTAAATACTTCACAGAGTGTTTGTTTTTATGGAAAGGAATTTTGGAACTTTAAACCATATCTCCTTCACAAAGTTTCTGCAAGCCCAAAGTACTGGCCACAATACTTTTCATAGATCATGTATCCTTAGATAATTTGGAGGCTCTCTCACTTCTCTTTTCACTTCAGTCCTTTGATTATGTAACTAACGCAAAAGCTGAAAGGCACTATTGTGTCAATATAAGTGACTGACCGCATAAGACCATTGTTGATTATCTGGCACTCTCTACTCTTTTTTATTTTGAATTTAATAAATACTATTTATCAAAGTTACCTTGGAAAGAAAACATGTTACACGAAGGGTTTAATATCATTGATTGTACCACTGAGCTTAATGTTGGCACAGTTCTACTAAATCCCCCTTCTTGATGAGAGATAGCAAAATCAAGATGAAACAGAAAAAAATCAGCCTGCAACTTCCAGTTGGTAAATGATATATTATTTGAATTGCATATGCAAAATATCATTCATGCTCTGTTCAATATATATAAAAAAACAATTCTTTTCTTATTATTTGTATCCTTACATCTGCTTTTAACCATTTCCATACAATTGTCTAATAATTAGCATGCCTTTTCCTTACATGATTTGACTGTTGTGCAAAATAGTTTATTTAAAGATTAGAAGAGGAAGCTGCTGTATAAATCCTGTCTTTAGGAAATTATAAAAATACTTTCTATAGCTGGTAGCGTATTGAGCCAAACTACTTTGGGTAATTGCTTGATGCAAATAATTTTAAATGGCCTTCCATTAACTCCAATTTGCCCCAAAGGTATTTAAACAAGGGAATGAGAAGGAAAGATCCTGCCAAATAGCTTCTAGAGAGTAACAAAGGCTAATTGAATTTGCTCCCCCAAATCCTCTTCAATATTCTCCTTTGAGGGTGTTTGTGTTTACTATTTTCCAGTTGCTTTCCAGAAGTTTGAATATTCTCCAGATGTTAGATATCTGCATTTGAAACCCAATGATATTGGATTTCAATATTTGATATCTGATCATGTATATCTTCTGTTATTTGATTGATGTCACGTAATGGTATTTACTATTTAGTATTTGTCAGTGTGGATGGCTGATGCACTTGGATAGATCCCAGAGTTTTTCAAACTGTCCAGCTTCAGGAAATAGTTTCCATATCAACTAATAAATACGTAACAATGAATACATGACAATGAAAATTGTATATTTATTTATTTATTTGTCGGCCCCGCCCTCTTCCTGGTGGAAGGTGATCAATTGCAGGTCATCTTCCACCAGGCACCACCTGGCCACACCTCCACTGCGACTCCAGAGTGAAGCTTTGGGGCTGTCTTTATGCCGTCTTCTGCGACCTCACCTCATTCTGCAGAAAAAAGCCGGGGTTGGTCCCTGAATTTTTTTCTCCACAGCTTTGGCAGACAGCCTCGGGGTAGGTGCACGATTGCAGAGGCGTCGTATAAGCGATGCTGTAGCACCACACACCCATCGCTGGGGTTTTCTAAGCATTTAGACAGCCCTTCTCTTATCTCCAACATAATATTAGGCTCTAAGCCATATTTCTTGGTTTGTTCCTAAATCCAGCACTGCCTACCCACCTCACCTCATTAGGTAATGGCACCTAAAGAAAGGCATCTGATGAGCCCATGTTATTTCCTTGTTCAAGGCAGAGGCTTAAGCCTCAGCAGAAATGTTGCCTGATTCTGCCAGATAATTTCACAAGGACCTCAGAAAACCCTCTGAGACAATTGAATGAGGTCTTCCACCTCTGTGGAGGTGACAGGTAGCCTTAAGATCAAACCTGATCAGGGAATTATCTTTCCCTATCACAGATTATCATTCCCAAGCCCTGAACACAATACCAGATCCAAGGTGTGACCTGCCTGTCACATGCATTGGGCCAGATATTATTTGATGAATAGTTCTTTTGGGAATTGTTTTCCTCAGTAGTACATTGTGCACTAAAAGAACTAAAAGGAATCTTGAGATTCTGTCAGGTGCCATATTTATAATGTGGGGAGAGCATGATTCTTGTACATAATTTCCACTGTTGGCTAACACGTAGCATATGTATATTCACCCAACAGTATCTGAAACAAGGTTGCCACATGTCTGCCTTTTACTTTTGCAACCAAAGCAGGCATACATGTCTCAAAACACTTTTTTTTTTACCACACATCCTATTCCTGCTCCTCAAAGCAATCACAGTTCTAACACAAATAGACCTGTCAAGTTTTTGCAGCCTCTTCTTTATAGCCCTAAGGAAATGTGGAGTGCATTCTGAAATATTATCTGGGAGTTCATGCATGGCCCTTGTGACTGAGATTACCATTGTATTGGGACAAGTGAGAGCTTTAACATGAGGTAAATTTGACAGCTGAAAATTCCCTTCATAGTGAGTAAACTCCAAAGTGTAGCTGATTAGTCTACAATTTGCAGAGGCAAGGGCCTGAGAGTGAGAAGCAAATAGGACTGTTCCATGTTCATATCTAGACTCATGCTTCCTCCGTGTCAGTTACTTTTGAATGCTCACTAAGCACTGACCTTGGCTCAAAGCACGTTATAACAAAATATCTAGATGAACTGCAATTTGACTGAGGACATGCTAAATGAGAGTTAATGGAATTCTTCAATCAGCACTTTGGAATATCAGTGTTTAATAGAGCTAAACTATGGACAGAAATAAATGCTCAAATAGTTTCCCCAATATAAATAACAGGCAATGTAGTAACAGACTCAGGAGATGAACAAATCTGTCAATTTTGGTTTCTCTCAGTTTTTCAGTTTTAAGTGCAGTTTGTCCCAAACTTAGATTTAAAATAATAATAAATTGCATAAAAATGTGTATGCACTTTTGTGCACATTTATCCTAATACATGGAACTGTGTATTTAAATTTGCCAAACATACACATTTTTTCAAGAAATGTTCCTATTTTTGTCTTGCAAAATTCAGAGAAGTATAAATGAAGAAGGATAACTGAGTTTTGGTTTACATATTGGTTCAAAAGTGTGAAATTAGGCTAGTTTGCATTAAATTTTTTAACAAATGAACTTCTCCCCATCCCTAGAAGTGGTATGTCTCAGTGCCACATTCCGTTCTTGTGCATATGAACAGCATTAACTTAGCTCTATCTTAAAAATTCCAACACTCCATGGAAATTAGTTGCTGACACTCATAAGTAAATCAATAAGACCAAGACTTGACATTTATCCACTAAATGTGTTGGCTCCATGAGCTTTTCTTCCTCCTGTATTATGTCAAACTCCCAATTACTTATCTTGGTACTCGTGCAAGTGCCCCTCTTTGCAGCACACTCTACACAAAACTTGAGTTTCAGAGGCCATCACATTCTCTATTAAAGCCATTCTAATCTGGCATTTTCACACATTACTACTCAGTCACAGCTCATACTGATTTCAACCAACGGGCTCATAATCTTCATGGCATGTTACCATCCCATTCTCCCACCCATCCATTTCCAATCTATCTTATCCTCAACATGTGCAAATATTACCTCATCCACCCTAGCGCTGGCTCAAGAGATTAACCCCAAAGTGATATGATAAATGTCTCATTAAAAAAAAAAAACCCTAACACTGATTTTCTGAGTTTTGTTTTAAGCCTTACTGGAAGGTGTGACATTGCTACCAGATATTGGTTTACATTTTTCCCCATTCCCAGGGGCTAGAGCCAAAGAAAATGTTAAGATTTAACAAATCCTAAAAATTCAGTACTTGTCTAAGGCGAATGATGCAGGTTTGGAGATTGATTTATTATTACCAATGCCACAAGAAGTTAAATACATCATCACAGAAATCCAGCATAACAGTGAGTGCATTTTTTTTAAAAAAAATCTTACTGTGTAGAACTTCACATAGCTAGCTTTTGAATTGGATAACTGCCCTCTACATGTATGGCATCCTTTCCCATGTTGGCTGGGAATGATGGGAGTTACAACGTATCAAGAAAACACCTCATTGGTAAAAGTTGATGTACAGTGTTAGCAAGCCAGGAATCTATGGTCCTCATGGATGCTGTTTGGTATGGTAATACTGCACATTTAGGGGGCTATGCCACAGTTCTGACAAGATGCTGGCCATGTAATACCCATATGTGTATATTCCTGTTGGTTTCAAGATACATCTGAATTCAAATCCCCATTCACCTATGGCGCTTACTGGGTAGCCTTGATTAAATGATTAGCTCAGCCCAATTGCACAGGATTATTGTGAAGATAAAGTGGAATAAACAAGTATATGCTGCCCTGAGCTTGTTTGAGAAAGGGCAGGCAGGATACAAATATGATAAACAAAATCTTATAAATATAACATAATATTCATCATTTGTTTTGATTATAGATCGACTATGTGCAAGAATGGTGTGAAGAAAGGTATGTAAATAACTGCTGTTGTTCTGTAATGATCAAATACTTTGTGTGGCATTTGTGAGGCTTTAATATATCTGTAGGCCTGAGGCCTAGCATTGTCACTGCATTGAAGGGCTGTTTGAGAAGTGACTGCTTAATGAAGTTCTGAAGGGAGAGAGAGAGAATCACAACCCAGAGATTGAAAGATTGCTGGCTGAGGGGTGGTGACAGAAGGAGTAGGAAAAAGCTGAGGAGAAAGAGAAACAACACTAAGGCCTGAATGTTTATTCCTTCTTTGTGGGAAAACCATATCTAGCTGGTGAAGATCAGGGCCGGATCTACACTACTGCTTTAAAGCGCTTTATAACAGTTATAAAGCGCTTTAACTGCTTTAAAGCGCTATAAAACTGTTATAAAGCGCTTTAAAGCAGTAGTGTAGCTCCGCCCCAGGAGTAGAGAGCTAGTGGCTGTGTTATGCCAGCAGCTGCCCTAGGATTAGGGTGACCATCTGCCCAGATTTGCCCAGATATGTCCGGAAAACTGGGGGCAAAACCGGGGTCCAGGGGGAAAACACTTATTTTTAAAAAATCCGACGACCCAGCAAAAGCCCAAATATAGACTGAGCAAGGCTGGAAAGACTCAGATAGAAGACTTCCTTGCACAGCGGACATGCGGTCCCAGTGGCCAGCATCCGGGCAGGCGTGGCAGCAGCAGGCGGCAATGAAGGAGGGCGGCATCCCGTCCCGTCCCAGCCCTGGAGCCAGGCATATTTGGAGTGATGGCTAGTTGGTCAACCCACCTCCTCCTCAATCAAGTTATGTTTAGCATGCCTTTTGAAGCCCAGGTAGGATATTTCCCCCTTTTATTTCCCCTTTTTAATTGTGGTTTTTGTGTGCTGGATTTGGAATTGTTCTGCTTTTATTATTGTGAACCGCCCAGAGAGCCTCGGCTATTGGGCGGTATAAAAATGTAATAAATAAATAAATAAATAAATAATTTTTTTGAGAGATTAGTCTTGCTTTTGTTTGGATGGCTTTTGATGATTATTGGGAATTTATTTTTTGTATATCTTGGAAAAGTGGGGGAAATGGGTAATATAAATACTTAATAATGAAGAAAGAATAGGTATTTGATGGGCATGCCACATAGCACAGACTTTTCATCTTTATTATTTCTCCCCCCCCCTTTTTTTTTACACTTGATTGGGGGGAAACAACACTATTCCTATATAGGTAACATTTCTTCATTTTTCTTTTTCATGATTCATTTTCTGTTATGTTCTTCACAATAAATAAGGGGGAAATTTAAAAAAAAGATTTCTCCATGTGCCAATATTATACATTTATGCTTTGTGTAGCTAAAGAGGGTCAATAATATGTATTTGTGCCTGCAAAAATGTTTCCATTTCTTTCTCTGCAATAACAACTTCTTATTTTGACAGGTATTATCAGCAATGACAACAAGACAAAATAGATAATTGTAATGAACTGAATTTGCTATTAGCTATTTATTGTTTAACCAAGAAAACCTTTCACTTGCAGGAAGGATTAACATGGACATCTTTTGACCTTCTTAAAACAATCTGGGGAAACCAATGAAGCCATAGTTAAGCTGTGTACATTGACACAACTTTAAAACAAAAGCAAAGCATGGGTTTGAGGGCTCTAGGGATTACAAAAATTACCTGTACTAAATTCTGCATTTAGATGGAATGACCATATCAATGAAATATGCATGCTGTTATTTAACATTGCTACAGTAAACAGTCACAGAAAAACTGGAAAGTAAGAAAGCAGCTAAACTTCTTTTTTAAAGCTCTTTTTATTCAACTAGGTTGCCTTCTGAGATATCTTTAATCAGCTGATTGGGGTCTGACAGGAGTTGAGCAAAAAGAAACAAATGCTGAATTGCTAGTTACAGATATGTAAACATAATCTATGACACTGGTAACACAAAACCATAGGACTGCTTCAGATACTCAGTGGACTCCATGTGATCAATTGTGAAAGTATATTGTTACAACCCCATAAGGACTATATGGAGGTAAAAAAAGTAAGAATTTCAATTTGAAACTACACATTCTTCCTTGATTTTTGAAGCAGCCCCTTTCAAAAATCACCATGGATTGGATCCAGACCATGTAAGCCACACTTCAGTCCCACTGAAAACAATGAAGCAAGTTAGTCATGTCTGGCAGTATTCCCACTGATATTAATAGGACTGAAATATAATTAACGTAGTCTGCCTCTAATCCATGAGCAATCACACAAATGACAATAGGTGTAGGTATAGGCCCAAAGACATGACATGAAAGGGGTCTGATGCAATAATGCTGCAGAAGCTAAACTGGTCTGGATCTGCACAATGCCAGCATGAAAGACTGCCTGGGAATCCCATAGATCCAAGCAGAACGTTGTCCATCCTAGTCTACTGTGGTTTGTGGCTGTCAGACAGCAGTTTTCTACCTGGAGATGCTAGGGCAGCCTTTCCCAATCTGGTACCTTCCAGATGTTTTGGAGGCTATGCTGGATGGAGCTGATGGGACTTGTAAACCAAAGCATCTGGAACGTACCAGGCTGTGCTGTGCTAGGGATTGACACTGGGACACAGAAAACATGTGCCCTGCGACAGAGCTACTGTGTGGCTCTTGCCCCTCATGCTCACACTGTCCAGAGCAGCATGAAAGGAAAGTGGGACATAAATTAAACATATAGTCTCCACTTCAGTGGAGGTCAGTGAGTAACTGTATCAGGCCATAGTATCATAGAATACCATGTTTATAACATGAGATTACAGGCACTATCCAATAGCAAAATATCTCAACCCATGCCAGTATGAGCAAGATTTCCTAAAACCGTTACTGGGTCATCATACTTGGGATCAGGAATTTTGAGTCATGAAGGAAATTCTTTCCCAACATAGATTGTTTTTAGCCATCTTCTTTGGCTCACTTCTTGAGTTAATTGTGCCTATGTGCTCCATAGTGCAAAGGAAGAAATGGATCTCTAGCTGGTAGTAGAAGATAGCAATTCATTTTTTTAAATAATGCATTTTGACCCATTGACCTTCCTCTCCAATTTGCTTTGATATAATTGGCATGATGTATATTTTGTAACAATTGCTGCTAATTGTTCAACCTTCTTAAAAAATATATTTTAAAAAAACTGGGTTGCCCATTATCATCATCATCTCTCTTATTTTGCTTGTGGTGGTTTTTCTAGATGAACATGATGGGCTTTGCCAAGTCATGCTGTCTTTTGCTGATTCAGAAATTTCCTAACTGTTGAACATGTGTTAAGTATGACTGCTTTCTAGATGTTGGTGTGAATGTATTTTGGTAGGCCTGGTTTCTGAAGGTCTTCTGTAAAATAATAATAATAATAATAATAATAATAATAATAATAATAATAATAATGTGATGCTGGTGACTGATATGACTAACGGAATAATTGTAACTTTTTCCTGTTGCCACAGTTTTTACATTCCATAGCCAGTGGTGTATATTTTCCTCTTTCTTTTCTGCTACATTTTTGTCATTAGGTATTGCTATGTCAATGAGGTAGTTGTGTTTTTCTTTTTTGTTTATGACTGCTATGTCTGTTTGATTGCAAAGTATTGTCTTGTCTCAGAATTGTTCTGTCCCAGCATAGTGTGGCTTGGCTTGACTTGTTTGAGTGTGTCTGGATCTCCTATGCTCTGAAAGCATCTTTCTGGAGAGCATCTGCTGATTGCATGATCCACAAAGCCAGGTTCTGTGAGTGCATAGTTGTCCTTGACAGAAGGGGCCTGAGTAAGGTGAACAGATGTGAAGAGGCTGCAATCCTGTATTCATTTATCTGGGAGTAAACTTTATTGAAATCATATTATTCTGAGGTTTCTTTGGGCAGTTTTCTTTGGGTTTCTGATTGGGATTTCTGTTCGACTTACACTGAGGAAGTGTAAATTAAGGAGATATTTGGATAAAAGAAGGGAAAGATCCTTGTCTAGCATTGTAATAATGGGCATCCGTTCTGGCCTTTCTTTATATTGCTACTGACCATAGTCTTGTTGGCTAATGAACCAGAGGTATAGTGATAAATGTTTCATTAGTTTCTCATTGATAAACCAGAAGTTGAATATCTCACTTGTCCTTTATTTTAGTGATTTTAACATTAAGATGTTATGTAGAACAGGTTTGTCTTAATAATGTGCTATGAAATCATACATGTGACCAAGTCCATGTTCGGGTGGACGCATCCCCTTGGGGGCTGGACATGTTGTCCTCTTTTTTGGTTTCCAAAATGTGGTCACCCTACCTAAGATCTTTCCAGAAGAAGGTTACACCAGCAGGCATTAAAACCAAGATAAATCACCCAGATAGTCAGTGGTACCACAGGAGCTTTTGGCATCAGAGGAATACTGTACCAAGACCTGGACTTGGTTGTGAATAATTTGGCTGGGTGGAGGTTTAGGGGATTTGGCCTGAAGTTAAAAAGTCATTAAGGGCACAAACTTATGCATGTATAAATAGAAAAAAGTCCTACAACTCGCAGTATCCCTCAGGTCAGCCATGCTGGCTGGGGCATGCTAGGAATTGTAGAACTTTTTTTCTGTCTAAATATGCATAGGATTGCACCTTAAGAGAGTCTCTTCAGTCTTTAAGAATTGCCAGTAATGTCTTTTGAAAACCCCAAAGTAAATATTCCATTATGTACTAAATATCCCTTTAATAAACCAGCTTCTTTTATAGTTCAGACAGACTGTCTCTTCAGTTGGTGCCCATCTCACACCTAAGCTTCTTATACCAAGTTACTAGGTGGTTTTAAAGTATTCTGAAAGAATTGGTGGCAGCAGAAAAGGGTCAGCTTGTGGAACTCTTGAGTTATAGTGGCAAATAGTTCCTTAGGCCCTGAAATATAAGCAATTTGCTAGGGGAAAAAATAACAAATCCCATAGTTGGATTGCCTAGTAAACCGCCCAGTGAGCTTTGGCTACGGGGCGGTATATAAATGTAATGAATAAATAGTGAAGGAGCAGTTTCTCCATATGTGATGGCTAGTGGTGGAATCAAACAGTTTCCCCACTGGTGGTAGTAACACTAGGAGCAGTTTCCCCATAAATGGTGTGGAAGTTTCTGGTGCAATTCTGTTGGTTAAATATTTATTAAATGTACAACCTACCTTAGGACTTAAGGTGGTATATATGGGTGTTCCAGGTGGAGTCTCATCCAGGCACTGACGAGACCCAGACCAGCTTACCTTCCAGCAAGGTTGCTACACAATGTGCGTTCAAGCCATGCCCTTGGATTGACCCCGAGTATTGCCTGCAAGGGAGACTGCCTAGAGACTGTATGTGAGCTGCTTTGACTGCTTTGGAATATAGAGCGGACTATAAAGTGTCATAAATAAATAAAATTAATCATAGTTCCTTAGGCCCTGAAATATAAGCAATTTGCTAGAAAAAAGTGGTGAAATAGATTCCCTCCATCTCAAGAGCAGTTTTCTTGTATATGCATACCATAAACCACAGATTGCACAAGCCCTTTTATATAAAAGAAAGAAAGAAAGAAAGAAAGAAAGAAAGAAAGAAAGAAAGAAAGAAAGATCAAACACTAATTCAGTAGACAAGTAAGAATGAAAGAACCAACATCCATTAGCATCTGTGGAAGCCGAAGTCCCCAGAAGGACACCCACACAGGACATTTGTCACAAGAAAGTGGTGGCTGTAGCCTCAGAAAACAGTACTTCTCCACTGGTCAAAAGGAGCAAAAGGCAAACGGGTTCTGGTTTATACACAGCCATGTTTTGTTTGTTTTCGTTAAACACCCTTACTGATTTTAACCATCTGTATTTGTTAACTTGTTTCGTTCTTTCGTACTTTAGAGTACAAACAATACCATATGTGCGCTCACACTGTTAGCTTTTTGGCTCATCACACTGACATATGCCTGAAGGGCTACGTTTACATTTGTCATCCCAGTGGATGTGATTCACCATGAAATTTGAAATATTTAAGGCATTTTTTTTATTATTGTAAGAGAAAACATAAAGGTCACATAAATGGGTAATATTAATCTCTGGTAAAACTTGCTTAGCAACATGCGTTTAAAGATTCATCAATTGGCGTTCTTTAGGCAACACATGTGAATGCGCCCCTCAATGGGATAAACATGTTCTGAGGATTCTAATATCACTTTTCTTTTTAAAAAAAACAAACAGAACTGTAATAGTTTTAGAAGAAGCTTAATAATCCTGAGCTGGAATATTTTCCCCAGTTTTTCTCATTTGCAGAGACTAGGTGAAGAACAATGAGATGAGAACATTGGAGTTGAAAAGCATGTCGACTAATATGAGGAGTAAAAGACAGGCATGTGTTTAGCTTAAAGTAAAGCAAACTGAAAGAAGTTGTCATTTTAAAATATCTAAGAGCCACTTTATGTCTTACCAATTAAGTGTTACAGACCTGTATACACAACTACAAAAACGCTAACGGGAATGCGTAGAGGACCACAATGCCCAGCATGGCTACTCTGTATATAGCTGCTTACCCCTAAGTATGATTAGATTGCAGTCCCAAGGAATGTGGGCAGGTAGCACCTATTCCTGGTGAGCCTTTGGAAGAAAACACCAGCCAGAGTGTATGGTGCAACTAGTATATTACAGAAGATGGGGCATTGTGTGGATGTGTATTACCACATGGTGTCCCTGTTCAAACAGTCTCTGTATGGTCTTGCATCCCCTCCCATGTAAATATGAGAACATATGGAGCAGTCTTATCCTGAGGTAGGACATTCGTCTATCTAGACCTGTATTAACTACTCTAATTGGCCAAACTAACCAAGAGGAGAGGCACAGAAAACATAAGAGAAACCTTTCTCAAAGTGACTAAGTGCTTTATTCACGCCCAGTCTGATTTTCTGCAGAGGCATTTTCTCTTTTGCAATAATGAACTCTTTTGACTTCCTATTCTGCTGGGATTGTTTAGCTTGGGGAAAGTGGGGGGTAAGGGGAGACATGATAGCGATTCAGAGCTATCCCAGACAGCACATGCTCTAAATCCAAAATACCTGGTTTGAAGCTAAGGCCGTTGCTAGACCAGGCATTAGCCCGGTGTGAGGCCCGGTCTCCCTCCTGTGCATCCAGATGACGCACAGGGGATTCCAGGGTCAGGCCGGGCTAAAGCCTCCCTTAACCTGGCATAAGCGGATTCGCTTATGGCCCGGTTTTTCCGCAGCCCCGGCCTAAGGCCAGGGCTGCAGAAGGTCTAGCAGGGTCCGTGGCTTTTTCCGGCTGCTCGCTTACTCGCACCAGAGGGGGGATCACGGGGGGGGGGGGAGATAGGGGCCGGAGGAAAGGCCGGACCCGGAAGGAGAGGGGGGTAAAGAAGGACAGGGCATCGGGAAAGGGGGATGCGGGGGAAAGAAGGACAGGGCATCGGGCATGGGGGAAAGAAGGACAGGGCATCGGGCATCGGGGAAGGGGGGAGGATGAGCGAGCGGGCAGGGGGGGCATCAGGAATTGTGGAGAGGGAAATCAGGGGCAGGGGGAGCGGGGGACCCTATATTTATTTATTTTTAAACTTACCTTGTCCAGGAGCGGTGCGCTCCTGCGCACATGGCCCTTTAAGGTTTAAATAAAATGGCAGACGCGACGGGGCTTCCCCTTGCCCCGTCGCGTCTTACGTGTGGAAAAGGGCGATTGCGCACACTAGTTGCAGCGCGCCGTCGCCCCGACTCCTGGCCGGATTATCCAGCAGGTCTAGCAAGGCCCTAAGACTGGGGAGATCCAGGATCAAATCCTCATTCAGCCACAAAGCTCACAGGGTGACCTTGGGCCAGTCACAGACTAACCTACCTACAGGGGATTTTGTTAGCATAAAAGTGGGGGAGAGCATGTACACCTTCTTGATTGCTTTGGAAAGAAAGTGGCATATCAATGCAATTAAAAATAAAATAAAGTTCTCTAACCCCCACTAGCTGCCCTGAGTAGTGCAAAGACAACTATGTAAATAAGAATCAGGTCTGTAGTATTTTAAAACCACATCACACATTTGGGGCAGAAGCAACCTTAGCTTTTCATTGTAAATTATGCCTGCTATTGTAATTTATCTATCTGGATCAAACATTCTTTGGCAGTGCTTTCCACAAGATCCGGTTGCAGTGACTTTGTCGGCATCAAGTGAAATCAAACATGGCTTGTGAACAGAGGTTTAGTGATGAATAAATCATCCCAGGGAGCTGGAGAGAGAAACAAATCCTCGCACACGCCAGCATTATGGTCCTGGCCTTTATTTCTCCTGCAGCTTTTTCCGTTAAATTTCATTTGCAGTGTTCGGGTGACATATGTTTTGCCTTATTCAGCCATTTGGAATACAGGTGTACTGCTGTGTCTTTTGATGGAGTGTTGCTATTCTGGAGTGCTCTGTCCAAAACACAATCCCACACATGTAATCCAAACCACCAAGGATGAGTCAGACATCATGTCATTGCCACAATAATTATTGTACACATTTTCATATAAAGTTGCAGAGTATTTATCATTAGTCACAAATTCAGTGCCAAAAACAACACCCTGACCCCTGCAAAAGCTTCAAGATTGTATTTTCATTAACCTTGAGGAATTTGGGATTTACAATCTTTACCTAAGCCAAATCAAATATCAAACCACAAAAAAAAAGGAAACCTTTTAAAAAGCTTATGAATTATAATTTATGTTAAGAAGTACAAAGCTTGTACTTGTGTGTATATCTTTGTGTGTATATCTCAAGGAAAGACTTTTGACCTACATGTTTCAATAAGTTAACATATAAGCAATATCCAACAGGTGCTTTTGGCTGCACCGACTCTCCTGCACCCCAGCGATTCTGTTGTGCAAGCTGCCACCACCACTCGCACAATAGCAGAGGGCTGTCTATACACGGGAAAAGCCCCGCAGTGGCTGTGGATCTGTGCTGCGTCGGTTAGACAACAGCAGCACAGCTTTGCAGCCACCATGGGACTTCCTTTCGATGAATGGGATTTATCCTGACTTTTTCAAATGGAGCAACGTCAACACGGCACTTTAGCCATCTGGAGTTGCTCCAGGGCCAATCCAGGGTCATCCCGTGGGTGGCGCCTGGTGGAAGGTGACCGGCGATTGGTCGCTTTCCACTAGGAAGAGGGCAGGGGTGGCTCCAGTATCCAGATGGCCACCCAGAAACCCTGCGCTCCCTCCTCGGTGTCAGGATTACCCGGCACCTCCCATTTTCAGTGATTGATGGTACGTGTAAATATATTCATACTCTATCCAATGTTAGTTCTACTTAGAAAAGAATCATTGAAATGAATGGGACTCAAGTTAGAATAACATTGGATATAATCCATTGTTTTCAATACTCTTATTGGTGCCATTTCCTTTGTCTTCTTAGGGAGGAAGGACAATTTACCAGGAATCAGCAGCCACAGGGACAAAAGGACCAAATGGTACTGATGCAATCCTATAATTTGGTAAAAGGAATATTTTTCAGTTATTGATTTGGCTGCATTTTGAGGCAAAAAGCAAAGTTAGAGAGTGTGTGGTGCAGCCCTTTTAATACCCCCACACACACCTTTTAAAAAATTACAAGATAGTATTCTTGAGATATCAGTTTGTGCCCCACCCAAGAATATAAGAACATAAGAAGTACCATGCTGGAATCTGGATCAGACCAAGGGTCCATCTAGTCCAGCACTCTCTTCACACAGTGGCCAACCAGCCATCAGCCAGGGACCAACAAGCAGGACACGGTGCAACAGCACCCTCCCACCCTTGTTCCCCAGCAACTGGTGCAATGACCCTGTTTGTATGTAATGGTGGCAAACCTTAGGTAGATTAACCCATGATTTGCCAGATCGCATGCCCAGTGTGTGCTGCTTCCATTTTGCATAATCCACCTCCAATCAGCTCAATCAGAATTTATTTCATGACTTGTGAACCCAGACACTATGGATCATTCATGGCTTAAACAACCCACACTTAACCTAAGAACCAATCATAGGTTCCAGATTTTGTGCAATTTGCTGGAGCCAATCAGACTCAGTGACAGAAAAGATTCATTCTGAGCAATGAGCGGGTTGGCTCAGGCCTTTGTCTACAATGGAGAGGATAAGTTTGTACAGTTAAACTAGGACATGTAGCGGGACAGAGAAAGGCAAAAGGGGTCGGGTGAGGAGGTCAGTAGGTGTGGCCACCCCATTGACATAATCCAGCCACAGAGAGCCCTTGTGGGGGCGAGGGGAGCTAATTTGGCTCTGCAGCCAAAAATGGTTACCCATGCTTGCTATATGTACTTACCTGGGAGTAAGCAGCATTGAGAACAATGGGACTTACTTTGAGTAAGATTTTACTGTAAATGTCTAGCTCTCTCTCACTCTCTCTCTCTCTCTCACACACACACACAGCACTGCAATGTTATGTATAAATACAAATCCTTTCAGGATTGGATAGATTTGTGAAATGTGTGTGGGAGGGGCCCCATGTTATACACTTTTACAGAGCCCCCCAAATTCTGCTTAGCTCCTGTCTGCAGCCGTGCCTGTTTCCTGACACATCTTTCTGTATGGTACCAATGTTTGTTGCATTCACATTCTAGAGTCTAGATGATTACCTGAAATGTCTTAGGTATATACCTCTTTTTTGAACAGCCCTTAAGTGCACAAATCTCAATCTCAATGTTAATTTACTCTGGGACATACAGTAAGGTATATCCACCCAGAGATGTACTAGATGACTACGCCCGATGCATTATCCTGCTCAAAGGCTATTGGGCCTCTTCCTGCCTGCCTGCTGTTTTTCATAGCAGGAGGCTAACTATTCTGCATGGATCAGCTTATACAGCCGGAATTTACATTAATAAGTATTTCATTTTAGTTGTTCATTTGGACTTGCCCCCTAAGCATTCCTGGTTTGATCCTGTGATCCTTGTAAGAACATAGCACAAGGGCCCCATTTAAGGGGTGGGGAATGGGTACTGAGCAAAGTTCAAATGCAAATTCTAGGGGGGGGGTGGAAATAAGTTTAACAAAAAAAGAGAACTGGAATTAACTTTGCATTCAGTGTCTTTCCATAAAATTTGTAGTCATTACATATATTTACTTACTTTCTTAAAATGCCAAAGAAATATTAATAGAAAGCCATTTGGTACCATTCATAACAGACATGAAATCAGGAAAACTGTAGAATGATTTAGCAACATCCCAGTTATGCACTTTCATGGCAAGTAAATTACCACTCGTTCCATTATCGTGAAGGAAAACAAGATAGAAGTATAGTATGTAGCAATTCTATCAGCAAGCACTAAACATTATATTTTAAATATCTATTTCTCAAATGCAGAGGACTGGTTCACGCATTATGTATTTTATGTGCACACCCTGTACGCTTTAAAATGCGAAGTGTGAATGTGACAAACAGCTGTTAGAAACATATATATATATATATCTGAGAGCCAGGATTGCCTATGGCATCCTGTCAAGTTTGCACTCAACGACAAACCTGAATTGGTTGCTGCATATTGTATAAAAAGGATTATTATTATTTATCCATAGTGACAAAAGAGGATGCCTGTCTGTCAACACCATAGCACTTAACCATGATTCCCTAACCAGCAGTTGACACCATTTAAAGCTTGGAAAGCGTAATCCAACAGTTATACGCTGCACCCTGCCCCATGCACAGGAAAAGAGTGGACACAGACATAACTCTCGGGGGGGATAGTGGTGCACTATGTTGGGGACCATGCCTAGGGGTGCCAGTGGGCTGTAGCATTTCAGGTCATGATGCTCTGTGAGGTGGTTTGGGCTATGTTATCGGTTCTGCTGTGGCATCTTGATGACCTGAGTCCTTAGAGACTGAGGACAGTAATGAGACCTCCTCTGGTTGCAGGAGAGTTAGTCCCTGGGGTCCTTCTGGAGAACTGGGTCTTAGAAAAGTGGGTCCCTCATGATGCCTTTCCATAGCTGAGTCTTCTCCTTGAATCGTTAAATCTGGACCCTCTTCCTCTGTGGACAAGGGGTTAGAAACCTCTAATGATGAGGGTTCATAGTCCCGGGTTCATGATACGGACATGGCTTTGCTCAGATGGGGTGGGCACAATGAGTCTAACACTGACAGCTACAGAACTTTGTTTGAAGGGCTATTCCAATTTGTGTGAAGCTGGGTCCATTCATTAATATTTATATAACACGATCAGTAATGTATGGCTCTTTACATAGTACAACAAAGATCCCTGCTCTGAGGAGCAGTCTCAAGGCAAGCTCAATTGTCTATGACATAAGACTAGGAAAAGAAATAGATGACCATTTACCACCTAGTGGTTGGTTCAAACTACTTCAGTGGTCCAATCTGGCTCTATGAGCAGAACCCTGACCCTGTCTCCAATGTGTGTCTGAAGGGGGCATACACAAATACAATCCTACATGCAAAGCCAAAATTGTGTGGGCAATTTCCCAGATAAAATCCAGGGATTGACCACATGATTATGGCCAACCATTCTTGGATTGTATATGTATAGATCCCGTTCAGATGGGCCATTGCTCCGTGGGCAGCAGAGGCCAGATCACACCTTGAAAGCATTATGTGAATCAGCTTACCAGACTCTGCTTAAAAAGTCCCATTTGGCAGCTGCAGCTACATGGAAAGCCAGCCATCTATAAGACCTGGCCACACTGTAAGCGAACCACAGCTATATCAGTAGGCATTCCCTGGCTGACTGGGAAAGGGACATTCTTTGCATGCAGAAAGTCCCAGATTCAGGCTCTGCTGTCTCTAGGATAGGGCTGGAAAAACAAATGCCTGAAACCCTGGAGAGCTGCTGCCAATCAGTGTTGACAATACTGGGTTAGATGCACCAATGGTTTGACTTAGTATAAGGCAGCTTCCTATGAGGTACCAACACTTTTATCAAGAAGGCAAAACTTTTATATTCTCCCAAGCGTTTAGTGACTTTTAGTGGATTCAGGCCACAATCCTATACACACAAACCTGGGAGTAAGCCCCATGGAACTCAGTGAGGCTTTCTCCTGAAAAGACATGTGTAAGATTGCACTGTCAGTGACTTTAAATGATTTTTTTCTGGCTATGATGTTGCATTTAAACTGATTTCATGTTTGTTTTACTGGTCATCTCTCTTTAAGTTTGATAGTTGTTTCTGCTGCTGGGTTATTTCTTCTTTTTTATTTTGTTAGCTGCTTTGTATACCACTTTATTAGAAAAGTGGCAGAGAAATAGTTTGAATAAATACATTAAATACTCCTACAAAGAAGCAAGGTGTTGGTAAAACTTGGCTCAGTATGTGAGGAGAGCCTGCAGGCGCCCAGCTGTACGCATAGTTACAACTTAAGGATGGACATTTGAAAGTGGCAACAGCATGGTCAACTGGTGGTCTGTTTTCACCCAAGGCTTGCTATGGAGGAATTTCATTCTAGGACGGCTGGCAGAAGGGTCTATTTCCTAGTAAGTGTTTTGACTCTTACTTTCAGGTAAGTGGATATAGGCTTGCAGTTTTAATGTGCAATTGAGAAGCTAGAATGCAAATGTAGTTGGTAGATTTGTTAGATAAATAATTTTTACATCATTAATTATTAGAGGAGTTCTACTAGCTGTCCCAAAAGGAATGACAATAGAACAGCAGCTTTTTTTACTTTTTCTTTTTTAATATTGCTGTAGCAAAGGCCAGTATTCTGGATCACATGTTCTTTGTGTACCACCGTACTTTTTTTATCTTATATGTAATTTTTTGGTGTTGTATCTGTTAAAAAGGCAGTTAACAGAGAAAAACAAAAGGCAGAAAAGAATGAGCATTTACCAGTCCTACATGCACACGTAAGACTATCTTAGTAAAAAGTGTGAGAGAGACCACACCCTTCTTTTAGTGAAGAAGAGAAAAACAGCTTTGCTAACAAGAATTCTTGCATAAAGATGCAGGTACAGCGTAGGAGGAGTTTGTTCAGTCGTTTTTGTATTCCATTACACAGGCAGGAGTGAGAGCAAACATATATGCATCTAGCAATGGAGGAAGGCAGAGAGAGAAGGGAAGGCACAGGAAGGACGAACCGCACTGTAGACTAGACAGCCTAAGGCTGGCTATTCCGATGCATTAGTGAATTGCAACACTGCCCCCTTCCTGATGTCCTTTGTGGCTGTGAGCCATTAAAGCAGCCCTTGGCCTAGTTTCAAAAGCCCTTTCCATGTGACCAGTTCAGACTTCTGGCAAAAGTGATCTGTCTCTTGCATTAGCGGCGCACGGCCCCAGGCTCCCGCATTGGCGCTCCTTCTCAGCATCTGCATGGGAAGGAGAGCCAATGCGGAGTTGTCGCTGAGCCGGCCTGAGCACTGGGGAGGGGGGAGGAATGGGGCAGCCAGCTCTCTTCCCTATGGCTACCCTGTTCCTCTCCCCATCCCCTCTTTTTTTTAATCTGTAGATGCAAACCTTTGCAACTACAGATTTAAAAAAGGGGGGGGAGAATGGGGCAGCCGGAGGGGGAGGAATGCACAGCGCCCGAACTGGGTCTCCTCAGAGGGAGGAGAGCCTGTTGGGGCATCACACAACCCTCTCTTCTTCCTCCTCCAGTTGCCCCATTCCTCCCCACATACACTATTTTTAATCTGTATGTGCGAAGTTTCGCATCTACATATTAAATTTATTTTTTAAAAAATGGGGGGAAGAAACAGGACAGCTGGAGGGGGAGGAAGAGATGGACGCACCACACCCAAACCAGCCCTCCTCTAGCCAATGGTAACCAATCAGGGAGTGCCATCGGCTGTGGCACACCTACACTTAAAAAAAGTTGGGGTAAGTTCCGGACTTTTTTTAAGTGGAGTTTAGGGGGGTTGCCCCTGGATGGCTTCAGGATGGCGGCTGCGTCATATAGATGACCTGCCGCCACTCCAAATCCACTCTGGGGCAAACCTCTCATCTAGACAGGCTCAAGGTTTCCAGATCCACACTGAGGACTGAAGGAATATTCTGAGCTAAGAAGAACCTTCTTGTTCAATAGAATTCTGACATCCTGGAAGGATGGACATTGTCTTAAACTAAGGAACAGCTCCTAAACAAGAGAGCATATAACAATAGATAGATATATAGATATATATACACATTTTGATTAGCAACATCTGGCGATTTACATATAAACTTGATTCTTCCATTTTGACAAGTACTGTTGCAAAGGGTGTCTTTGTTTTCTAAGACCTCGAATACTGAAGCACAGTTTTTAGAAGACTGATGTGATCTCCTCCCTGAGATTCTCAGAAGAAACACCCATTCATGTGCTGTTTATTATACTTTAAAAGTACAAAAAAATGAGTGGAAATAACTCTTTTTCAGGCTGAAGAGTGACCTCAAGATGTGGGAAAGTTGTCTATTGCTTATGTTATTTTTACACCCACTTTTGAGTGCTTTGAGGCTACATTTCCCCTGAGTTATGACAGATATTGCCACCCACCTCAGTTCTTCCTGCCTCTGCCCTAACAGAACCTCTTTGTTGTTTTATCTAATCAAATTCAGAGGCTCTGCTAAAGTTGGCTCTTTAGACCGTTCAAAGTGGTTATATTTCTGATTTCCCAGGCTTCAGAAGAACTAAAAATAACCATGCAAGAATCTGAAATGGAAGGCTGAAACCTCTGCCAGCATTTTGAAGCAACCTAGTTAGAATTAAGAAATGACAAGTCCTATACAATCAATTCTGGCATGATGGTAGGAAAACAGGCCAAGAGAGATAAATGACCAGGCAGCCAATTCTACATTGTTAAGAAACACAGTTTACCATCAGTAATTTCTAAAAAAAAATATTCCCTTCTAAAAGACAAAATTGTCTTAATGGAACTAGTTCTCATTCAGGGCCCAGTCATGTGCTCTGAGCATGTGACAGTATATATTGGGCCCTAACTCGTGGCAAATGTTGGAGCTGCTACCAGAGCAGCCTACCCAAAATGTCATTTTTTGATCATTTGGAATGACTCACTGAGTCCTGTCTATGGCAGTGGCCTGGGTAAGCATGGATTGAGCATCTTAGAGCTAACACACAGAGGACTTTTACACATTTCCAGAAACTACCATGTATCCAATGCAGGCTTCAAGTGTGCCTAAGTATACACCCAATGCTTTCCATCAAGGTCTCATGTGTCCAACATGAATTTCAAAATGCAGTGTTGCCTTCCTTATTTAATGTGCCATACAAAGCCAATATGAATCTGGGCAGCAGAGCAGGGGTTGCGGGGAGGTCGATAAGGAGCCATGCTGTACACACAGAACTTCCTTCATGTGTCTATGGACTAGGGATATTGCCTAGAAATACTCTTAGACAGATTGGAATTTGAAGTGCCATCCATAGTGTTCTGCACATGCCACTCTGCACTCCTGGCGTCCCCATAACATCAAGGTCCCTCTGGCGTAGTTTGTTCCTGGAATGCACTCTATACCCTCACTCTATCAGTATAGATACTCACATTCTACTGCTCTGACACAGCAACAATGAGCACTTACAAGCTGTCCTCTGGCCGCTTTCCCTTCACCCATTTTCAAAACACAAGTTTGGATGTTTAACTTCAGATGCAGGTAGACACTGGCATGGATTTGTCAGAAATGGAATTTCTCTGGATGGGGCAGTCTTCTGCTTATATAACTTGTGTTCTATATGGTGGGAGTGGGGAAAAAACAGTTGACATAGGGGAGTGCACATGGGTCATCATTTTAGAACAACCTCTTCACTTTCCACGGCCTTCTTAAACCCTGAGAGCCAGTGTTAAGGTGTGAAAACGATTTTTTTATTGAACTTCCAGATTACTTTTCATTTTTACTTAAAACTGAATATTTTCCAGAAAGCTAATGGAAATTCTGAGCTCTATATGACTTGTACATGTGTGGTAAGTTCTTCCTACCATCACCCCTCATATTTTTTGGATGGACATGCTCTGCTTTTTTTATTGCATAGTCATGTGAAGAAGTAGCAGCACTGGCCATGAACAGAGAACACTTTAAGGAAAATTCTCCATTCACTACTGTTTGTTTGCTTTTCTTCCAGTATGAAACTTCTAACCTTAAAAAAACAACATAGCTTTGAAATGGCCCAAGATTTATTATCATAATATCTTATTTCACATATTTCCAAGTTCAGTCCTGAAATACTATCTAATTAGATGCCTTGGCCAGGCTCAGCAGACTTTCCCAATGTCTCCCTCTGTTTTAAAGGCTCATCACCACTTGGGCATATTATAGTTCTGGAAATGAAACTTACAAAAGAATATGTATGTTACATAAATAGAGATTATTTTTTACATAATACCACATTACTGGCACAAAACTCTCACATAAAACACATAGTTTAACAAATCTGGAAGAAAATACCTAAGAGCAATGTCTATTATGTGACAATTAACTCACTTTTTGTTCCTTTTGGGGGAGCATTTGTAAGAGTCCAGTTCTGGTTCTATTATAATATCAGTGTACATTGTATTTCTGTGGCATTGGCAGCCGTCATACAAGGAAAAACTTGGAAATGTTATTTAGTAGGCATTGGGAATAGCTCCACATCAGTATAACAGCTGCCAAGTCACTGTCTTGGGTTGATTAGAGACAAATTCCAGAACGGTAGTTAGGTAGTTCTGTTATAGCCAAAACAGTCCTATGGCACCTTGAAGACTGACAACTTTATTACGGCACAAACATTTGTGGGCTAGACAAGGCATTTGATGTGGTGGGCCCTAGCCCACATAAGCTTTTCTATTAGAAACAAAAGCACATCTAAATTTTGGTCATGCTTTATGTCCTGCATTGATTATTTCAATTTTTATGCAAAAAGGTGTGTTCCTAGAATGCGCTGTATACCCTCACCTTATCAGTATAGACCTTAACCAGAGAAAAACAATACTGTATTTCTTCGATTCTAAGACACAGTTTTTTCCCCATATAAACATCTCTAAAAATGGGGTGCGTCTTAGAATTGCGGGTGCATTTATTATTTCTTAGAATCAAAGCTTTTTTTCTGTTGGTGGTACTGAAATTAGTGTGTGTCTTACAATTGATGGTGTCTTAAAATCAAAGAATTACGGTAATGATTGTATACCAAATCCTAGTTAATTGAGTTATGTACCAATTAATTGCTCTTGGAGCATGACACAGCTGCCATTGCAAAGCCATCTGGGGACAAACCCAAAAACTTCACTGAAAAAAAGTTGGGCACTTACCCTGACTGTTTTGGCAGCAGAGGCTTGTCACAGCCCATGGCACCCCCTGATTGGTCACCATGGGCTGGACAGGGAATGGGGCGGACCTCAAGAGTTCAGGAGAGCCCTATGCCCAGTGGAAAATAATATTTAAAAATGGGAGGAAGGGGAGGAGGAACGGGCCTTGTACCTCTTTAAAAATAAAAATGGGGGGGGAGGAGAAGAACAGGGACCTTTCCTCCCCCTTTTTTATTGTTATTATATGTATCTGTGCAGCTGCTCAGATACAGATCATAAAAATAAAAAAGGGGGAAGGAACAGGCAGCCAGAGGGAGGAGAGGTGGTTCAGGTGCCCTCTCCTCATCTTCCTGGCTGCCCCGTTCCCACCCCCTCATTCCTTTCCCCTTCAGTGCCGCAGGGAAATTTCGCACTTTCGTTCCTTCCCATGCAGATGCCAGGAAGGAGCGCAAGTGTAGGAGCCAGGTGCCTCGCAGCACCAAAGCACCGCCGTCAAGACAGGGGCCTGGATCCATCCGTGTTCCTATGTAAGTCTTATGGCCATGGGTGCTTTCAACCATTCCTATCTAGTGCAAAGGCTGAACATTTTTTCTTCCACATTCACATCCAGCATTGTATCTTTGTACTAACTTTGAGATTAATCTGTTGTGTGAGACAGAGGTGCCTTAAAGATGGTTCAGAAGTTGGACTAAATTATATGTGATTCAGCTGCCCTTTGATTCTGGATATGTTCCTGTTAATTTTAAAAGAAACCTATTTATGTGTGTTATATATGAAACCTGAAAGCCTTGACTGAAGTAAATGGAGAAATAGAATTCCAAACCGGAATCCTCAACAGTACATCCTATTGGGCCTTCACACCAAAATAATGAAGCATATAAAAATAAAAGGGCTAGAGTTTTTGAGCAGATATTGGGAGTGTGAGATTGCAGATACAAGAGGCTGCAAGGGATTGCAAATGCATATACAACCAGAGCAATTTTTCCAGTGAGATGATCTCCCTCAAAGTGTAGTGTTGGGGATGACCATAGGAAGCCCTGGCTCAAATCCACTTCAGCATGAAACTCACTGGGTTGCCATGGGCAAGGCACTATCACTCAACCTCGTAGGGTTGTTGTAAACGTGAATGAAATAAGAATTGCAATACTTTGTAAACTAAAGAGTGCTATAGACATGATATATAATATGGAGTCAATTATAGGAGACAGTTCTTAAGCCTAAAAACATAACCTGAATAAAAACAAAGAAGACCTGAAATGGTAAATACATTAAATTGAATTAGCTGCTATATTGAATCTGTGATTTTCGATATGGCATCCGGATGAGCAAATAGAAAGACTGCTCAATTTTCTATACTTAGAAAAACAGCCTGCCGTGAAATGAAAAACAAAGCCAAATGCTTGCATTCCCACTCCTGCTGTTCAGTTGTAGCCTCAGGCTTCAAGCAGCCTAGCCACAAATTTGCCAGAGGACCACCAACTCAGTCCCTACTGAACAAAGCAGATACAGATGGAGCCAGGTTGAGCAGTGACACTAAGTATTCATGCCAAAAAACACATTCTATTTTGCAGTTCTGTCACTGCTAAACTCTAAACACCCGGACCCCACGATAGGGAGTGCCTTAGATTGCAAAGCTCATGCAATAATTACAGTAGAGCCTTGCAATCCTAAACACACTTACTAAGGAGTAAACTCCACTGGACGTCATGGAACTTACTTCCAAGTGAGCATACACAGCGCTGTGCATATAGGTACATTGATAATCCACACTTGCAGTCTGGTTTCTTGAACTAAGCACCTCTGTCTGTTCATCAAGCTTTGTTTTCTACAAAGACCAAACCTGTTACCTTATTCCAAATTCGTCAGTTTCCCTCAGGTTTCGGTGTTACTACAAAAAAACCTCTCTTCCTTTAGAGTAGGGCTGGACAAAGGCAATGAAGGGCACTGGCCTACCAGGCCATAGTCCCCACCCCACCCCACCAATTGGCCCCAGCTCACACACAATATTTACATACCCTCAAATAGTCAAAGGAAATACACACTTAACCCAACAACAATGCGGAAAAGTGGAAAAGAACACTACATATCTGAGAGCCACTGTGTTGAACCTCAGGCCCATGGGACAAATCCTGGGCCTCCAATCCTTCCCTCTGGGGTTCCCCAGATTGGCACGCCCCCCTTCCCCAAGCTCAGCCCCCCTTCCCCAAATGCCAATTCTTTGATTGTTTCTTGGTTTTGGCACAGGCTTCCCCATTCTCAAAGTTTGAAACGCCTCTCCTACAGCTTAGTTATTGGTAGGGTGACCATATGAAAAGGAGGACAGGGCTCCTGTATCTTTAACAGTTGCATAGAAAAGGGAATTTCACCAGGTGTTATTTGTATATATGGAGAACCTGGTGAAATTCCCTCTTCATCCCAACAGTTAAAGGTGCAGGAGCTATACTAGAGTGACCATTTTAAAAGAGGGCAGGGCAGCTTTAACTGGTGTGATGAATTTCACCACATTCTTCATATATACAAATGACACCTGCAGAAATTCCCTTTTCAATACAACTGTTAAAGATACAGGAGCCCTGTCCTTAAGCTAAAATATGCTGGTGTTTTGGCCTCCCCCGCCCCTTTTGGTTTCAGTCTTGCTTACTGCTGGAATGCAGCTTCCTCTATCTTAGCTTTTCTGGAAGTAAAAGACTTTTAAAAATAAATTCAGATTCATTGCACCCATGCTGGTGACAGGGTCTTGAGTTCAAGGGGCCACAGCACTTCTGGCCCTACTCCTGATTTCATGCAGCTTCCATGGCCCCACCCTTGATGTCCACATGTTGAACATGGATATCTGCATAGGGGAACCCTACTCAAAGTGGCTCATTTTATTTTATTTTTAATAAGAGAAAGACAAAGTTTTATTTAAAGGGGATTATTTATTTATTTTAAAAGGTCTGGAATGTTCTGAATGGAAAGGGTTGGACTCTTACTTATGCTTTTTGTGCATATGAATAGTAAATGCAGAACAGGGACAGTATATAATAAGAGACATCCCCCCAAAAATGCTGTGCTGTAAGGATTTGCTGCATACGCAACATTTTGGAGGTAAGTGTAGAAGAATGCTGGTGGGGCCCCCAAAACAGAACATCCTGTGCTGCAGCCCACTTAGGCCATGCCTTAATCCTGCCTATAACTCTGTTCCTCCAAAATATATAGGCTGAGTGAACATGTGTATAGGGAGGAGCCCAGTTGAATGTCTAGGGATGTGTGCACACCCCTGCTCACTGGTTCACAAACACATGAGGGGAAAATGGAAGTGCAGGAATGATCGGGGGGGGGGGGTTAGGAGTTCCCTGCCCCCCCCCCAATTTTTTAAAGTTAGTTTGCTTGTGCTGGAGTGGTTAGAAAAATATGTGGGATCAAAGGAGTGGTTTTCTGTATAGTGGAGATCAGATGCAACCCATCCTGTTTGTCTTTGTGCGTGAAATTTATTTGTGCTGGAGCAAAAAGAGGTTCAAAGTAGGGGTTATGTGTTGCAGCGCTCAGACCACTGGCTCTGCCTACCATTCGCTGCCCTGCCCTGCCCTATGTGCCACCAGCCACAATAGGAACCAACTGCCACGAGTGGGGAGGAAGCCCCACTTCCTTGGAAAGGGACTTGTTCCCAATTTTAACTCTTCCCACGACTGCAAGCATGCTCATCTTCAAAAGTAAACACTTTGACGACACGATAATCAACTGGGGTGGGGTGGGGTGGGGGCGAGGGTAATAGGAATAGAATGGGAAACAACCGTTGATTAGCGTGTCGTCCGAACTCAGCCACTGAGAGATTGCAATGCTTGTAGAACAGCCTTCCCTAACCTGGCGCCCTCAACATGTGTTGGGCCACGCTTCCCAGGGAGGTACTGTGAGTTGTAGTCCAAACACATCTGGAGGGCACCTGGTTGAGGAAGCTTGTCGTAGAATGTTCGATGATGATGATATGATTCGGCAGCAAGTGGTGGTCACCAAATGAAAGCCGCAAAGAGGCTCCCTAGTCTCTAGGCTTCCTTGCTTACTCTCGCGTTGTCGGGTCCTTCCCCCTCGCCCCACTCCTTCTTCTCTTGCATTCTCTCCTTCCCTCCGTTCGATGGCTCCGCGCCATTTGTTCAGCAACCTGAACGCTAAGGCGGGGGTTGCGGGGAGGCAGAGTTGGGTGGCTACCACAGATGGGTCGATTAATGGGTCGATTACGAAACAGGGCTAGCTCCCAGTTTCAAGGGACTTCTCTTTTACTACTTCTCCTCCTCCTCCTCCTCCAATGAGATCTGCCCATGGAAATCAATGAGCAATCCTAGATTTTACCTATGATGGCTGCGTACCAACGTGCCCATCTTCAAACAAAAAGTAGTAGTACCAAAGAGTAGAGTTCATTCTCTTTCTAACATTTTCATGTGGGGGGGGAGTGTTTCTTAAGGGTTTGCACATTTAAAAGTACACGTCTGCATGAAGATCAGTGAAGTACGAGGCTTTTGTATGCAAGATGCTGATATGAGGGGTTTCAAAATCCATAGTATTGTAATTCCTTTATTAGGCCAAACAAAGTATCACACCTACACACACATTTTTGGGTGATATTTTGATTGGCTTAATAAAGACATTACACTAATAATTGCTTTTGGAATGTTGTTTATGTCCAACACGGCTGCCTTTGCTTTTTGATATATCTTCTGTACGGGGGAGGGCGGGGTCATTTTTTAAAATGGCTTCTCTAATATGAACCCGGAAGTCACCCATAGAGACAATTCTACTATAACTTATCTCTGTGCTCTCAGCTTCCTCCTCCTCCCTATCATCCGCAGTCATATTATCGTACGCGAAGTCTGAAGACGCGAATTGCTTTAATTGGCGGGGAAGAGAGCATTCGTTTATACCACGTGACAGCGGAAGGCGAAGGCGCTTTCCGCCCATTTATTTTGCCTCGCCAAGCGGGCGCTTCTCACGTGATTACCACGTAGCCTATCACGGAGTGGAGCGCTTCCGCAACGGTGGCCCGGTGGGCTCAGTTTGTTTCCAAGGAAACCTCCGCTGACGCCTGGAGTGGACGGGATCAAGTTATGGCGTTCCGTGGAGAGTTCCGCCGCGTCAGGTGAAATCCATGGCGGGTGGGGTTCTGGAAGCGAGTCTCGCCTTCTCTTATTCTCAAGGGCAGGCAAGCAGACGGGCGTCGTCCGGGGGCCTCTCCGCCATCGGGAGAGGAGGTCGGTCAGTAACACTTCGCAGGTTGCTGATGATTGATGGGGCTGGAGGGGGAGTTCCCTGCAGTTTCGCGGTTCCAGAGGGGGCCTGGGGTTTGCTTCTGCTTCATGCGTCCCTGACCCGAACCCAAGCTCCCAGTGGCGCTGGTCACAGAGCCAGGTACCGATTTACCAGAAAGAACGGGGGAGGAGGGGAGGCAATCATAAACCAGTGTTGAAAGTGACCAGATGATTAGGTTAGGCAAAACTCCCAGGGCCTGAACCCCAAAATGCAATTCCACTTCTTTGGCTTCTGTTTTCTGCTCTTGTGTGACCAAGATCCTGTCTGCAAGGATTGTCTGAGCCACGCAACAACACGTAAAACCACCCCTTTGAATTTACTTCTTTCTTTCTGCTCCAGCACAAATCCTTTTTGCACAAAGGCAAAAGACACTAGGTTTAAAGGAGGGATTGGCCCTCCAGATGTTGTTGGACTGCAATTGCTACCATCCTTCACTGTTGGTTGTGCTCCACTCATAAAAAACAACCACCCACATTGTGTAGAGTTTAGCTAAATCATGTGAAATTGAATCAGGGGGAATAATTAGGAAAGCCACATTTGGAGCTGACATCCAATAATAGTAGTAGAAATAATAGCAGTAACGATAATAACTTTTTATTCCTTGAAGGATGGGTGGCCATTTTTCAATCCTCACAACAACCCTGTGAGTAGGGTAGGCTCACAGACAGTGACAGGGCCAAGGTCACCCAGTGAGCTGCATGCCTGAGTGGGGATTTGAATCCAGGTCTCCTGAGGCGTACACCAGCACCCTAACCGCTCCATCACACTGCCTCTCACTCAGGATGGTAAAATCCCAGGTAGGCTGTGAAGAGCTCTCTCCAAACTGAATGGGCAAAAGAACAGCAGATGAAATTTGCATTGTGAACCTAACCATTCAGATGTGAGACCACTCAATGATCTTGATTTGGAGTTGGTTCAGGATGAGACAAGGAAGCATTATTCTGTAGGATGACATATTTAACTTAAGGATTTCACTATATAGTGATGGCTACTAGCTTTAACGGGAATCAACAAATTCATGGAGCATAGATCTATTAACTGCTTGTAAGCTCTCTAGGTGAGAGTCTCACTGCCCACTACTGAAATCAGAATGTTGTATTAGATCAATCTTTGATCAGACCAAGCAAGGCTATTCTTATCACCCATATTTAACATTGATCAGATCTACATACATATAAGTCTTTTTAGGATTGGGCCTATAGAACTGAAATTTTTAAAAGCCCCTGATCTTCATCAACTGGATCCAGGGTTTGGCTCATCATATCAGTACACTTTTATAAGTGTGCTAAATTTGTAGAATGAAATAACTGCACCATGCATAGGAAAATCAAATGTGTTTTATGAAGAAAACTGGAGTTAGTTTTTTTACAAAACCCTGATTTTTTTAAAAAAAACTCTTGCTGTACTTAGTTGTATTCATTGTCAGTAAAGCAATTCAATATTATTTCTTGTACCATTTAAAAAAGGCAGATTAGATTATGTGTCATGGGAGGTGGCCTTTGTAATCTTCTTACCATGTTTTCTGAGACTTTTTCCATGAGCTTACATAACAATATCTTATTTAATTTAATCCTGTACACTTGTTCCTGTTCTATATTGTGCTACCAATGTGCTGTGTAGGTGTCAGTTGAGCAATCAGATATAGAAATTGGGATTTGTTCTGGGGAACACTTTGTGTAAGCCGTTATGATATTGAAAGAGGTTTAAAATGTTAGAAACTAATCTGGAAATTCTTCATTTACTTTTTATTTATATAGTACATATTCCCATGGATCCTGAACTGCTTCTAGAAAGTCTTCTTTAGTTGTGTCCATCCGTTTGTATTGACACGGGAAGGATTCTTTGCTGGCAGGTAAGTGTGTCAATATGTTTATCTTTGTAATGAGAGCAGGTATAACTTAATTAAGGGGGGTGTTTTTGTTATTTACTGATCCGTGAAAACATATATGAGAATTATACAACTAGAAAGTAACTCAGGAGATATCCAAGTAACTCAATATTATGAAATATGCTGCCTAGACTTAGCTAAGTCTAAGGGCCATTTTTGTAGTGTTGGTTGGAGCAAGTGGCTTTTTGGATAAAACTAATCTTGTTTGTTTGTATATTTATGTGGGGCCATCAGCATCCATGGTGCTTTAAAGTGTAATGTAAAGAAAAAACATTTTCATGCCAAGGAGCTTATGCTTACCCCAGTCTTCTCCCACCTGGTGTCCTCGAGATATGTTGGACTGCAGCTCCCATCATCCTCAGCCAGCATGACCATGCTCGCTGTGAATAATGGGAATAGTAGTCCAACACATTTGGAGGGCACTAGGTTCAGACTGGCTATTCTACCACAAGGATATACGCTTGTCTGAGAAAAGTTTTTATTTTAAGGTTGTAGTCCTTTCTGTAATAATTACCTTTCTGAATAATTCTATTTTTCTTTTTCTTTTTAGTATCTATTTAGTCATTTCATTGATTTGGGAGTTTAAATCCAGTTGCTGGCTATGGCTCACCAGTTATCAGAAGACACAGACGAACTGTTTGAAAAGTTTTTGAAAGAGGTAGAACTATGTTTTTTTTAAAAATGTATATTTGAACTGTAATACCACCCTGCCATTGCCACATTCTGAAAGCTTCCAGACTGTCCCCATCTCCTAAAGTTGGCTCAATCTGGTGTCAGCCAGTAGCTCCGTCAAGAGGTTTTAGAATGTTTTAAGGATGTTTTAATCATGCATACTATGTTTTTAATCAGTTTTTATGTGTTTTATATTCACTGTTGTTCCCTGCCTCAATCCAAGAGGTGGGTAAGAATTATTATTATTATTATTATTATTTTACCAGTATGTTTAGCAGCATATAGGGAAAAGCTGTCTCACTCCTGCCCTGTTTGACTTACATTGCAAGTCAGTGTAGCTCTTGGCGATTGTGACAAAACGATAATTTATGTTATTGTTTATATGTGTATGTTTAAGTGTTTGGTTCAGGTTTGGATTTGCTGGTGTCATCCGATTGGTTGGTTGATTTGAATGGAGAGAGCGGAGGTGGGGGGGAGTGTGAGACAGTTAAGGGTTTTTTTAGGCAGTAAGAAGAGTCATTCAGAGTCAGAAGAGTCAAGGTTAAGGAGTTAGTGAGGGTAGAACTGAGTGGGGTTTAGTAGAGGCTTGTTTCAGTATAGTATTAAGAAAGTGAGGTTATAGGATTTGGAGGTGGTTAGAATTCCCTGGGAGACTGAGGGAGGTAGATGTATGTGGATAACGTAGAATAATGTTAAAGTGTATTTTAAAATCTTTTTCTATATGAATAAACTTTATTCTTATTTTGTTTAACCACCATGTCTGCTCAGTCATAAGTGTTACTTCAGGTGTACAGTACTCACACGCACTCACACACAAAGATTTATTATTCTCTCATTCTTTTAGAAGATAAAGAATAGGGTGGTGGCAGCAGAGGAGAGGTTTGATAATAGACGTCACAGAAGCTGGTGATGCCACAGCTATCCATTACCAAAATGTTTTATCTTGTTACATGTACCTACAACGCAAAATGTGTGTACTTGACTTTATTATAACTTAGTCCACAACCCACCAAATGAGATAATATTATAAGGAATTCAAACAACAGGACATTTCTTTGAACGTTGAAAATAAATGCTTGTAATTTAAGTTGATTTATGCACCAGTCTTTAATTACCTGGAATTAAAATTCCAATGATAGTGGAATTTTCCTTCCTTTAAATGTGGATAAAATCACAGCTGTTGTCCCATTCAAGTGAATGGACATACCTTTCCCTTTGTAGGATGGCCCATTCCAGTAGCTGAAGACTGGGGTGTGGTGAAATTCCTATATCTCAGTGGCAACAGGAAAAATGTGTTCTTTTAAAATTAGGCTTTTGTCAGACCTAAGTGGCCACACTAAGTGTACACACTCTGTACAGCACCATGTACATTGATGGTGCTATATAAATAAATAAATAATAATAATAATAATAATAATAATAATAATAATAATCTGGGCAAAATAAGCAGTGGCTAAGTGATAGAACTGCAATATCCTGTAGGGCTTGTTCTGTCTGGTTTGGTTGAGGGGGATTCTAAGGATTGTCTCTCCCTGTGAGAGACCTCGCTTAATCAAAAGCCCAAAGCATCCAGTGGAATAAGTCCGTCAGCCAAGGTCCGAACCCATCCAAACACTAGCACGCTAACTGCACATGTACATTGATGGTGCTATATAAATAAATAAATAAATAAATAATAATAATAATAATTCTGGGTTTTTATACACCTGTAAACAAAGATTTTGATGTCATGTCTATCATGGCTAAAACATGCAAGAAGCAAGAAAAGTATCAAGAATTGTAGTTTGTGCCTAAAAACAAAACAAAAAAGATTGCTCTTCTGCCGGAGGCATCAGTAAAATACAAAAGAGGATACTTTAAGCCAGGGGTTCTCAACCTGTGGGTCGCAACGCTTTTGGGGGTCGAACGACCCTTTCATAGGGGTCGCCTAAGACCATCAGAAAACACATATTTCATTTATTTGTAATTAGAAATAAATATTTCACAATATATAATTATATATTGTTTTTGTGATTAATCACTATGCTTTAATTATGTTCAATTTGTAACAATGAAAATACATCCTGCATATCAGATATTTACATTACGATTCATAACAGTAGCAAAATTACAGTTATGAAGTAGCAACGAAAATAATTTTATGGTTGAGGGTCACCACAACATGAGGAACTGTATTAAAGGGTGAGTTAAATTAAATTTAACTGTATTAAAGCATTAGGAAGGTTGAGAACCACTGCTTTAAGCTAATGGGAGCTCCGTCCAGCAGAGGGGTATCTCAATTTGGCCAAGTTGTGAAACCTATTTACTGCCTGTTCAGTTTCTCTTACCTATACCTCAAGGGTTTTTCATTCTAATCAGGGCAGATACTTACGTGGAGCTGTGGCATGGAGGGGGGTCCTTGTCCCTCTATGCCTTCTATTCCTAGCCATCTGCTCCTGTTTCTTTGGGAAATTTGTGCCCATATATTTAGTGTACTTTAGGGACGTTAATGCAGCCAGTGTATTCATAGTAGGGGCAAGAAGGAGTAGAAAGCTTATGTGTTTGTGTCAGGTAATGAATTTGCTAGTTTGAAATTCAATCTTGCATGTAAAGTGTGTGGGATGATAATAGTGATGATGTCAGACTCCCTTCTAACTTCACAGAGTTTTAACAGTCATGATCTTGAAAATGCTTAATAGTGTACGTCATTAATGAGGCAATCTGGTTGACTTAATTAATACTGTATGTGGACTTTTAAATGCTGCTTTCACTGGTTGCGTTCGGATGACACGTTAGTCCACGGAGTGTGAATAGTCCACTCGACAGATGACTATTTGCATGTTGCACTTGGGCTCCATGGAGTATTCACACTCCATTGAGTAGCTGTCTCTCCCCCCTCCAACCCCCACCGAATGGTGGCGCTAGTTCCTGCTTACCTTATTGGGGTGCTGCCATTCTGTGGGGAGGGGCAAAGTGGGGATGAGAGCTGCAGCACACGAAGATACGCCATGGCCGTTGCCAGAGCAACGCTGGAGGCAGCGCATTGATTCTACTTGCTGTCAGGAGGTATGGTGCCTCTGCCACCACTTCTTTCTCCCGCAAAGGCCACAGTGCATCTTTTGCAGTGCCCGTCGCCAGAGAAAGAAGCGGTGTTGGAGGTTTTGCTCCTCCTGACAGGAGGTGGAGTCAATACGCTGTCACTCCAGTGGGTGCGTTTCCTCCCTGGCTGTGCAGGGACAGGTCATGGGGATGGCGCTCGACACTGAAGTGTCCTTTGCCAGTGGCTGGATCCCATGCCCTGATGCACAAGGAGACGGTTCCGCAGCTTCTTGCTTCTGCAGCTGGCATGTGCAGAGAAACATGCGCCACAGCCACCGCAGAAGCAAGAGGCTGCAGAACGGTCTCCTTGCATGTCAAGACATGTGATCCAGCTGCTGGCGAAGGACACGTCAGCACCGAGTGCCGTCTTCCCTGTCAAGATCACATGGCTTGGCGCCGACACATCCGTACTTGTCGGGGCCATAGCAACAGGGAAGTGGGTAGCTATAGCAATGCTGCCCCCTTCCCTGTTGCCATGGCCCCAATGGGGAAGGAGGAGTGCCGCATGGGTGCAACCATCTGTCCTGCAGCTGTGACGAGAAGGAGAGTCTTGCTCTTCCTGTCTCTATTCACCACACCAGAAGGGGGACGGGAAGTCGAAGCACCACTCCTGCCACTGCCAAGCCAATATCGGTAGATGGATTTCTCCTTACACATCAAGCCACAGGGGACATCCTTCACCACCTGCCCTGCGATCCATTTGGGAGTCGGCTCGAGGAGATGGAAGGAGCTCCTTCTACCCCCTCAAGCCGATCTCCAGATGGATTGCAGGGTAAGGGGCATGCACATCCCTGGGAACATGTCGGGCCCCGCAGTCAGCAATGCCCCACCCAGGGATGGCATGATCGGCAGCTCCCAAAACGTTTCCCGGAACCAGCTTATTTCCCATGCCGATAGAGGCACGCTGGGCAAGAGCAGCAAGGGTTTCTGCCACTCTGGCCTCATAATTCTGTAAACACGGGAAATAATCCATGGAGCCCGCCACATGACATGATAAGCAACGGTTGTGCAGATAAACAACTCTGCAATTGGTTGGTTACCTCTGTTGATTATTTCTGGAAAATAACTAACTGGCGTGGTTTTTCCCGACATACGACACGTTAGTCAACGGGGGACTATTTAAGCAACGGTTGACTAGCGTGTTGTCTGAACTGACCCATTGTGTGTTAACTTACTGATAAGAACCATCTATTTTTATCCAACTGCTTTGTGTACACCATCTTTTTTCCAGAGTTTCCTTGTTTGGAAGGTTACAGTTAGAAAGGCCTGGAGATTTGTTCCTTTTTCAATATTTCCTGATATCTCAGGCAATTGATATATCAGGAAACGGCAATGGCATTTTTTCTGTAAGTGTTTTCTTCCCCAGCTGTTACTCTACTATTTGAAGTTGACAAGATGGCTGGACATAGAAGGTTTCCAGATCTCAGTCACAACATCTGGGGAGGTTTCAATTTCTTCAGTTACTATACTCTGAGGAGTATCAGCATCATCCAAGTCCCACTTGCTGAACAGAGGATGCAGTCAGTCACAAAAGAAATAGCAAGTGATAACAGAACATGCATCAAACACCTGTCAATAGCTCCCAAGTCGTTGTTTTGGGGCATGGTGTTGCATTAATACTTGCGGTTTGCCTTAAAAAAACAGAATTTAACCTTGCCTTTTTTATTTATAGGCTATACATTAAAATTATATTAAAAAAAGTAAATCTCCTTTCTCTGGATAGTTCAATATCTTAGAAGAATAAAAATATATGTTGTTGTTTTTTGGCTTTACCATTTACTTAAGGCCTGCTCCATATACCATATTTCGCTACATGGAATGTCTAGACTTGCTTTCCCTAGGCTCCAGATGTTTTGGACTAAAACTCCCAGCATTCCTGATCATTCGCCATTGTAGCTGGGATTGATGGGAGTTGAAATTGAAAACATCTGGAAGGCACCAGGCTGGAGAAGGCTGTCTAGAAAAAGTATGCAACCTGCACATAGATCACTATGGCTTGGTTCAGATGTAAGGCCAGACCATGGTTTGCACTAACTCTAGTTTAGACTTCAAACTATGATTTGTGTTCCAAACATGCAGGCAAACACATGGGTTATGCAGTTTCCTTCTCCACCCATCTTCCCCAAGAATCCCTGAATGCTGTCCTAAGCATTGGCTTCCGAGGGTGGAGCAGCATCCAAAACCATGATTTGTCAGTTTGGCTATAATACAAAAACATAGTTTCAAACCATGACTTGAGATTCTGGCCACTCACAAACCATTGGCCCTGTTCAGACAATACACTAAACCATGACTGTTAAGCAGTTTGAGCTACACATTCTGGCTTAGTGTGTTGTGTGAACCATTCCTAGCCATGGTGGCTACATAATCATGGTTTAAACACACTAACCTATGATGACCATATGAAAAGGAGGACAGGGCTCCTGTATCTAATAGTTGCAATGAAGAGGGAATTTTGTCAGGTGTCATTTGTATGCATACAGCACCTGGTGAAATTCCCTCTTCATCACAACAGTTAAAGCTGCAGGAGCCCTGCCCTCTTTTGTATCTGGACACTCTATACTGCTGCAGCTTTAATGTTGTGATGAAGAGGGGATTTCACCAGGTGCTGCATGCATATAAATGACACCTGCTGAAATTCCCTTTTCTAGGCAATTGTTAAAGATACAGGAGACCTGTCCTCCTTTTCATATGGCCACCCTACACTAACCACTTGCCGCAAAAGGCTTAGGGAACCGCCCAGGGAGCTTCGGCTGTTGGGCGGTATAAAAATGCAATAAATAATAATAGTGGCCTATCCATGGCTTAGATGTTATCTGAACAGTCCCATAGTTTCTTAAATGGTGTTTGTTCAGACTTCACAACAAAGTATGGCTTTGCAAGTCATTGTTGGGTGTTTATGTCTGAACTATCTCAGTGAGTGACAACTGCACACTTACCTGTTTGGTGCAAGTTTTTGGTGTATAAGCAAGTGCTTTTTTGTTTTATCTGTCTTTTTTGCAGCTGGTTTTATGGTATTTGTGTATGCTATTGTATTTATGAGGGTTGTATGCCACCGTGGCCTCTTTGGTGAGGAAAGGCACGATATAAATAAAATAAGTTGCCACAAGCCTCTGAGTTCCTTCAGAAATATTGTAATAAATTTTTCAGCAATAGATGCATACATCTACATCTACATTTGTATACATATATAGCACAGAGGCAAAAAACAGACCCTCTCTCCATTGCTGGAAATGGCAGAGATGGAAAATAAACTTTGGATAATTCTGAGAGACTAATATGTAGACTAAAATACAGGAAGAAAATATAGAAACATAGCACAGATATTTTACTTAATCATTGAAATATGTCTTCTCTGTTTCTGCACTAAATCAATGTGGATATGATCAAGCCAAAGTTAATTACTTCAAAGTCCCGTTGAATTTTAAGCACATACTCAATTCTCCTTGAAATCAGTGGGACTCAAACATGCTTAACTTTGGCTGGATCATGCACAATTTATGGGGAGCCAACAAAAATAAACCATAACAGCACAAGTGATTCTTTTACTGATTCAGTCTCTTTCAGATGATTCACTTGGAAATGAACCAAAGCAGAAACGCGGTATTCCTGAGAGCATTGGACAATCTAGGAATAAGAAGCATTCTGTGCCATGGTGGATATCTGAGGAAGATTCAGACGATGGTAGTGAGTTTTGTTACGCTTTGTGTAATGTCTCTGTTATTTGTGGCCACAAGATGTCAGTGAAGGCCTTTTGTGTCGCTCACTGCTTTTCTCCCCCTTCTTGTTTTACTTCTGACCGCAGCTCATGTCTCAAACAAAGCGATTTTCAGTTTTGAAAATGGTGTTTCTAAATACAACATATGCATAACAGAAGCAATGTGCACTATGAAGTGTATGAAAGAAGCCTCTGTAAGCAGAACATAAGTCCCTGAATGCAGTTTGAATTTATACTTGTGCAAGGTTTTGCACAAACCGTATGCTCGCCAAAAAAATAGCAGTTCTGCATGTGGACGCTTCTTTCTATCATATAAGTGATTCATTAGATTAAAATCAGTGTCTTGGATCCTAAGAAGTTCACAAAGGAGAGTTTCTCATTTTCTCCACTCTCCTGCAGCCCCCTTCCCTCCGTCCCCCAAAAGCCTTTCTGGAGGATCGGGGGCCCTTCTGAACAATGTGGGATGGGATGCAGAGGGCTGAGGTTAGGAGGAGGAGAGGGGGAATACTTGTTCCATGAGCCTCTTTAAATTGGTTTATTTTAAGATTCAAGCCAGTATCTTTTATGAATTACATGTCAGAACAAGTGCAATTGGAAGTCTGGGAAATATAGGTTAAGCCTTACAAAGTTCTGTTTCTATTCTTAGCTATATTCTAATCATAGGTTTTCCTTCTTATTTCTGCCAATAACTCAAAAAATCCATAAGGACTTCTGATTAACCTATACATAAGTCCATTCCACTTCTTTCTTCTGGAGTATTTCAAAATGCATGGATGCTGTCTCCTTATTTACTTCTGCATTCAGGGGACTACAGACAAGCAGAAATGAGAATATTCACCTGCAATCCTAAATGTGCTTATTTGGGATTAAGTCCCATTGAGTTCAGTAGGTCATCCTTCTGAGTAAACATGCAAATGATCACACTGTGATTTGGTTTATATATTCATTGGGAGCTGAACTAACATAGGATACTATAAGCAGGGATTACATCTGCCCACCCCAGATGTTTTGGCCTACAACTCATATGATCACTCACCATTGACTATGTTAGCTAGGGCTGATGGGATTTGTCGGCCAATAAAGTACAGCAATCTGCTTCCTTACTTTCTATCCAAAGTGTGGATCTGACAAACTAATATATTAGGCGAGCAATTGTCCTTTTCTGTATGTAACCTATCATTATGCACTGTCTGTGTAAAAATACAGTTCTAAATTCCTGTATGCAAGTACAGGTTGTGCGATAAATGTTTCATTTCTCATCCTGTCTTCTGATCAAACTTGGTCATAAATTAGAAACAAGAAGTATGAAGAACAAAGGAAGTTTTAGGATTGTTGGAAATCAAATGATATTACCAGACCAATAAAACAACTATAGGATAAAACTTGGCTTATTTTTTCTAGATAGCGTGCCACTACTTTCCCAACAGATCTGAAAATCTGTTTCTCTGTTGAACTGCACAGTGTTGATTTCTGCAGAATTAAGCTTGGTGTTTTTTTTAATATAAGGGGTTTCATGTTTTTATATGATGCAGTTGTACATCTGTTTCTGCTGCATTTTCAGCTTTTAGGCTGCAATCTTAAACCACCATATTTTGAAGTATGTTGATTTCAAATGAGCAGAGCAAGTAAAGAAGTTTAGGACTGAGGTGCTAGTCAGCTTTTCACTGTATGGTCCTTGTTTCTTTGGCCTGGATCTAGACCTGCTCTTCTTTTAAATAGAAGTGCTCCTTCTGTTCATGAAGGCTCTTGATCCACCAGCAGTTCTCACCAGTTCCACCTTCCCGTGCAATCCGCTGTGTCGCATCCCATATGTTTCTGGAAAGGAGCATATTTTCATGGAGGAACGGAAGGAAAAAATCAGCTAAAATCTCACCGTCCTTCTGCCAGTGGAACATCGAGTGGGTGGGAGTCTACTCACAGGATCTCTGGATCCAAGCCTATTAGTTTAAACAGCCTTAGATTTTGCACTTCTCTGAGTATGTAATACATAGAGTGAGAAGCTTAATATTGCATTCGTTCAACTACAGTCACTAAGATTCCACAGAAACACCCGGTCTGAGAATCAAAACCTAAACAATCATAGAATCGTAGATCATAGATTCATAGAATAGTAGAGTTGGAAGGGGCCTAACAAGGCCATCAAGTCCAACCCCCTGCTCATTGCAGGAATCTACCTCAAAACATACCTGACAGATGGCTGTCCAGCTGCCTCTTGAATGCCTCTAGTGTGGGAGAGGCCACGACCTCCCTAGGTCATTGGTTCCATTGTCATACTGCTTGGTGTTATATTAATGTTTCTACATTTTGTTCCATGAGCAAAAGAGATGTTACTGCTACTGCTATGGACGTTCTGCACTGTATATGTCAACACTGTTGCAGTACTTCCATAACTGGTTGAAAGTCGAAATAAGATATGTGCACAAATCAAGGCACCTTAATTACTTGTCAAGAGAAGACTTTTTTTGTTTTTGGTGAAACACCTATAAGAAGTCTCCCTAATCTTAGTGCCAGCATTTCAGTAGAAAGCAAGACAAATCACACTACAGTCAAATGCAGGGATGTCTGGTGAGAGAACCTCCATATTTTATTAGTTTCAGATTGGAGAAAGATGGATTTGCAATGGATTTGCAAGCTACTTGCATGGCTGCATGGAGGGTGTAGTAGTTCCTATTTATGGGCTGAGCAATTTTTGAAGTAATGATGGCAGTAAGAAATATATCTCTACTACCTTATTGTGATAATATGTTTGGATTCCTTTATTCTTAAGCAAGTTTTTGTAATCCCACACTACTAAGCGTGTTGTGTAATATCGAAGCCATCTGGACAGTGCTTCTTTTTTCCTCTTTGATTAAATCATTTTTGGACTTGTTTATTTTTGCTTTTTAGTCACTATTGAATTTTTTTCTCTATGTTATGTTCTCCCTGGATTGCCCAAGTTCCTAAGACAAACAAGTTTATCAAACAAGGGAATGAGAAGAAATTTACTGGGGGAAAAGATGAAATGGTTGAAGATGGTGAAAAGAAGATACTACTTTCAAATAACCAGTCTGGTACTAGATTAAATTCCATGTTTGTAGATATCAGCTTGGTGTTGTGCTGTGTTGCAAGTAAAAATCAATTCCTCTGCCATAATAATGTGTTTCTTTTGTTTGATCGCAAGCTTTTTTGATCAAACAAAGATCGCTTTAGTAATTATGTCTGCTATTGCCAAAAATAATTAGAGAGCACAACCTAGCAGGAGTGAGTTGGTTCAAACAGAAGGTTCCTCTTGTATCTAGAAGGGCCCAGGTTCAGTCTCTGGCTTCTTCAGTTAGGACTGGTGAAAATGCTTGTCTGAAAACCTGAAGAACTACTGTCAAAGCATTTATTTTATTTCTGCCTTTCAGGATTCCCTCTCAAGGTGGCAAGTACCTCTCCAATAGGCAATAGTGAGCTAGTTGATCTCACTCGGTATAAGGCTGTTTCAATATTCCTGTGAAATATTTAAATGTACTATGAAATAGTTCTGTAAGCTTTCCTGGTTTCCTGAGCTCTGTGTGGAGGTATGGTTCAATGCTTAGTGAGGGATTGGGATTGAACTGTACCTGGACATGATCTCCTCCAATATCTTCATGTTTGCATATGGGCCTGTCATGCAGTGTTGAACAGGGCAATCTGAGCATAACACATTGTTTACAAATAGTGTGGTATGTATGCAAGAGCCTATGGAAATGTGATGTCCATTGTGTGGTGCCGCAGGGATCTGGTCCGGGTCAGAGAGAGTTCAATCACAATTCTTCCACTTTGAGCTTGACTCAATGATCGCAACAGGAAAAGCAGCCTTCGTAGCTTCTCTCCCCACCCCTGCATTTGCTGCGCGTGCGACTGCCATTTGCATAATCCTCATAATGCTACAAGCCCTACTGTATGTCATGGATTGTAGGGTGGGTGCAAAGCCACCCCCAGCGGGGTTCGGACAACACAGCAACCCATCACAGGAACAATGCCAATGGTGGGCACGCGATACACGCATGCCATGATAGCTTATTTTCCTGGTCCAATTGTCCGAACTCAGCCTGTATATTGGATTGAATGTCTGCACAGGACTGTAGCGTTCCAGTTTTATGTAAATTCCAACTTTTGCTTAGGAAGAGATGGAGTTTGTAAAGTTCCAAACACTGTACTGCAAACACTGGATGACTGAGGGCTCTCCTGTGACTGGAGGCTTAGCTTAGTGTAAACATTGCCTTTCTTGCTTAATTAGATTACTTTTAACACCCTTCTGAAAAACAAAACTATTCATTAAAAAAACAACCCTAATCTATGGGTTGTATCCAGTGGTTGCATGAGTGGAAGGCAGCTCACACACCAGTCTGCAGTTCCCTCTCCCCACTAAAAAGCTCTCCTGAGAGCTGGGGAAACCTACTAACCATACAGGGCTGCAGTAGAAGGGGGAATTTCCCAAAATCAGATGGGGGAACTTTTCGCTGATGACTCACATGGGGGAATGGATGGGAGCAGTATAACACTATTGGGTCTTCTGCAGCTTTCAGTGGTTTTTGTTACCATCCATCATGGTATGCACCTTGACTAACTGAGTTGGGCTTAGAACCAAGTAGGAGTTCAACCTGGCCTTGACACTAAATGGGAAGTTCAGGTGGCAGTGATGACTGGGAGCACTTTTTACCAGCTTTGGCTGCTACACAAACTTACCTGTCTGGACAGGATGAACCTTGCCTCGATTATACAACCACTAGAGACATCCAGGTTGGACTACCGTAATATGCTCTATGTGTCTTTCAAGATTCAGAATCTTCAACTGGTGCAAAATCCCTCCACCCAAGTAGTGGTCGAGGCTACATGGTCAGAGAATGTGATACCCATATTGTACCAGTTACACAGGTTGCCAGTGAGTTTCCAAGCCCAATTAAAGTGCTGGTATTGAGCTTTAAAGCCATAAACAGTTTGGGACCACTTTACCTGAAGAATGACCTTCACCTATAACAGCCTGCTACTTATGCACCGGCCTGTGAGAGCAATTAGGTGGGTGGGCACATGGGAGAGGGCCTTTTCAGTAGTGGCCCCACATTTGTTGAACTCTGTTCCAGTGGAGTTACATCAGGCCTCATCATTGTACTCCTTTAAATAGGCCCTAGAGACTCATTCAGGGTCTCCTTCTAGCACAACAGAACTTTTCCCCTGTGTCCTCACTCTTGCAGCCATCTGTGGCACCCAAGAATAATGCTCCAAAGGGTTTCCCAGCCCTTTGGAGCAAATTTTGAGGGATGTGCATGGGGAATTGGTTCCACTGATGGGCATCCTAGTGAATTAAATGTTTTAGAAAGGAATGACAGTTTATGGGAGCATTGGAGCTGTGCATTAAAAAGTGTGTAATATATAAATATGGAGTACTGATATTGACATTTAGACATCTAGAGTTTCATCTGAACCACTGCCTCCCTCTTGCAAAGTCTGCTGACTTCTGCGAAAGCATTTTAGAAATAACTGGAACTGGGAGTGCTTTGTTTAATATTCTGCGTCATTTTTGGCAAAGTAGCAGACCAATTATATTACTATTCCTTATTATCCATCTTGATAGCTAAGCCTCACTGCAAACGGTATTTGAACAGTTAGAAGATTTATTTATTTATTTATTTATTTATTTATTTATTTATTGCACAGGGCAGCCAGATCTCTTTTCAAGTCAAATAAACTTGTATAATACTACTTGTAGTGCGAGATATACTTTTTTCAGTCTAGCACAATTAAATCCCCCAAACGGCATGATATTTTTTAGAGGAGCTGCCTAACTATAGGTGATATAGTCCAGCCTGCAATGTGAAAATAACTACCTATTGAATCATTTTTCAGCTTAATAACATTATTTATCCTTCTCTTTGGCCCCTAACCCATTATTAATAAACACTTGTGACTGTTTGTGTGTAGTTAAAGTAGTTACTCCTAAACCTTTTTCAAGCGCATCCCGCAGCAAGGCACTGGCTAAATTCAAAACACTGGAAAAATCCCTTAAGGCAAAGAAAAGTGTACACTTAAACAAAGAAGAAATCCCTGCTACTGACAACCGTGATGATACTGAGGGTAACAGTTCTACTGTTTTTTTCCGTGTGATTTTTTTTTTAATTTAAAAAGTTGAAGCGCACACCTTATTCTTAAGAATTATTTCTTCTCAATGACCCTCATTGGTTTTTATAGCCAAGTTGATGATGGGCTTAGAGAAGTCATCAGGGCTCTATTTCCTGGATTATGTATGATTCTAGTTATTTGTTCTACAACTTACCGACTATCCTAATTGTGAATCTTTCAACCATTTATTAATCGGCTATTCAAGCCTTGGGGATACTTAGCTGTCAGATATGGTCAGGGGCTGGCAGTGAGACAGTTTGCACGTAACGAGAGGCCACTGTGGGTGAATTTGCCTGCGGGACTTATTTGTTATTGTGGCAGCTGCCACTTTGAATGAACTTGGCGCAGTGAGTGCACATCATACCTTCTCATCGTGTACAAACCTGGTGAGGTTGAGTGATTGACAAGCCACCTGCAACACTGAAACAGCCCATGGGTTCTGGGTGGCTTGTCAACCACAGCAACAACCCACACTTGCCGGGTTTGCACATAATGAGACGCTATCGCTGCAGGGGCTTGGATCAACAACTTGGCAGCTGTGGGCACTGCAACCCACTATGGCTACTAAGCCACAGTGGGCTGCAGTGATCATGCGAACCAGGTCACTGTGGAGCTAACGGGAGCATAAGGTAATGTTACCTTTTAGCAATGATCTGGAAAGTGAAGTTGCCAGGTTAGTATGCTGATATACCATAGAGTCATGAGCTGTCCAGCAAAGATCAATAGCTGGGATTCAAAGAGCCCCATGTGCTTTGTGCATGAATTGGAGGGGGGTATTAATATTATTTTCATGTTGTCATCCTTCATGTTGCTTTTTAAACATCCCAAGCAATATGTAGACTGTATTGACCAATGAGGTGCTTTTTGAGATCTTAATCATGCGGTAGACTGCTACGTAAACAAAACATTCATGTGTTCCAGTATAGAATTTGATTTCAATACTTTTCGTTTCTCTTCTTTGTTTTAAGGAATACGTGGCACAAGTGGTAGCTTTCTGAAGTCAAAAAGGCTTTCTCATTCTATTGTGGAAGTAGATGAAGATAATGCAGAAGGCGTTCAGCTCCAACAACCTAATGTTGTTTCCGTCTCTTTAAGCAGAGATAGCCTGGAAACCAATGGTAAAAGTACCTGAGACACTCCAACTTCTCTCTCCCTCACTCCCATATATTTTAGTTAATTAGTAATATATCACAGGGTATGTTATAGTGGGTTTTTAAACAAGTATTTATAACTGAATAGGTAGAAATACAGAACTGATCACTTCAAAGCAATATTATATATTTATTTGTACATTGATGCCATAATTTAACACATGCTGGGATTGATCTAGAGATTGTAGTACAGTTCAGTCCTATTGAAATCACTATTTTAAGTTTCTCTGAATTGCTGCCAGTATACAATTACTCCAATCCTGCACTCCATTCTGACCATAGGAGTGCCACAGCTCTCCTATTATCCAAACATCTTCCCAGTTCTGTTGAGAGAACCAGTCTAACCCACCCACCCCATTCTTCTGTAGTCCTAGATTTACTTCCTCTATTGAAATATATGGGAATTTAAAGCCACTTGCCATAGATGTATGCTTGTGAATCTCTGGTTTGGAATGTATATGTGTAAGATCAAGTCATGCATTTGATCTCTGGATTTTCTTATTTAAAACTGTGTTTCGACTTTATTAGGTAATCTTCCCCCCCCCCCCGTAATTACCCTCTGATGAAAATGAATGCATATTAATTGACTTTACCAGTTTATATTCTTATATTACTGTTTGTATTCGGATGCTTTTACAATTTAGATTCAGTTGTTGCTCTGGGGCCTAATGAGAATTGTTTGGTAGCTGGATTGGATACTTTGGAAGAACAAGAGGAAAAGGAGAAGTTCTTTGCTGACCTTGAGAAAGGAGCATCATCTACCATTGACTATTCAAGATTAAATAAGGAGCTGGACTCCAATGATTCTGACGTACTGCAAACATTTCTACGGTAAAGTAAAAGAGATCAGCAGTGGTAGGAATACCAGAACTCAAGTATTTGGAAACAATCACGACAATGAGCTTCTTGAGCAGGACTTGAACTGCTTAAAGATTTTATTATGTTAAGTGCTATATAAGTATTGTTAGTAAATAAATACATTTTAAAACATCCCAAGTTTTTCTAACAATGAATTATGTGCTCTGAATAAATTATGCAAATCAAATATGCTATGGCAAATTTAAATCCATGACTCTGGTTGCAAAATGGGTGTTTTGCACCATTTTGCAACAGAAAGCCAGTGTCGTGTCGTGGTTAGAGTGTTGGACTGGCACTTGGCAGATCTGGATTCTATCCCCCACTTGGCCATGAAACTCACTGGGTGGCTTTGGGCCAGTCACTAATGCTGCGGTTAACTTACCTAACACAGTTTTTGTGAGGATAAAATGGAGAGGAGGAGGATTATGTGTACGCCACCTTGGGCTCCTTGGAGAAAAGGCGGGATATAAATGTCACAAATAAAAAAAAACACATTGAAAATAGCTCCCTTCAGTGATGGCACATGCAGCAGGGCCTCTGATGGAGACCACAACTTATGGACAGGCTTATACGAAAGAAGGCAGGCTTTCAGCTATCCTGGCCCCAAGCCATGTACAAGTTAAAACCAGCACCTGGAATTGTGCTTGGAAACAAATTGGAATCCAGTGTAGTTGCTTCAAGACCCATGAGATGTGGTCTCTAAAGCACATGCCGAAGAACAGCCTGACTGCTACATTTTGTACTCTTGTAGTTTTTGACTACTTTTTGAAGGCAGCAGCACATGGAATGTGTTACAGTAGTCCCATCATAAAAGTAATGAAAGCATGGATCAACTGTGGACAGATCAGCTTCCCCAGTATATTCAATTATTGAATTAGACTCCCAGTATTTATCTGAAGAAAAATACATAAGATTTATTTTTTAGGCCAAATTCAAGCAAGCCTTTATGATGTGATAAGATTATGTATTTTCACAGGATCCCTTTTATGGAAGGAACCTTGACACAACAAACGAAAGGGGCGGAAATAACATATGCAAGCATTTTATCCAAAGTTATTTGTTGCTTGCATTTAAAAATGATGGACGCATGTTATGCTATGATAAGATTGACCTATAGATTTGAATTCTGTTTATCCTTGAGGAAAGCATTCATGTTGCTTAAAATTCAGCAGTTTTAAGTAAACACTATAACTTTCAAGCTGTATCATCCTTACCTGTGGAGACGATGTTGTTGAAGAATTTACTTTAGATAATTATTCTTCAGTACTAATTTTAAAAATGGTTTGTATGCAGTTTTTGTTCTTTGTTTTTAGAAAGGTACGCTGTTAGTTGCCTGAACAGCAGGGCAGTCTAAACTATGAGCATTAGAAAATATCTTTTCAATCCAATACTGAGTGAAGGATACATTATCATAACTAATACTGTTATATGTTGTAGGAATCACCCAGAAGTAAAACAGATGGAAGAAAGACATGTAGATGAACCTAAGGATCATGAAAAGTCTGGTAACGTACATCAGTGGTTTTATTTATTTATTTATTTATTTATTACATTTCTATACCGCCCAATAGCCAGAGCTGGTTTTGAGATAATTTACTTTGTAGCCAACAGTTTAAGAAAAAATATTAAATTATGGGATTAATTGCTAAAGGATGTTGTCAAAGCCAGTAGTTTTAATCGACAAATTCAACAAAGAAAGGTCACTCAATGGCTATAGGTCATGAATGTTTAAAATGCAGTCTCCATACTTTGAGGCAGTAAGGCTATAGTTACCTGAGAGAGAGAGAGAGAGAGAGAGAGAGAGAGAGAGACAAAGGATATATTGTTGCCCACTGTTGGTGTCAGAGTTATGGACCAGATTTACCTGTGGTCTCATCCAGTAAGGTAGAGATACATTCCAATGGGGCATCATGGCAGAACTGGTGAGAGCTGAACACAAATTTTCAGTACTTGCTGCAGAATATCAGCATCTGCAGCACGGTGTGTGTGCTTTGGAATGGCGCAGCGTATTTTAAGTACTGAGGTTTATTTGCATGATCCAGTTTTTTTTTCATTAGGAGGGGCAAACAATTCTTCCTTCCCCTGGAATAGTTCTGCTGCTTTGTGAACATGTGCAGTTTGCAGCCTGCTGAAGAAGAAGGTTGGGGCTGCTTATTCATGAGTAGATCTGCTGATAGGAGGATTCCAATTGCAGCTTGAACTAACATCTTCCCAGCCATTTGATCTGACCCAAGGAAAGTTTATGTAGATCTTTGTACAGGAAGATGATATTGCTGTAACTACCTATTTCTTATGAAGAATTAACATATGTCTTGTTCTAAACACCCCAGGTGATTATAGTGAGGATTTTGAAGACTCAGAATCTAATGAAGACGATAAAGTTGAACAAGCTGTCGTGTCGGACGCTAATGTAAGTATTTTGGACAAGTACAGCCATTTGATATTTTAAACATTACTGGCAAATAAATACTGTGATTTTAATGGAGCACATATCCAAATAAGGACTTGTTTAGACACTTAGAGTGTTATCTTACACATGTTTACTCAAAAGTAAGGCACATCATGTTCTATTGTCGCCTTAGTGAATGCATGCACAGCAACCCCAACTATCCTGATTCTAAGAGAGTAGCGTGGCGTGATGGATAAGATTTATTGGTTAGCCTTGCTACTCGGGGCAGGTGTGAAAACGTTTTGTTTGTTTATAATATTTCATAACCCACCATTTCAGTCATGGTGGCTTACAGTTCTTAGAATAACACAGGACATTACAAACGTCAAATATCAATACATTGCAATACAATCTGACAACAGCAGCAGATTTAAAAGAGAAAGAAGGGATCAGCAGCTTAATGCTAGGGCAGCTGCTCTGCATGCAGAAAGCCGCAATCCCAGGCAACTCCATGTGGGTCTAGGAAAGAATCCTGTCTGAAACCCTGGAGAGCCACACCCAGTCAGTATCAGTAATACTGGGCTAGTTGGACCAAGGGTCTGACTCAGTGTAAAGCATCTTCCTGTTTTAATGTGACCATATAATCTGGTAAGGTTATTTCTTCTCACTCTGAAAATTATTTCTCCGAAGAAGGTACATTAAAAATTCCGGTGTTTTGTCTTTTATTTTCAAACAGTGGGTTGTATCTAATGGTGTCCTTCTTAAACTAGTGGCCCAGACACTGCTAGTGGATTAAATCACCCTCCCACCCCCAGCAACACTCTGCTTTGCTCTGGAAGGTTGGGGGATCGTCCAGAGCAGATTCAGGGTGTGCGGAGGTGGGGGCTGCAAGGGGAAGGTGGGGAAAGGAAACTCCTGTTGCACAAGCAGAAGTCTGCCTACGTAATACTGGTTTTAAACCATTACTTTGGCTGTTTTGTTCTAAGCTCGGAACTGCAATGGCGATTTTCAGTAGTGTAAACCTGATTTAGTCTCACTTGTAATCTTTCACTTACATAAAGTTCAACTTACACAATGTTCAAAATACATATTTTTAAAGTCCATATATATTCATATCTGTTCTCTTGACCTTTTAGGAAGAAAAGACTGGCATGCTGGCTAAAGGTACAAAATTCAAAACATGTAACAAAACATGTTATAAATGCAGCGCATGACTTGATTTTTGCATATAGCTTTGCTGTGCCCAAATTTTGCTGGAACATAGTCAGAAATAATCCGTGAACCTACATCTTGAAAAAGGCTTCAGTGCTTGTTCTGAATGTGCTGACAAAACTTGTTTTAGAGATGTTTTCAGGATAGCTGTAGAAGTATCTTTCTTTTTATTCCATGGGTCATGTTTGCTATTGGGCTTGAGCCGTTTATACTTCCTTTTGGAATCAGTCATTTATCAGTAAGTAATCAATATTTATCATTTTTATTTATCCACATTTTGTCTGGAAAGACTTCAGCAAGGTTTGGTGTCAAATCTATCAGTAGTAATCATTGTTCTTGGCTTCAATCTACCTAGGAGTCAGTTTGAGAAGGTAGTTCAAAGTGTAAGCTAGTGTAAGCAAAGTTATCTAGTGTAAGCAGTTACCAGAAATATTAATTTTTATGCTTTAAAAGAACTAAAAAATCTCAAGTAATACTGGAACTAAAAATTCCAGTAATACCAGAATGGAATCGGCAAGCTGCAGTGGAATTGACAGGGGCGTGTCATCTCATCCTAAACTTTATTTCTAGGAAGAGCTGGGAGTGAGATGGGATTATTTAGATTACTTTACAAGCAGCATTGTGGTTACTGGAAGAGCAGATGGTTGACACTGTATAGTTTTTAGATAGGCAATTTTATTTCATAGGCAATACAATCCTGTTAAGTTGCAGTATTCCCTAACCTCTTTTTTGTTTTTAGTTGTCCTTCTTGATTCCCAAGACTCAACTTTGGAGACTCAAAAAGCCAGTGAACAGAAGGATGCAGCTGTGACAGAACATTGCTTACCTCAAGCCACTGCAGATGAAATGAACGGAACAGGTAAGACTGCTTTTTATTGGCTGCTGATTTCTTCAACTTCTAACCATGCTGAAAATCCGCTTCAGAATTATCCTTTGATCATGGATTGTAAACCTTTAGGGCCCCATCCAGCGAAAGCTAAGGTCTGAGGTCTCATAGATGTCTCTGGAAGAGAATCAAACATTTAAATTCAAAGGAACTTGGAAGTGCTTAAATGTAGCTGGATCACATCCTCATTGTTTAATATCTTCTTAAGATATGTGAGCATGTTGACAAGCCCTAAGTAAAAATACAAGAATCATTCGCTTTGTTTTTGTTTGGTTTTCATTAGTTTTAGTTAATAGCTAAGGATGTGATCCACATTTTATTGTCATCAGCGACATTCAGTTTTAATAGTTGTGAACTAAAGCCTTACTCTGCAATCCTAAGTTTATTTACTTGGAAGTAAGTCTTCCTGAACTTTGTGAGATTTGGTCTCAGGTAAGTTTGCATAGAATTGTGATTTATAACTGCTCCCACTAAACTGGGACAAGCTCTCTTGAACTCAATGTGGAGGATTTAACTGTTAGTCTCTTACATTACTAATGTAATGTATTAATTTACTGGCTTGTAACTCTTGAATCAATATTTCAGGTTACTACACCTTGATTGACTTTTTCGCCTCTCCTTCCTCAGGTGTTTCCTGTGGGCAAACAAATAGTGATATTGAAGCTCTGCATCAGGCTTACTGCCACGTTGAGCAGTTAGAAGATACCGATGAGCAAAAAATTCATGCTGATAAAATGGAATCTGCAGAGAACTTGATCAAAGATGCTTCACTGGATAAAGAAGACTGTCCCAAAAATACCTCTGCTACTGATTCTGGTAAATTCAGAAACATCCCAATACTTGGTTGATAAGGCATATTTAAATAAAAGATACATTTTAACCTCTGGATAGAACCAAAAAGAAGACAGAAATCTGTCCTTTCAGCCAAACACCAGAATTTCCACTACTATTGTTTGTATTGCAATATCGCTGATGGTGCAACCACCACTTCGGGAATTGTGTAAGTGAGAGTAATTGCATGAGTATTTCCCACCTGATGATCATCCAGATGGGAAAGACAGCAGGCAGGGATTGGGTGGGAGATTCAGGTGACTGGCCCTGCCAAGGGGATCCCATTATTCATACACGAGCTGAGAGTGCATGCGAATACAATCAGTGATTCATTTTCTTAAAGGTTAACTTTATACTGGTTTTAGAGAAGATATAGGAACCTGCATTTAGGTAATCCTGCTGTGAAGATTGTCTCTGTCATAGAACTTACTGAGTTCTATGAAATCCTGAAAAATCTCAAGGTTTAGTTTCTAACAAGAGCAGGTGCCTTGTTCTCATTGTTCCTGGCGAAAAACTTGTTTGAACTGTAGAATGTGAAGCATTTACAAAATTCTACATCCCTTTATCTTTTACACCCTCCCAACAAATGAAATGAAAACATCAGAATACGTATCTTTAGTCTGTTTAACAAGAAAGGTATTCCAAAGATTTCTATATTAATATTCTCCAGGTAGGAAATGAAATCTATTTGTAAACTATGTAAGGAATTCTGATTTATCAGTCTTTCAGAAACAAGCACAAACTTGTACTGGTGACCTGGAGATGGAAATTTTAAAGTTCCTCTGGATTCTCTTTGACCTGGTGCAAATGTAATGACAACCCAGAGTATGGGTTGTGTATGAGTTGTCATTGAATTGTGGTTTAATTGTGGGTTGTGGTTACATACGAACTCCGCAGTGTGGTTTAACTATGGGTTGTTAGCCATGAACAATCCATGAAGAGAACCATAGTTTGTAATTGGGTTGTGAACTCTAGTGGTTGTTAACCACTAACAACCCATAGTTAAACCATAGTGCAGAGTTTGCACATAACAACAACCTACAATTCAATCACAACCTGTACTCACCTCATATTCTGGTTGTCTTTACATGTGAACCAGGTCTTGTAGTTGTTCTTTAACCCTTCCTCCCCCGTCCCTCCATCTCCAGCATTCAGTCCTGTTTAGTAGGATGCAGCTGCACTATTACCGATCCACAGGTCAGCACACTGTTGCACAGGCCAGAGATAATTGCTGCTGCAATCTGTCTGCCAGCATAGGCATGGCTTCAGGACCATTGTCTAGGTCAGTTTTGAGGATAGCATCATTGCTTTTAAAACTACAGTTTGTCCCATGATTGCTTGTCCCGCTATCCAGTAAAAAGATATATCTTGGAGAATTGGCCTAAATGTTAAATAGTAAAATATAGGAAGACAGCTGTAGAAAAATAAAAGCATTGGAAATTAAAATACATATATAAAAGTTAGGATTCAGTGTTTTGGATGTAGTCCTGAGAGGTTAAGAATTAGCTCACAAAAGGGAAGGTGCTGTTTATACTTGTTACGCTATGGACAGGAGAGATTAGACCCCTATAACTGGAGACTTCCTATAGTCAGAATTTCAAAGGCATACTGGACAAGAAAGACCAAGGGCACAATCCTCTGCATGTTTAGACACAAAACAGTCCTACAACTTCAAGCATGCCTGAGCCAGCTATGCTGGTTGGCTGAGGCTGGGAGCTGTAGGACTTTGTTCTGTCTAAACATGCATCGGCTTTACTCCCTGAATCAGTGGGTGAATTTTATTTTATTTTGCCATTGTGCATTGATCTAGAATGTTGTCATTTACTCTACTTAGATTTGCCCACCATAGAAGAACTGATGAAACCTATCAGAGCAGATTCATCTTTTGCCAGGGGCTATGACCTGGAACCTGCAAGGTATGCATTCATTCATTCATTCATTCTAGAAAATGCTTTGTTTAGCCAATGAATCATTTTATGTCCTTTGTTTCTGATCCCACTCCCTACCTTTGTCCGAATGATTTGGGAATTTGTCTTTGTAGGCAGTTTGTGTTTTGCAGTTTGGAAAGAGTAGTTAAAGATGGTCCAGAAACTTTGAAGACGGCCCGGATGCGGGTGAAGGCAAAGGTGGGGGTGGGAGCATGAAAGGCAAAAGGAGTGGGGCAAAAATACCACCATCATCACCTTACTGTAGCGTAAAGCTCGTACTGCCAGTAATGAAGCTTTAGCAGGGGCATTTCAACCTTTTAGAATGAGGAAAATACTGGGCAAAAGCTGGAAAACCACCGAACGTTTGGCGGTAGGTGGGAAGGGGGTGAGGCCATCTGGGGAGGCCCAGGAGGGCTGGATGTGACCTGTGAGCCTGAAGTTCCCCACCCCAATCTAAACTTATGTATAGTTCATTTTACCATTATGTATAAATATAAAACTTTAGTTGTGAAATGAACCTTACTGTAAACACTTGCCTTTATTTTACATTCCAAAACCAAGCTGGTTGATTTTTTAAAAAAAATGAAATGAAAATACAGTTGCCATTTCCAGCTCGTCTCCTCGCACCAGTTCTAGGGTCCCTACCCTAGTTCTGTTCTGATGAAGCCACAGCCACGGCTGTTTCTTTTTTACTGTACTGCAGTACAACTGTCTGGCATCAATCCCTGATCGGCATTGGATTTTACAGCAAGAGGCTTTTAGAAAATAATAAAGAACATGAAGCTGTCTCTATCCCACTTCGTCGAGTATAAGATGCTGCTTTTTAGCTGTCTCTGTGCAGTCTGCTGTTTGTGCTATGAGTGCTTCAAGGCCATCCATTTACTGTGATCCATTAATAGTTATGTAACCGTGAAATGAAAAACCAGTATCAGATACATATAGTCTTTTGATATCAGACCATCTGTTAGAGAGTAAGGAAAGAGCAGGTCCAATCATGTATGTCTTTTTCCCCTTCTCTGTTCCTGTAGTTCTGTGAAAGCCGCGAACAACAACACAGATGAATTAGTGGGCCATTTGCCATTTAAAGAGCAGCAGAATGATCCTTCTCTGGAAAAGCAAGACACTGGTGGTTTCTTGGGTCATCATGGTGAGCAAGAGAATGTTTCTGTTCAGCCAGTTGCAAAGGAAGATACGGCAGGCAAAGACAAACTGCCTGATAAAACTAAGCATGATACCTTCAGACAAAATACTCTCACAAATTCTTCAGCATTGCATCAAGACAACAAACCCAACCAGGTAAGCAGCATCTGGATGCCTTGTTTAAATTATACAAGTATAAAGATTAACTGTGTACAGAACATATGATGACTTATTGCTCTTTTCGCATTGTCCTAAGAATCTGTAGATGTTTAATTGTTGGACTTAAGAGATGGATATGATTATACTTTTCAAGACAGTCTTTAGTGACTGCCTGTTGTAGTTCAGTTGTAGCACTTTTTAACAAGCAAACTATTTTATAATTCTGAACAATAATTTAGATGCGGTGCATTGAAAAATAATCTAGTGTTATGTATGTCTCTCAACAAAAGTTGCTGGGAAACATGAGCAGGAGGGCACTATTTCACTTCTGTCCTGCCTCTGAGCTTCCAATAGGCTTCTGGATGGCTGCTGCGGGAATAGACAGGCCTTTGGTCTGATCCAGCATGGGCCTCCTTATGTTTTTGTGGTGCAATATGTTCTAGAGCCTGCTTTGCCCTTAAATCACCAATCTACCTACTTTCCCCCATGGGCTTTCATATGGCACAGTGCTAGATGTGCTTCATTGTGAAACAGACAAGACATTATTATTCCTTAGATATGTGATTGTTTGGATGATCAAGAATTATCTATAGTTTATTTTCCCATTATGTATAAATATAAGACTTCACTTTTGATATTCACCTCATTGTAAATACTTACCTTTATTTTACATTCCAAAACCAAGCTGGTTGATAAAAAATAATAATGCATAATGTCGTCCACAGATACGTCAGCCCAACACTTGGAATAAAGAGGGTTTAAATTCAATGCTGAATAAACCGGTAATGTATAAAAATACCAAAAATGCAGTTCCTTTACATCGAAAGAAATCTCTGGGTGGACCTCATAGCTACGTTAGAAGTTCTGGGTACGGAAAATCCAATTCTTCATTAAAGCAGCTTTCCACTGTTAATGAAAAGATGGTAAAAGAAAGCATCAAAAAGCCAATTTTGAAAGCCAAATCTCCTCCAAGGCCCAAAGGTAATTAATTTTTAATGTAAATGTGTTTATTTTAATGAAGGAATAATAATTGTGTGTAGGATTCCTCAACATTATTACATTACCATGTGCTACATCTTGCAAGAGAACAATACTATTTTAAAACATGACACTTTTAGATGTAGAAACATGTTTTTGGTGTCAAAGTTTAGTAGATTGACCAGAGCTCGACACAGAAATGTGATTCATACAAAGGATTTCAACCTCTTTAAAGCAAGGCCAGTGCTTAACTAGATAACTATGAACATTATATAGCCCTTGAAATTTGTCAAAATGCATTCCAGAAACGATTGAAGATTTTCAGGGAAATCTCTCTGATCTCAAGTCCTTAGAGTCATTGTAGGCAGTGGGTAAGAGAGCTAGACTTGGGTATACGAGAAAACTTAGTTCAATGGACTTAATTTTGTGACCTTAAGATCACCCAAAGGGAAAATTCTGTCGTGGCCTGTGTTCTTCCTCTGATTACCACTGTAAAGTGCTGTTGTGCATATTGTCTGAACTAGTTTTGAACAGGGTGATAATTTTAAAGAGCAGTTTGATGTTTGCTGAGGTGGGGGGAGGGATTCTGAAAAAGAAAAGGTGCTACTTTGGGCTAAAAGCAGATTTCTTGGATGGTGACATATCAGGCAATGAAAGCAGAGAGATAAGAGGAGTGTGGTGAGGCTGTATACAGATTGACAGACTCATGGGCATTGTTTGAACATGCAATTCCTTACATAACTAATGTCTGTTTAAAGTGGATCTTGTCCTGAGAACTCTTAAGGGCATGTCCACACCATGCTTTTTCCCTGGGATTGTCCCTGAATCGTCCCTGTGCATCCACATGATGCACAGGGGATCCCGTGAGCAGGCAGGGACTATCCCTCCATTTCCCCAGGATTTCTGGGACCACTTTTTTCTCATTTTTCCCCATGATCCCAGGACAATCCCAAGGACTGCAGGCAGTGGGGGTGGGGGCTGTCCCAGCTTCTTCCCTCCTCCCTGCAAGTAGCGGGGGTCAGCAGAGGGAAGGACCCGGGCTGGGGGTAGTCCAGGGACAATGGGGGTGGGGGGAGCGGGGTCAGGGCTTTTTTTTTCTTTTTACTTTTTCACTGGAGCACAAGTGTGCTCCAGCTCCTGTCTTTTTTTTAATTAAAAAAATTGGTGGCTGCGATGGCTCAGCACCCGTTTTCCCTTCCGGGATGTCGCATTTCCATTTAGACAGCCAGGGACAATCCCAGAAGCAGGTAAGTCTGGGATCGTCCCCCCTCCCTCCCTTTACACTCTATGGTGTAGACATGCCCTAAGAGTGTTCCTTGCCGTTTTAAATGTGTAGGGAGATAATGGGATATAGAGAAAAGGATGGTGACCTGTGGGAAAAGATTTGTTTTTATGGCAGAGTTACTCGTTTAGCTCCTTTTTAAACTAGGAATGCAAGAACAGTAGTAATAGCAATGGCTCTTTTTTGTTACACTAATTACTCAAAAAAGTATAAGGTGTCTATTTACATTTTGAACAATGCTTAAAGCTAGTGTTTTAAAGATATAACACCCAGTGATTATTATTATTATTATTATTTTCCTATCAAAGAAACATCTGGAACTAAGATAATACAGGCAACAAAAGATCCAGTTACCACAAAGAGAAATTACTGTGCTACACCTGAGCAGTCATCTGCAAGTAGTCTTCAACAGCAAGTTAAAGATTGCATCCTGACCCATAACGTAAGCCACAAAGTCACGGCTCAGCTTCTTCCTTTTTTTAAAGGCGGAAAATAGCACAGCAACAGATGTATGCATTTGCAGAATATTGTGAAACTCTGCTGTCCTGGACTGTCTTGATGTCACCCATGTAGTCTACCCTCTCAGATGAGAAAGCAGAATGTGCGCACAAGTCGATGCCTCCTTGTCTGGTGTAGTCTGTGGACAGATCTACATTGAGACCATAATGTAATGCCAAACATTGCACAAAAAGTGCATGTGTGCATTTGATGCTTCTTTGCATTCCAGAAGCATCCTACTTTCCCTTTCAATCCAGTAGAGTGGTGAACACTGTAGGAAGCCAATTTAAAATTGCATAGGCCCCATTCAGAAGACACCTTAAACCACGGCTTTAACCACTGTTGTTAAGCCAGAAAGCCAGGCCATGTTGAGAAGACACCTTAAACCATGGCTTTCCGTCTTAACCACCATGGTTAAAGCCGTGGTTTAAGGTGTCTTCTGAATGGGGCCATTGAGTTGGAACCAGAGATCTGTGAATGGGGTTCTACTCATGCAGCATATCCATGAACAGAACGGGGAGAGGTGATTTTTGCCAATTCCCTCTGTACCCCTTGCACCACCCAAAATCTGCTCAGGGTGTGTGTGTGTGAGGGGGCGGGGAACCTTCCAGAATAGCATGGGAGTTCATGCAGGAGGCTGCATTGCAAGGGTCTGTTAACACACACACGAAAATCCACCTCCCCCATTTCATTTGAGGAAGCACTCCTGTTTGCGGAAGGGCTATGGATCCGACCTAAAGTAATATTATTTTATTTTCACTTTATATCCTGCTCTTTAGAGCAGCTTCACTGGGGCTCCAATGATTTCCCCACCTATGGATCCAGATCACCTTCAACAATGCTACTGCTTTGGATGCTCCCAAGCCATTGACTAGGCACAGTGCATTTGATGAACATTTCTAATGTACCCACGTTTAGTTCCTCCATGTTGCCAATGGCACGTGGCATCTTATTTACATGGAAAATTGATGTCATTAATGTTTAATAGTTCCTATCTAAACTTTAAAATATGGAATGAAATATTTTGTGTAAAAGTTCAGCCCTTGAAAATATTAAAACTTCCAATTTGTGCTACAGAACTGCAAGACAATGGTCAATTAATTTTGGTTCTTTGAGCTATCTGAATATTGTTCTCCCCACCCCCTGTCTCATCAGGTTGCTTCATATTCTCCTTCCCAAAGTAGTGGAAGGGAGCTTTATTTACTAAAAAGAGTCCAGGAAGCTGAGGAAAAACTGGATGCAGCCCATGATTTGATTCAGCATCTAAAAGCCTCCTCTTTGCAAAAGGAGAAGGAAATGGAGACAAAAATCCTGGAAATGAAAATGCAACAAGATAAAGACCTTTTTCAGCTAAATCAAAAAAACTATGTTCTTCAAACACAGGTACTAGTTATTTCCTTTTCCTGTTCCATGAAATAAATAATCTATTTTGATGCCGTCCACTAAGAAAACCATTTTATTCTGTCATTTTACTTTCTGAGAAAAACAAATTGTGAAGCATTTCATGCAGTATATAGTTATTCACAACTGGAGCCACTCAGAAGATGTGACCCTTTGCTTTTAGAATAAGGAAAGTATGGCTCGTAATTGGTCAAGTTGCTTTTCTCACTGTTGTCTGTCTTGCTGTATTGCATGTAAGGATATTTAATATTAGTCAGAGATAAGTCCTCTGTGGTAAGTGGTGGCGGTTGTTTTTCATGTACTGTTTTCATAAAATGGGATAAACTCACATGTGACATCCTAAGCTCCTTGGGGTAGGGTCAGGATGCAAATTTGATTATTAAAGCTACTAACATCCAATTAAACGTAGAAGCACCTTTTTTGATAAGGCCTCCTTCTGCTTAGCAATTTTATAAGGTGCGCTTTATTTACAGTGCATGATTTTTCTTAGTTAAATAACAGAGAGGAATTGAACAAAGGAACAAAGTGGTCACACATTTCAGGAAGAATTCCAGATGATGGAGAAATGTTGAAAGAAATCCAAAAAGAAGTCCAAAATCAGGAGACTCTTCTTCAAGGGTATCAACAGGTAGAGATTTTTTAATAGTTTGACTGGGTAAAGCAACGAGACCTTCCCTTGGTCTTCTCTCACCTGTACTTCCCCCCCCCCCAATCTTATCTAGAGAGTCCCCCAACTCTCCAAAGCAGATTAGGGTGGGCTGCAGTGGGGAGGAAAAATCCGTTCTGCCCTCCATTTGTGTTCTGCTGGTGGATGGCCAACGTTGGATTCAACCCAATAAATCTGCTAGTTTCAGGATTTAATCAAACACTTCTTCACTGCATAAAATACCCTGGAGACAGTGGGTTCAGACAACATGATACGGTTGTGTGTGGATTGTCATTGAATTGTTATTGTTATTGAAATGTGGGTTATTGTGTTGTCTGAACCCAGACAGGCTAATAAATCATGGTTAACCATGAACAACCCACAGTTCACTTCATGGTTTGTTTGTGGTTAACAAACTATGGTTTGCCAGTGCAGCTGTGTTCAGACAACGTGATAACCCTTGGTTCAACAACAACCCACACTCAAACCATACTCAATCCTTGAGTGTGAGTATTGTGTTGTCTGAACCCAGTCAGTGGCCAGATTTGCATGATCGGGGGAAACCATGCAGTAATGGTTGTTTCCCCCTCTCCTGCCCGCCATTTGCTTAATTACCTGTACTGTGTAATTATATTGAGTTAATTACCTGGTTAATTAACCATGTTCTTTTGCTGTGTCATCTGAACCCACTGCGTGGCAGGGGTGGCTTCTAACTCACCCCACAACCAATGACATGTAGTAGGGGTTGTGGGATGGGTTAGAAGCCATCTCCGCCACACCACACTCTGGGTTTGGATCACAGAGCAACCAATCAAGCAATCAACCGGGTGCATGAGTGGCACATGTGGGGGTGGGGGAAGCAACCCGTTCTGCATGTCTTTTTCTGCAATCGTGTGAACCTGGCCAGTAGGTTGGTTCACATGATCGAAATAAGTCACGATGACTTCTTTAAATCATGCCGGGTGTGATTTGAATAATCTCCACCCAAGCACAGCTTGTTGCGTCATCTGAACCCAGGTGGCTTATTGGAAGAGGAAACAACTCTCCAATAACTGTACAACAGCCCATGGCTTATTAGAAGGTTGTTTTCCCCTCCAGCAAGCCATGCCACTTGGGTTTGAACAACACAACAAACCACACCCAGGCAGTGATTATTCTAATAGCACCCAGCTCACACCATAATTTAAATAAGTCACTGTGGCTTATTTTGATCAGGCGATCCAGTTCAGTGCATAGACTGAGGGCCATACATTGGTTGAAGTATTTTGCCATCACAGGGTAATAGCTACCCTCTGGCATTTGAAAAGCACAGTTCTGAGGCACGTCTTCCTGCATGAATGTATCATAATTAAGTAATTATCTTACTTGATCTTTAAGGAAAATGAAAGATTATATAAGCAAGTGAAAGAGCTACAGCTGAACAACAAGAAAAATGAGGAAAATATGTTTAAAGAAAACCAACGTTTGATGACGGACTTAACATCCTTACGGTGAGTTTACTGGAACTTCAATTAAAAAACTGGTGACTTTGAATAGGTCTTAATACATAAAGCAAAAATAAGGAGAAAGCTGCTCTCTTATGTGTGAATAAGCCCCATTTAACACAGCGGGACTTACTTCCCATTACGTTTGCATTAGATTGCCTTGCATATCGCATTAATGCTTAGTTGGAAGGAGTTAAGCATGTACATACTTCTCCCACTGAAGTCAGTGGGCTTAATCATGCTTAGCTTCGGCTGGATCACAGCCTCTGTTTTATACTAGGTGACAGATGTAGGAGTTGCATCCCAAATACTACCTCAGTTTTAATATTGTTAAGTGGATAAGAATATATTGGTGGACTTGTGATTTCTAGTTAATGCCCTAAAGAGAAATGTTGCAGGCAGAATCCACCTGAACCCCCAGTTTATTTTTCTGCACAAGATCATTTGGATAACTTTGGTCTTAATTGCAAGGCAGAATATTTTATGGTGTCTGTGACTAAGCAAGAAAATGAAAAAGACCTGTATCACCTTTTGATTTCAGCTTATTCAAATTGAAGTTTGTTCTTGAAAATGGAGACCATTCAAGAAATCCCCCTGTAGAGGATTTCATTTTGGCGAAAGGGGTACCGCATAAGCAAAATGTTCTGGGGGTGCTGCCTGTCCTTTGCAAAGGATTAGCACTGGGATTTGGGTCAGAAAGGGATATGGATTTGTGGAATAACGGTCAGAGTGGAACCACTGTGTGTGTCTTTTGTGAAGGCAACGTTGGAGGCAAAATTACTAAACTTTCCCCCTCCCCTCCATTCCTTTAATTTAAATTAGAGAACAAGTGGATAAAAATAATATTTTATCACATGGAGTGCAGAATGCTGAACCAGCTAGCAATCAGCGTTTCACGGACTTGATTTTAGAACTCCGAGCAGCCAAGGTAAGTGCCATTGCTATTCCCCTAGAGTACTTTGCTGAAATACTCCCCTCTTTAAAAACTAAAAATATCGCCAGCACATTTTTGACTCCTCTTAATGTGCACATCAGATTTAAAGCCCTGAATGGCTTGGGAACCAGGTTACTAGAAGGAATGTTTCTTCCCATATCCACCTACCAACTCACAGTGCCACTTGCTTATGGCTGGACAAACATTTTTCAGTGTTCCTCACCTCAGCAATTGTCCAGCTTCTCCACCTTCATTAGGTCTTTTATCCATTCAATTTCTTGCTTAATTTAAGTTAATGTACTTTCATATCTACCCCCCTCTTGTAGGCCCCTCCCTCACTTTATTTGTTGGGGGCACTGGAAGGAGGGCATGACATGTGATAAGCAGAATTATTGTGGCTTGTTTGAGTCCATACCATGCACTTCATATTCATTTAAATTTTGGTTTCCCACTGCTGAATTGAACACTATAACCTGTACTACACTGCCACTGTTGAAGTGGGCAGTAATGCAGGCTGGTTGCTGGATATAGAGAATATTTTCCCATGCTGTGTCCCCAATACAATAGATGGGTGCATGGAAATCTCTCACTACCTGTGATGTTCAGTTCAAAATTTCTAACAGTTTGTATCCTCATGGCTTTTCCTCCCCTTTTATTTCTCTCTCTCTCTCTCTTTTTTTTTTTGTATCTCTTTGTTCTCCTTTTTGGGCGTGGGCTGAAGTCTATAGAGACCAATTTGCTTGAAGAGAGAAAGCATCTCAAGCAAGATAAACAAGCCCTTGAAGTAGATCTGGGGCAAGTGAAGAAGGAGCGAGATTTGGCAAGAGCCCAGATTGCTTCCACTTTAGGTAAAGCACTGCTTTGAAGAGGCTATTATTCTGTAGAATAGTAAGATCGTTGTTCCTCGCTGGTATGAAAACTATGAAATCCCATTAACGTTGCACTTTGCTTGTGACGGTGAAGCCTTGTTATGAACAGTGCCTGCATCAGAGAAGACCGAGGGGGGGACCATAAGATAAGGTTGGGGAGGGGGAGAAATAGAGCCCCATTTTACATCGGCAGCTGCCCTCCATCCTCCACTTTCCCCTCCAAGAACATGTGAGGAGCTGTTGCTCATGTAAGTTCTCTCCCGTGTATGTGTGTGTGCAATGATCACAGCTTCCACTTCATTTGTAATCATAGGAAGCGGATTCTCCATAAAATGACTGTCAGTGCTACGGAATTCCAAAGCCCAAGTTTGCGCAGCCCTACTAATTAACAACCTTTAAACTCACTTTTTTACTACAAAGAAACTGAGTGGGGGGGGGGGTTGCTCTTGCTTTTGTTTGTTTGGATTCTTGATTATTTACTTCCAACTCAGCACGATTAATTAATGCTTTGTAAAAAGCCTTCAATTATGTAAAATTAATTTGCCTCATTTAAAAAACAACAGTAAAATATATGTGTGTGTGTGTGTATTTAGGTGTGAATTATATGTGCTTTGTCTCATATTTTTCAATGGAATATTTTACTTCCTAGCTGAAAAATCATATGAGATGAAGATTATGGAAGAATCCTACAAAGATGAAATTGGTCGTTTGCAGAAAAGACTCCAGTGGTATGCTGAAAACCAGGAGCTTTTGGATAAAGATGCAGCCCGCCTCAGAGGAGCAAAAGAAGAAATTGATAAACTGAAACTAGAGGTGATTGACGTGTCAGACCCATCCAGTGCAGCTGAAGGGGGCACAAGGCAAAGGCCTTCTAGAGTTAGGCACAGGTCTACTTGCTCACACAGAGCTAAGAAAAAGACTAGAGTAACACAGCCTAAACGTCATGTCTTTAATTGAAACCCTTCCATCGGCCATGATCTCACCCTACCTTGTGATGTCGCCCTACCTTGCATCCCTGTGATTAGAAAGTTAGAATTTAATATTGCAACTGCCATTGGGTTTACATTGGGACTATTGTTCCTTTGGTTGCATAGACAAACAAGAAAGACTGACTCAAGAGCTGTTATACAGTTCAGGGAGTATTTGAACTATAGCGGCCTGTTGGTAAGAGAAGACTTCAGTGAGCGGTGTGCCTAGTTTTAGCCAGAGTTGGGTAGTGGCACTCGGACTGAATCCGTCCACATTGCACCCCCCACATTTCCAATTCAAGACCCACGGTGGGCTCGCATGCTGACACGTCTCTTCCTCTCACGTTTTTGGTTTTTAGATTTCTCTGTCAAAAAGTAGCCAAAAACATAATTTGAACAGCTTGACAGAGTGAGTTTTTCCCCAGCCTGTGTGCTGCCTCTCTCGGTTTCATGGTAGGTCAGGATATGTCTCTCCAGAATCGGTGTCCAGGCCTGAATTCAATTGAACTCTTTCCAATTCAGCATATATGGTTCCAACATTCCACACTTGGCTGCACTGGAATAGAACAACCCTTTCATTTGCCATGTTGGTTGCTGATTTCTCCCTACTGTTTAAATAGTTAGTGAAACCAATAAAACAGAAGGTATAATTTCATATGCACTGTGGTTACCAACTGCAGTGTTTAACGCTCAGTCTTTCACTGGAAAAAGCAAACAAATGTGGCAGAATTTTTGTGTCTCCCTAAAGAATAGATTCCTTACACTTCTCCATGTATTGTGTAGGTTGACAAGCTTAGAAGTGAAGCTGGGAATCAATCTGCACAGCAAAAGAAACGGCTGAAGGACAGGGCAGCAGACGCGAAACGAATTCAGGACCTTGAGCGGCAGGCATGTAGTACAGTCATCTTTTCCTGTTCTATCATTCACAGTAAAATCCAACAAGCCCAGAGAACCGCCCAGAGAGCTTCGGCTATTGTGAACCACCCAGAGAGCTTCAGCTATTGGGCGGTATAAAAATGTAATTAATAAATAAATAAATAAGCAAGCCATCACAACTGCAGTGCTGCTATGGGTGATTTGAAATGCTTATTTATTTATTTATTTATTTAATTACATTTATATACCGCCCCACAGCCGAAGCTCTCTGGGCGGTTTACAACATTTAAACTTATGCTAGGGCAGGAGGAATGGATAAATAGCACTGAGGGAAGGGGCGGAATACAGCCAAATAATCAGCTTTCCGAAATAGTTCCCATGGGTTGAGTCTAACTTAAGTCCCATTCAATTCAATGGGCCTGTTTTAAGTAGGATTAACATTGGATACATCCTCATGTATTTTAATAATAGCTTCTGTTCTTCAAAGCATTGTATCCAAAGAAGAGGTGCCCATTTTCAGATATGTGAGGCGCATTTGGGTGTTGGAGAAGAATCTTCAATCCAGGCTTCAAATATGGCCCACAAATACCTCTGTTAAAAATCAGAGAATAAACTGTTCTTTTATGAATTATATATGTATTTTGTGTAGTTTACACATATGGCTTTAAACTATGATTTTTCTATAGCCTGTTTTCTTTGGTATGTATATGTGGGTAGCAGAGGACTTTGGCTTGGTTCCTAGAACATAGGAAGATGGCTTATACCACATCAGATTATGTGTCCATCTCGCCCATAGTACTGTCTACTCTGGTAGGCAGTGGCTTTCCAGGATCTCAGGCAGAGGTCTTTCCCATCACCCGTCACTTAATTCATTTCAACCGGAGAAGCTGGGGATTGAACCTGGGACCTTCTGCATGCAAAGCATCTGCTCTACACTGAGCTATAGCCCTTCCCCTTGATCTCAAACTGCACTGTATTCATCTCCCCTACCATCTAGCACAGCCTTCCTCAACCTGGGGTGCTCCAGATGTGTTGGACTGCATCTCCCAGAATGCCCCAGCCGGGGCATTCTGGGAGTTGTAGTCCAACACATCTGGAGCGCCCCAGGTTGAGGAAGGCTGATCTAGCAAATCATTTTTGCAGCGAAGGGGACTTGTGATAAAGGTCTGGGTCTGCTATTCAAGATAAAAAAAATAGAAAGTTTTCAAGTACTCTTTTGATCCCAGCCATGTCTTGTTGGTAATAATGCGTTAACATTTGAATTGCTCTTACTAAAACATTCATAGTGCAATCTTGTGCTAACCTCTGCCGAGAAGTGAAGTAAAAGCCCCATTATGTCCGTGTAGCCTTTCAGTCTTGGTCTTAATTACTGGCAAAAGTATCATTTGTCATTGAAAATGACAGGCAATACTTTTTAAGTACGATTTTTTAAAAAACCCTGTTAAAGCTTGTTTCCATAACGAATGCTTAACTTGTTGCCCTACTTTTTGAAAGGTTAAGGAAATGGAAGGGATTCTGAGAAGAAGACACCCAAATTCTTTGCCGGCTTTGATTTATGCTGCTGCTACAGCAGCTTCGGAAGGAGACGGCGATGCTTCGGCTAAAGCTAACACAGTTGATTTCCTTGAAAGAAGAGTGAAAAAGTTAGAAGCAGAACTTGAGGGTAAAGACGATGAATCTAAAAAAAGTCTCCGTGCTATGGAACAGCAGTTTCAAAAAATAAAGGTGATTTAGATTAAACTGTGCTTTTAAGCAGTAGGGCTTCTTTTTTTTGACACGAAGTATAAGAGGCATCTAGGGAACAAAGAAGGGAAACACCATTGAATTAAATACTACCTTTAAATATTCTTTTTAAATTATTGCTATTCTACCATCAAGATTTCAGCACCTTTCTATTATAGACAAGTACCCTGATCTAGCCACATTCATGGACAAGAGCCACCCACAACTCCTGGCTCTGATGTGGATCCAGATCCATATTCATATCAAAAGACATATCCAGAGAATTCATTAGGGCTCAAGTGAACATCACAGTGGGGATGTGCAACCAGATGAATGTTTGCGTCCAAATTAGCAGCGTGTGTGGAGGCTGTTTAGATGTGCAGATCTCTTGCTGGATTCAGGCGCAGCTCTTTCCAAGTCTTGGAGACATTTTTGCTCTACCTCTTACACAATAAAAAATGGGAATGTCTGGTAAACGTTTTATATAGAATGATCAGATATAAAAACAACAATTTTGCTATTGAATGCTAAAATATGGTTCCTGCTATACCCAGCAACCTGCTTGCACACACAAAAATTGTACACAGTGTGAGCAGTGTTCTCTTGCAGCCATGAACTCCTATGAACGCCATTTTATGAAAAGAAGCATCACAAATAGAGATAGGTATTTTCACAGAACTGGAGCCACAATCTCATAGGAGTTTGTAGTTCTTTTAACATTGCTCAAGCAAGCAGGTGTGTATTTGTTTTTGTGGTTTTCTTTGTGTAGCTACTGGTGTATTGTTGGGCAGGGTCTTTTTTTCCTTTTTCTTTTTTGCAAATCCCTTCTTTCTGTCAAAATGAAAGAAAAGAGAGGATGACAAAGGATGTGATTCACCAAACACCATATCCAAATGGCTTCTACTCCTGTCATTGTGTATCCTAAGGGTGGATGTTTGGTGGATGCCATCCATACTCAATAATATGGTAAAGTGCTTTCACTGTAACTATAGATAGAAAATAGAAGACAAATTCAACTGATAACCAATTAAAACCAATAATAGAAGCCAGCAAAGGATGTGAAGAGAGTTGCCAACAGCACCCTACAATCAAAAAAAGGAGAAGAAACTGTCCAAACCAATTAGGGATGATAGGGCCACTGGAATAAATATTTTCACTTCAATATTATTCAAAAACTTCAACTCTAGTAGAAGCATTTGAAATAAATGAAGTGGGGGGGGGAAATGTGAAGCTATAATCATACAGTATTAAAAACCACAAAATTAAAAGCAAGTGTGAAAAGCAATAATTTGATATACATCATTAAAATATTATAAGGTATTTCTTATGCAAATCAATTAAATTTACCTGTGCAGCTTCACTTCATTGTGATCTGTCTTTGCAGCTTCAGTATGAGAAAAGGATCGGGGAGCTCGAACAGCTGCTCGCCTATAAGCTGCTGAACGAGCCCCAGAAGCTTGAGGACAAGACAGCCAACCTGGCAGCACTTGAGCAAGAACTCTGCAGTGTAAACGAAGGCCACGAGGCCACAGTAAAACACCTTCAGGCAGAAATTGATTCCCTTAGAAACCAGATAGCTCAGCTAGAACTCCAGAAGAAGACAACAGCTGATGCCGACCTACAGTCCCTGGAATACCAGGTGGAGCAGGCCCACGCTAAAGCCAAGTTGGTTAGACTAAATCAGGAAGTGATTGCCAAAAACAGAGAGATACAAGACCTCACAAAAACTGTGGAAAGGCTTCAGAAAGAGAGGAGGATCATGCTCTCTGCAAAGGAATCATCTGGCAAAACTGACAATAAAGAAAAACCTTCAGGAAGCATGAAAAAGGATGGTGCCAACTCTAATCAAAGGAACCCCAGAAATGAAGAGTTCTTTCCTGGCACTCTTGATGATAAATTATACCAGCCCAACGCCTTTGCTGATTCTCATATTTCGGAAGTCCTGCAAGAAAACACCCGGCTGAAAGATGAATTAGGAAAGCTGACCCTTGAGCTGAACCAACAACGGGTCAAAGCTCAGGCAGCACTGGCAAACTCTGAAAGTCTTGTAAGAAGGTAATCTGTCCGTTGCTGTGCAACTTTTAAAACGCTATGGCTGAGGGTCACTCCTTGGCTTAGAGCGCTAGTGAGAGGCAAATTAAATAGATTCCATAGGTTCCCTGAAGTGTACACAGAGTTCCCTGGTAGCACAGGCTGCCCTGTTCCCAGTCATGTTGGGAGTAGCTCTGCACACAAGTAAACCGGTCAAACTAGATGCAACCCAGCTTTATTTGTCTTCCAAGCACAGCTCCCACTGGCACCAATTGAGTCTTTCCATGTTCATTGCATTGTTTTAGAAATAGATGGGTTCTCACACACAAGGGGTGCGCTGCCTCCCATGCACCTGCAACTTCTGTTTTCATAGGTTGTGGAGTGTGATATCTGAACCCAGACCAATGGGTTGTTTAGGGGTTAAAATCCCACTGGTTAACCCATGGTTTGTTGTTGGGTTAACCACTGGATTATTTAGCCCCTAAACAACCCATCAGTCTGGGTTTGGATGACACACTCCACAACCTATGAAGGTGCAGAACATGGGTTGTGCAGTAAAAGCGGAAGAGATGGGCGCACTGCAGGTAATGCCCCCACTTGTGCACAACAGCCCACCTGTTTTTAATCCAATGGGTTGTCATTGCGTTCAAACAGGCCCAGAGAGTCCTGATCTGGTTTGACCTCCTTTCCACTAGGCTTTGTATGTTTAGAATACAAAGCATGCAAGCACACCAGTGCTAAAGGTGTGACTAATGTTGCATTTAGTTTGGTTCCAAAACGGACATCTCCTTAGCATTCCCATCCTGTGCCTCTCTTTTATATAGTGGGGCCAAGCAATATTGTACACCAAGAACTGTGGGCAGGAAAGGAATCATTTTACATTCTGCTGCAGGACCGTTGCTGAAATGAAAGTATATTCAAACGTAAATCAGCATGTGCTTTGCTTTGGATGAAAATGGGGGTGTATTATTCTCTACTGTTACAACAGGTGTTCCTTTTTTCTTCTTCTTTTACTACATTTATAGGGCAAAGGAAGACTCGGAAGAATACATTGCAGCCCTTAAAGTATCACATCAGAAAGAGCTGGAGAAGATCCTTTGTCAGCATGCGATGGAACATTCTGCTTCCAAAACAGCTGAGTTGAATAGCAAAGTTTCAACACAAGAGGTAAGATAGAACAGTTGTCAGTACCAGTGCTTTAAAAAAAAAACTTGAGAGGTTTCCTGTTTTTCCACATTTTTACTGTAAGGTTGCCTTCCAGATGTTGTCTCACGCCAAGTATAATTTATGAAGGAAGCAAGATAGCCATGCACACTTAAAGGTGTAAGGTTAAGTGAGAAAACATGCATCAGCTGCTACTAGAAGAGAAGTTTGGGAAATAACTATATACGTCCATCTCTTCCACTGAACTGGCAAACATCAACTTACTGTAACTTCTTTTCTCCCCCCGCCCCCAACAGCCACATGCACTGCCGTCTTTGCTCTCTTTTGCCCTTTTATCAGAGACCTGTGCATGCATGTATTCATTCATTAAGTGAGCTTCCCTTCAGGGCACAAGAAGCTGCCGTGGGAGACCCGTACGCAAAGCTTCTGCCTTTTATTCTCTATGAAGCTCCTTTCACTTTGCAAAGCAAAAGTTCCCTCATATTCTCTTCTCATCACAGCACATCTTAATTGCTGCAAAGCCCTTCCATCTTCCCGTATAGTAATCAGGGCTTCATCTGCTTGACATAGTCTCCTTTCCTAAAATCAACCTGCCTGCCGTGCATAAAACCTTCCCCTCTCACTGTGCACCAAAAAGAGCAATTAAGGGCGTTTAATTTAGAAAGGAAGTCATTGAAAAGATCCGTGATGATAAATTGTGTGAATAATCTTAAGGTATATAAGAACTTCCTGTTCTCAGTATGCAGATGTTCAAGAACATCTTCCAAAACTAGCAGGCAGCATTTTTGAAGGAAAATAGAAGAAACCGTGCATACAGACATACTTGGTTCCTGGCAGTTGGTATTGCAAGATAGTGCAACAGCTGCAAAGCGTAGTGTGTGTGGCATACCCAGTGTGCAGCTGTTGTAAAGAAGGCAAACTCCATGTGAGGCATTATTTGAAAAGGAATTGAGAATAAAACTGTCGGTATCATATTGCCTTTATACAAATCTAGGGTGCAACCACACGTAGAATATTGTGTACAGTTCTGGTCACCACACCTAAAAAAGGATATTATAGAGCTGGGAAAAGTACAGAAAAGGGCAACTAAAACGATCAAGGGACTGGAGCATCTCCCCTATGAGGGAAGGTTATAACAGCTGGGATTGTTTAGCTTGGGGAAAAAGAGGTTAAGGGGAGACATGAAAGAGGGGCACAAAATTATGCATGGTGTGGAGAATGTGGATAGGGAGACCCTTTTCTCCCTCTCTCAAAATACTAGAATCCGGGATCCTCCCATGAAACTGATTGGTGGGAGATCCTGGACAGATAAAAGGAAGTACTTCACACAGAGCATAGTTAAATTATGGAACTCACTACCACAAGATGCGGTGATGGCCACCAATTTGGATGGCTTGAAAAGGGGGTTGGATAAATTCCTGGAGGCAAAGGTTGTCAATGGCTACTAGCCCTGCTGGTTGTGTGCTATCTCCAGTATTCGAGGCAGTAAGCGTGTGTGTGCCAGTTGCTGGGGAACATGGGTGGGAGGGTGCTGTTGCACCATGCCCTGCCTTGTTGGTCCCTGGCCAATGGCTGGTTGGCCACTGTGTGAACAGAGTGCTGGACTAGATGGACCCTTGGTCTGGTCCAGCAGGGCTGTTCTTATGTTCCTAGCTAGGGTAACCTGGTGTACAGCATCAGGAGTGCTTGCTTTGTATATAGGAAGCTTTGGTTTGTGGTCCCCACTCAGGGTTCAACTATATCTTCCGTCTCAACATCATCTCCTTAAAGTCTGACAAGCGTTTCTGTGCAAGCCAGGGCTGGGCAAAGCGCTTGGCAGTGCTTAATCCTTCCTTTTAATGCTTGTTCTTCTGCAATGTCCCCCTATCAGCTGCTTCTGCACCCCCACAGCCCCATCTGAGCCTAAATTTGCTCCAGACTTTAAAGACGTGAGTCTGAGGCAGGACAAAATTTACTGGGTAGCATGGTCAAGGCACTGTTTTTCAAACTCTTGCTACTGGGAGGCTAAAATGCTGCTCTAAATTCCTTGTTGGAACAGTCAAGTGCAAATGTTAACAAGAAACTAATGTTAACACTATTTATTTATTTTTTTAAAAAAATAGAGTTCTATATGGAGAAGAGATAGCACATCATTAGTTAGCACATCATGCTGTTATCCCCAAATGTCTGTGGCTGCTGTATATTGTGAAAGATAAGACCTCTCCCTAGAATGATCAGGTATGGCACACAGATCTAAATATATCACTGAGGTGGTGCTGTAGAACTGCAGTTATAATCTTGTGTGCTTTTAACTGGAGTAGTTAAAGTACAGCCCCCCGAGTGCTGTATGTTTACTCCGACATAAATCCCATTGATTTTAGTGCAGCCCCCTACTCAGCAAAAGTGCAAGTTGTTAAAGCACAGTACCACACGAGGTCAGCTCACAGTAAGATTCAAGAAGTACTTTCTCTTAAAAAGAAATATAATACTTTAATAACTGAGGATGATTAAATCTTTCCATAGATCTTTATTAAACATCTTCAACAACAAGTTCGTGAGTTGCGGAGAGATCAAGAAGCCCTTGCAGTTTCACAAAAGAGAGAGGAAATCCTTCAGAAAGAGGTAAACAGAAAGTCTGAGTACTTTAAACTGTTATACTAATTTGATTCTTGAAAGCCAGTTAATAAAAACATGTCATATAGTGGGCTATAATTTATTAAACCAAGGACAACTCTGTTGCCTGCACTCTGCTCTCATTTCCCCCTTTCCTTGTATACTAGCTTTGGTGCTTGTATGGTCATGACTTTAAATCAGGGTTTCCCATTTCATCAGAGAATGGTAAACTGTGTTTTAATCTTGAACTCCAAACCATTATACAAACCAGGGTCTGATCCTGGTTTTGTATTGTAATTTGGAGTCGTAAGAACTTTAGTAAACACAAATTTACTAAAGTGCAGTAACTACTGCACATAAGCACAGGAGTTACTGTGAATTTGTGCAAATTAATTTTTGTGAACCGCCCAGAGAGCTTCGGCTATTGGGCGGTATAAAAATGTAATAAATAAATAAATAAATAAATAAATCTCTCTAAACATTTTTTTTTAAGTTAAATATGCACAAATCTCCCTGAAGGTGAAAAAAGAGTCACTGTCTAGGGAGGTGACCAAGTGGAGGAGTAAATCGACTAGTGTCATTTGAAGACGTAATAGAGAGGGGATATCCTTAGCGAGATCATAAGGACAAATCAGTTTTTTTGGCACTCATGCCAGGCAACTCTGTAGCTCTTTCTGACAGCCATGCACAAGGCATCATGCCGGGTTCACACATCATGACAAGCTAGTCTGAAATCAAGCCACCTTGAACAAGCCATGGGTTCTCATTGCGGCTTGTGCATGGTTAAACCATGCTGAGGAAACTGCTGGGTTCAGACATCACAAGCCAACTTGAAATAAACAAGGCTGATAACCCACCGTGGTTGTCATGTCATGTGAACCAGGTCAATGGAAATTCTGGTTTAAAGTAACCATTATAGAAGTGCTAGATGGGGCACGGATGGAGCAAGAAAGAGCACAGGCATGTCACTTGTTTCCAGCTTAATAAAGTTGGTTTATTACCAAATTCCATGTTAGGCATAGTTAGGAATGGAATTGAGAATAAAACCACCAATACCATAACTGCCCTTTATGCTACCTCCAGTAGTAGAGGCAGTAAGTCTATGTACACCTGTTGCTGGGGAACATGGGCGGAAGGGTGCTGTTGCACTTATGTCATGCTTGAGGGTTTCAAGTGGGCAGCTGGTTGGCCACGTTGTGAATAGAATGCTGGACTATATGGACCCTTGGTCTGATCCAGCATGGCTCTTCTAATGTTCTTATTAAGCTGGGCTTGTAATGGCAAAAGCTCAATCTGGTTCGTGTAGTGCTTCACAACCTTCACCTAATGAATTGCAGTAACATGATGAAAGCAACATGTAAAAACTAACCTTTCATTTTAAATTGAGTTAGATTGAAACAGAACTTCATAAAAAAGTTACAATTCCGATATCAGGTAATCTTGTTCAAATGCGTTTTTGTCTCCTGTTCGAATGGGTTTATTTTAAAAGAAACCTTACTGTTTTATTAGAGATCCACAGAAATTTGAGTTCATCGACACATGTAGTTCACAGTACAGTTCCTGGCTTATTTAATAGTAGACTCATATAGGACATCTAGGGGATTAAAAGCAATATGGGGGCAGACAGATTCCTCTTTCCTATTTGGAGTAAGCAGCCAGTCAGAACTCTGCACTCAGCATTAATTAATTAGTTAATTACATTTCTTTACCACCCAATAATAGCTGAAGCTCTCTGGCTTCCAGTTAACAGACCCTCATTGAAAATGATATAAAATTGTATCATATTAAAGATGAATAAAATTGTATCAGATTAACAAAGCCCTCTGGAAGAGGCTGCAAGGAACAAGGATCCCTATTCATGGTGGTCCTGCCATTGTGTCCAGACATTTTGGAAAACTATTTTTGAAATTATTTTAGAACTAGTACAACAACTCCTGATTAGACTCCAGAGGAAGGTAAAAAACGTAACCAATAATTAAGTATTGATTGCAGCAGCCAGAATAGAAATTCCACAAAACTGCAAAAAGGGCACAGGATATAGAGTTCACAGTTGGTTCTAAAAAGTTTCAAGAGATTGGTCTTGCAGAGAAATAAGAGGTGATACCAAACCAGATCTTTCTTTCTTTTATTTTTTTAAGAAACATGGTTCCCTTTTATAGTACAGATTTTCTGTGTTGTCCCTCTTTCTTCTACAGAGATTATATTACTTGAAAAATCAATGTAAACGTCTGTTAATACTTACCTGTTAAAATCTGTTGGCAAATAGGAACTATGCAATCCTTTGTTCTTCCTAGTTTGTGGTAAGGTCTGTTATTGTAACTTCATTGTTGTTGCATTTTTATTTTTATTTTTGTAGAAGTTCAATAAATAGTTTAATTTTAAAATTAATTTTTTAAAAAACCCTGATCATTTCCCAATCCCACATTTTAGATGGCAAAACTGTTAGAAGAACTCGGAGAGGCTAGAGAGAGCCAGAGCCCTGAGATGAAACGCTTTGTGTGTCTAGAAAGGAAGATCAAACAGTTGGAATCCAGATACGAACAAAGAGAGCAAGAACTTCAACAGGTAAATAAAACAGGGAGTTCTTAGCTGAAAAGGTCAGTGTTTCATGTGTGTATTGGATTTTTGCAACCTGGCAGCTATAGCAACCATTCTGTAATATAATAAGCACCCACTGTCTTATGGCCTTCCAGATGTGATGAACTACAACTCTCATCAACCCCAGCCACCATGTAACATCTTCCTTTTATCCTCTTCCTTCTGTACTGGAGTGCTGCTGTTTTTTCTGCCTCCTCTTAAAACCTTGACAAAATGTCTCTTTTATTCTTATTTAAATAGTTCAGCCTAATAGCCCTTAGAACCTAATAAGTAATTCTGATTTGATCATAACTGTGAATTCTAACAAATGTGCTAATATAACCTTTTTTCCCTCTGCATGTGTTAATGAGCTCTTTTCACAATTTGGTTGTTAAGATCTGGGGCTTGTTATTGGTCTCAGGAAAGAAAGCACACAAGTCCACAGGGCATATTTCATAGACTCAGTCACGGGAAGAAAACTGCACCCGTGCCGCTTCTGAGACTTCAGTTGACCATAATTTGTCTGTAACTTTTGAATGTTATTTGTAGAATCTTTTCCTTTTCCCAAGGGCTTTTTTTTTTAACAAGCATGAAAAAAAGTGTGTGTAAATTTTCTGATCATGAAATAGTTAAAAGTTAGAATTATGTTGTACTATCATATCAATGAACATGTGTCCAGAAGTTGCGTCTAGAGATCAATATATTCCCTTGCAATGCAGGTAATACAGGAAACACAGCATATTGCAGAGGTGGAACAAATCCAGGAAACTGAGAAATGGAGAAAGCTCGCACTGCTGAAGAATCAAGAGTTGGAAAAATTTCGCATAGAACTAGATTCAATGTTGGATGTTCTACGGCAACTGCAGAAACAAGGCGTTATCATTCCAGTAGGTGGCTCAAACGTGCCAGAAAGTTACTGGAAAATCTAAATGCGCACAAGTTAATCGGAGAAGGGATGTTTTAACAGAAATAGAAGTAAGCTGAAAGCATTCCATAGAGATCACTAGTTTATTTTTAAGGCAGTGTCCAGATTTCTACTATTTAAATTTATCTCTGTTGATATTTATTACTGTATGTATTAAATACTGAATGCAAATTCAGAATGTCAACCCCGTGTTTTGTTTTGTTTTGCCAATCCAATCACTAAAAAGTTCTTCATACTTTATTGGATGTGTTAAAAATGCTTTGTCTACTTTAGTAAACTCACTTCCAGTTCTGCCCTTACAAGGTTTCTGAGAAGCTTGGGTGATGTGACCAGGTTTATTTAACAATTGGTGATTAGGTAGCTGGAACCAGAGGCACAGAATAACGTTGACTTTCTATTGCCTTGTTATTTTGGCCAGCAAACGTCATCCTTCATTCCTCCCCCTGACCCTGTATGAGTAAAGGAGCTTCTTCCCCATTGTGGAAATGAAATCTGCCATAGATCTCTTTCAAATATGAAGCTTTGTGCTACAAGGTATACAGCAAAGCAAAACCACTCAGCCCTGTATACTAGTAATATCATATTGGATTCCTATGTATTGAAATTATGCCAAATGGCAACCATCGAAGCTGTGTTGGTTTAGTGTAGCCTATTTATTTATTTATTTATTTATTTATTTATTACACTTATATACCGTTCCCATAGCCAGGGCTCTCTGGGCGGTTTACAGAAATTCTAAAATTGAGGTAAAAACAAGTATACAAAATTTAAAACTCTAAAACACAGAACATACACACATAAAGCATTAATAACCAATTATAGTTCTGAACTGGAACATAAGAAATTGATTGCCAGTGCTTATACTGTGGGAGGTTGGGGGGGGCGTGTATTTGCTGGGTCAGGGCACATTAATTCGTCTCTTTAAAAAAAATGTGACAAAACTCTCTGCTAAAATGCAGTATTTGCACAGATGACTCTCATTACAACTCAATACTTTTTCTCATTTTCCATTATGTGACACTGTCCACTCTTTGTACCTTATCCTTCAACAGCCTTTATTCACACTAGAATTTTCTATTCCCTTGTTTTCCTCATCTACTCTTGAAATTGTCCCCTACTCCATGCTAATCTTGTTTTCTATTTTAAATTTTCCTCTGTGGGGCTGGGCTTTTCCTTAACTAAGTTTTTAAAAAGATGAAGAGAGAGGTCTTGTTACTGACCTAGTTGTCTCTATGGGTGGTTGCAGGTGGCTTAGTATAATGTCCAAAACCAGAGCGGCAAAAAAAACCCTGCCAGCCCGTCCTCATGATCTCACTAGTAAGATCCCTTCCCTATTACAGCTTGAAATAGCACTAGTCAATTTACTCCTCCTCTTGGTCACCTTCCTAGACAGCAGCTAGGATTTAGACCAGGCTAAATCCCGGGGTGATCCCTGGGATCATCCCTGTGCGTCCACATGATGCACAGGAGATCCCGAGATCAGGGAGGGATGAGCCCTCCCTTGCCCCGGGAATTCGCCCTCCCCTTTAAGCCCAGTTTTTCTGCAGACTCGGGCTGAGCCTGAGAATGCGGAATGTGTGGTCAGGCGCTGTGATTCCTCGCGAGGAGCTGGGACCTGCGCCCATCGGGGGGGAGCGTGGAAAGTAATTTAAAAAACAAACTAACAAACACCTTACCTTTTGCACTCGAGCGTTCATGCACTGCTGCTCCTTTAAGAAAATTTAAAAATGCCAGGCCGTGTTATCTTGCGATAAAACCATAGCGAGATCTTCACCCCGCCATCATAGACTAACAGGTAGGTCTAGCTAAGGACAGCGACACGTTTTATTTTTCACCTTTGGGGAGATTTGCACAAATTTAACTTTTTAAACTTTCGGGGAGATTTGCGTAAATCTCTCCAAAGGTGAAAAAAAATTCTACAAAAATCCCTCAACTCCGCTAATGAGCACAAATGCTGAGGTTGTGCTGCAAAGGCCCACGCGATATGAGTCAGGAGCAGGCCAGAGGACTAACAGGGAAAGAAGCCGTAGAGTACCTGATCGTCTTGGGAGTAACATGGTTTCGCAAGTGAACAACCAACTCACTGTAGTTTATTCTCAGGGTGGCTTATTGTGACATGTGAACTCAACCGCTGTGTTTTTGCTCAGTAAGACTAGCCATGTCTGTTGTTCAGCAGTAGATTTCTGTGGACTGTGGGTGGTACCCTTGATTCTATTTCTGATGATTTCCATGGGATCTTACCCCAAGCAAGCCTGATTCAAGGCCAGACAAATTTATTAGAGGCACATGTCAATAACTATTGGCCTCAACAATCGGACTCTACGTACCTGTGCTTATCAGATGATGGAGGCAAGCAATCAGAAATGAAGGAAGCATGATTTACTTCTGTGTTTTAACACACAGCTGGCTACTGCTGGAGACAGGATGCTGGGATACAACGTTGGCTTAATCCAGCAAGATAGCTCTCAAAACATTAGGTAGATTTCCCTTTTGCCTTGTCCTGCTCCTAGTTTTAGGCTTTGCTAATTAACAGTGAAGAATTAAGGTAATGTCTTCTCTGTGTTTTTAATTGGGATAAATTAGGATAATATACATTTTTCATGTACTGCACAGATGAAGGCTTACTAAATAGCAACATGTACACCCAATAACTAATAGCTATGCTGTAATAATAGGATGTATGCTAGTAACAAAGGCACGCATACCAAAAAATAGAAACTACAAGAGCATACATAAGGTGCATGTGTGTGTACAGTACTAAGATCTATATACGTGTTCAGTATGGCAACATGTAGGCTCTAACTCCACAAGGGACATCACAGTTGTAGCATTTGCACAGAAAGTAATGCTGAACTGCTCACATAAAATGCCAGCAAATTACAGTCTCCTAAAGCTGATGCAGCTTGTCAAAATAAAAGCAAGCCGAGAGGTACAGGTTGTTGTTTCAGGCATCTCAGAGGCAATTGTTAACCTAATAGCTGTTGTTGAAATACCATCCATTTCATTGGAAGTGGGCAAAGTGAAGAGCCCAGATGATGTCAGTTGTGGTCACTTTCCACTTCTAAGAATCTAGGAAAAGGCTAGTTAAAACAGGAGTAGTATGTTAGGATAGGAAGGTTCCAATATATAAAATGATGTTGTGAAATTGGCAACACATGAATTATAATGGATTGCCAATAATAAGTCCTGAGCAAAAGCAGGCCAATTAGCTGTTAGGGCTACTTTCAGACATTAAAGCCAGCTAAAATTAGCTATGTGTGAGATGCCGGGCCTCAATTCGGTGTGAAAGTTGCCCTCTCTGCCTTTAGAAGCCATTTCCACTCATACCAAGTCAAGGCGCTGTCCTCTTTCTACCCCACTCAGCACTGGAATTGCCAAAATAAAATGCCAGTGGCGTGATGGGTTTGTTTGAATGCTAATCACACTCTTTCCACTAATGAGACGACCATCAGTGCAGTCACAGAAATGCTCTATGCTGCAAACGATGACTGCAGTTATCATTACAGCCACAACAAAATGATAATGTAAACTGTTGTGGCTGGTATTAACAATACTGAGCAAGTTTATCAACCCTCTCGCAGCCTGGTTTTCTATAGAGTTGGACATACCTGAGCTTGTTGATAATCAATAGACCTGTGGGCTCCTGTCTCTGCATAGGCTCAAAGAATACGCGTGGAATATAAAAGCCTTCGTGATATCACTAACATTGCACTACAGTATCTCAACTTTCCTGGAGATCGCATGAAGGAGTAGAAAAGTAGAGGGCAAGCTAATAAAGGTACACCCGCTACTGCTCCAATCTCTAAATGCGGTACATTGTTGAACTGTAAAGATTGTGTGTGCACACGTGTGCTTGCATGTACGGTACTAGGTATTTCAAAAAGCAACAATGGGCGAGTAGGAGAGAGAACAGCTAACTTCTACAAAATCAACATTTCAGGCCATAAACTTGCCAATGTCTATGCCAGGGGTGGGCAATGTGTGGCCCTCCAAATGTTTTAGCCTACATCTCCCATCAGCCCTAGCTATCATAGCCAATGGTGAGTGATCATGGGAGTTGTAGGACAAAACATCAGGGCCGTACAAGTTTCTCACCCCCTGGCCTATATGGTGTTAAGTAAGCAAACAAACCCCAAAATGGCTTCCCTTACTAGCATATGGTTAACGCACACATAAGTACTCCAGCATTACTAAAAACAAGTGGCCTGTACTTTAAAAAAAAAGCCTAAATAAATAAATAATGGCAAGTACTTTACAAACTTTGGGTCTTAACACTGAAAAAGACAAAACAATCCCATGTGTGCCAAAAGCACGTTCAACCAACTGTAGTCTTTGTACCCACAACTAAAAGAGGATGGGAGCTGAAGGAGAAATGTGTCGTCTTTTAATGTAGACCCAAAGGTGCAATGCTAACATAGGAGGAATCTCAGCTAAAAAAGAAACAAACCCAGAAATATTTTGTTCCAAGTTTCTTCAGTCAAGAATTTGCTGGGAAGCTTGACTTACTGGTTTGTTCTCTAAAATGATAGGCGGCTCTGAAATCAGCAGGTCATCTTCACCCAGGGAAGAATTCTGGTCAGTGTTCACAAAGTTGGGGATGTTGAATTTTGTGTGGGAATGCAGCTCCTCTTCCAGTCTCCCACTATTCTGACTTACCTCCTGGAAGTGGATATTACTGTCCATAACAGGCATTTTAAGGCACTGTTTTGTCCTGTCCATGTTCTCACATTCATTGATGTAACAGTGGAAGAGCAACCTGGATTCTTCAGCAGCTTGTGGAGAAAAGATCCTGTCAGAATCCAGTGGGTGGCCAAAGTCAGCCACAAAGTTATTCATGCAGAGCCTTTTCTCTGAAGAGTCTGTATTCCTAGAAGGGAATTGTGGGTAAGAAATTAGGCATGGTGTAATTTAGGCACAATGTGGGGGATGAAATGCCAAACCACAACTTCGTTAATCACACACCCAGAAAAGTTCCTTGTTTACAGCATGTCCAAATGAGAGATATTTGGCCTGTTCACACATAATGCTAAGCCACTGTGCTTAGTGTTGGGAATCAAAACATGGTGGCCTAGTGTATCAAGTGGCAGGAGAAAAACCAGACAACAAAAGCTAATACCGTCCCCTTGCAGTGGAGTTAAGGGCGCCCAAGTTGGCTTACTGCATTGTCTGTTGAGTTCCCCATGGTTAAAAATGGCTGTGCCGTGTGGAAATGCAGTGACTGTAGAGTCGGCCACTTTGAGCATCTGCCTGTTCCGCCAATGCTCTATGGTTGCCGTTGAACCTTGACCTCCCACTGCTAGTTGTCTCATCAACTGCCGCACCGGGAAAATGCATGCTGGAAAGGGTAAGTAAACCACAGTGCACTGCATGGTTCCCGGATGCGTACATCATGGTTTTCCTAACCCCTACCCCTCCTAACTATCCTTCCCCAAGTCCCATCTGAATAGGCCCATTGGAATGTGTATTTCTAGTATTTTGGGTGTGTGAAAAGCTCAGTCTGGTCTGGTCACATTACAACTTTCAACAATGGAAGCTCAAGGTTTCTCTCCAGAAATCCTGGTGTCACATGACATGTAAACACAGCCAGTCCTGCAAACACAGTGTAATTCCATCAGTGTCATTTTAACTACTGATGCCAATATTAATATCTGGCTATAGAGTAAAGTAGATGCTTTAGTCAAATATAATATTTAGATTTATTTGTCAGCAACTAGAGTTTCTGACATTAGTAGTTCATCATTTTGACTTCTGCTTAACTTGCAGGGCTATCCTATACATGCCTGTACAATTCTGAAGTAACTGAGTTCAATGGGACATCCCAGGTGAGCACAGAATTGCGGCCTAAAATGGAAACCCCATGTCCACTTATCTGGGGATAAAGCCCCATTGAACTCAATAGGAACATAGGAAGCTGCCTTGCTGATCTTGCAAGTTTGACAGCTGCTCCATCTGTCTACATTGACTGGCGGAGGCTCTCCAGGTAAAGGTTTAGCCCTGCCTGGACACACCAGAGATGGCTCCCTGGGCCTGCCGCATGCAAAGCGTGGGTTCTACCCCTTACACTAATGACATCCAGCTGACATCGGCCATACTTACTCTTGGTGTGGCGCTCCTGTCTTTGTCAACAAGGTCAGCACAAAGAACATAAAAATGACGAAGACAGCCAGGCCAACCCAAAACCCAATCACAATGGAATCTGTAAGAGAAGGAGAGAAGTTAATCCGTTGGTGCAGGAAGGGTGGCGAATAAACTTTGATTAATACAAAAGCAATATCTATATCTCTGTCCTCCGTAAAAACTGACCTTGCAATGTAATACTCAAGAGGGATGGATGTATTTAAAAGCTTTCTTGGCTGCCTTTCAAGTTAGGAGGGGCTTGGGGCCATTTTCAGCTGCCTTCCAAGGCAGGGCAATCGTAGCTGCCTTTCAGGGCGAGAGCAGGTTTTTGGTGAATTGGGGTTTTGGCAATTTTCTCCCAGCAGTCTGTGGCTTATTAGGCTGAGCGCATGTGTACACTTAGCCATCCCAATCCCACAAGGACTTTTTTGGGCAGAAACACATTTCTGCCATCTGGATCTGGGGCACTTGTACAATTTTCCAAGCATACACCTGGCAATGTCAGCTGGGAACTGTGCTGATCGCTTGCTTGGGAGCAGGAACAGGGAGTCTACACACCCATTTCTCCCTCTCCCTCCAGCCCATAACAGGCCGTCAATAGTGTCAGGGCTCACATTTGTCAGTCATCTTTTTGGCAGGAGAGAAGGTTTGTGCAGCCTACTGCTGTGTGCACCGATCTCTATATTGGGACCTGGGGCCCATGTTTTTATTGGACAGTTAGAGTAACAGTGCAAAGAAGACCAACGCATGGCGACGTAGACACTCTGCTAGCAGATGTAGAACATGGAAACAGCCTTGTTGGGCTCCACATACGTTTTCTGGCCACTCCTCTTCAACGTGCCAGTAGCTAAAGTCAGCACGAGCAGGGAACGCAAGCCAACGTGATGTGAAGTACTCAGAAGGAAGATACTAAAAGCTACTTTTTGTTAGCTATATCATTTTCAAACAATGAAAGGAATGATTATAGCATGGCATCAGCAAGCAGCCTGTTATTACGGCTGATTGCAGATTTATTATGTTCACCCCCACTGAAAGTTTTACATACAACTCCAGCAAGCAAGTGCCACTTGGAAAAGAGGAATATCCTTTCATTGAGGGCATCATAGCTCTCATTAGAAGAAGTCTCACTGCATAGTCAAAAGAGCAGCTCTGATCTTCAACACAAATTAACTCTGCTTGATCATTTTGCATACCCATGAGACATAAAGAGCCAACAGAGTCTGGGGGCTGCAATGTTGGTGGCTCTGTGATTCCATTCTGGGTTTCAGTCAGAACCGCCCAGAGAGCTTTGGCTATTGGGCGGTATAGAAATGCAATAAATAAATAAATAAACTCTAAAGGAGCTGTCCAAGATGCTAGACCCACATAGGGTTCAGTAACTTGGGCAGCTCTTTTAGAATCCTGGCTGATTGTGACTGAAACCCAGAATGGAATCACAGACCCACCCAAATCAGAGCCACCAGACTCCACTGGCATGAGCTCATCCACATCATAGCTTAGCATTATGAGGACAATCTGCAGCAAGCCTCAGGATCCCCCCTCCCCGCTTTCCTTGTGAGAAAGAGTTTGAAAGGGATCACTCCATTTGTTATTTAACCCGACTGTCATATTCAAAATTGGCAAACTGTGCTTAATCTTAACTAGGGTTTGTTTCAAACAAGCCAGCTTCAAACCATGAGGTACAAAGTCTATCTTGTTTGAACAAGCCATAGTTAAGATTAACCATAGCTTACAGGTTCAGATGCGATGCTAAAGTATGGTTGATCTGAAATTGAAGTGGAGGCTTAGAAACTCCTCACAGTTGCCCCAGAGGAGGAGAGTCCCAGATTCACTGTGACTCAGTCTCATAAGTCAACATAGGGTGATCAGGCATAATGTATATGTAAAAAGAGCTCACCAAACATTCCTAAGACCTGGGGGGGAGCCTGGCTTCACAACAAAAATGTCATACATACATAACAGTGCATTGAACAATAGCTCAGAAGTTCCCCCTCCTTGTAAGCATCACATTTTTTAAAAAAAACCTAGATGCATTACATGAATGTTCACGTGTTTACCCTTTCATTTTTCCATTAAAAAAAGGAAACCTTTTTTTTGTAAGTGCTCTGGAATTGGAGAAAGAAGGTCTCTTATTAACATCATAGAGGGTGATTCATGCCTATGTGTTGTCTACCTATCTAATATTATTTCTAGGCTGCCTTTAAAGGTGGAAGACAGAAGCCAACCTCCATTTTACAGAGCTGGTTTCTGCTTCAAATTCCACCCCACCCCACCCAAAAGCTCATGCCTTAAACTTAGATACAATTGGGCTGAACACAGGGAAGCTGTTTTTACATCAGCCGCACTGCCCTCATTTCCCCCAGTAGTCACAGTGTTTCAGCTAGAGCAGACCCCCCCTCAGTGCCCCCCCTTGCTGCTGTTGCTCCTACTCCTCTTTCTCATCCTTGCTCCCCCTTGATTACTTGGAAGCCAGTGAGCAAGCAGGCAGGGGCATCTGCTGCTCGTCCTTCTCACCATCGCTGTTGTCTGGACATGAGCGAGAGGCAGGTGAACAAGCAGGTTACACTGGGGACGAGGAGGGGCAGATTAAGGGGCCCTTGCCAGTGGATCCCCACTCAGCAGGGGCTTGACAATGCCCACCCTGGACACCAGCCCTTAAGCCTAGCCAAAGAATGGAACATCCGTCCCTGTACTCCGTAGAAAACATATCTGCAAAGTGACACTCAAGGATTGTTGCTTGTATTATATGCAGAGCTGATTCGCATGCAATAAGAAACCATGGTTTCCTGTTTCTTCTCTCTTCCTCTTTTATGTACTGGGGAAGATTGGAAGCTTTTGATTCTGCTTTTAAACTACCCATAGTTCCCCATCCAAATTTGGGGAACTGTGGTTTGTTTAAACAAAGGTTTGAGGACAAGCCAGGATCAGAAACTATCATTTGATGCTGGCTTCTTTTCAGAAAACTTACTTAAACAAACCATAGTTTCCTGAGTTCAGAAGGCATAGAGAAGTGTAGGTAGTCTAAAAGTGGAAGCTTTCAATCTCTTTCTTTGGTATGTATTATTATTATTATTATTATTATTATTATTATTATTTATTTATTTATTTATTTATTTATATAGCACCATCAGTGTACATGGTGCTGTACAGAGTAAAACAGTAAATAGCAAGACCCTGCCGCATAGGCTTACAATCTAATAAATCATAGTAAAACAATAAGGAGGGGAAGAGAATGCAAACAGGTACAGGGTAGGGTAAGCAGGCACAGGGTAGGGTAAAACTAACAGTAGAAAGTAACAGTAGAAGTCTGCACAACATCAAGTTTTAAAAGCTTTAGGAAAAAGAAAAGTTTTTAGTTGAGCTTTAAAAGCTGCGGTTGAACTTGTAGTTCTCAAGTGTTCTGGAAGAGCGTTCCAGGCGTAAGGGGCAGCAGAAGAGAATGGACGAAGCCGAGCAAGGGAAGTAGAGGCCCTTGGGCAGGCGAGAAACATGGCATCAGAGGAGCGAAGAGCACGAGCGGGGCAATAGTGTGAGATGAGAGAGGAGAGATAGGAAGGAGCTAGACCGTGAAAAGCTTTGAAGGTTAACAGGAGAAGTTTATATTGGATTCTGTAGTGAATTGGAAGCCAATGAAGAGATTTCAGAAGCGGAGTAACATGGTCGGAGCGGCGAGCCAAGAAGATGATCTTTGCGGCAGAGTGGTGAACAGAAACCAACGGACTGATGTGAGAAGAAGGAAGGCCAGAGAGAAGAAGGTTGCAGTAGTCCAACCGTGAAATAACCAGCGCATGAACAAGCGTTTTGGCAGAAGAGACAGACAAAAATGATCGAATCCTGGCAATATTATACAGGAAAAATCGACAAGATTTAGCTACTGCCTCAATATGAGGAATAAAGGAGAGCGAGGAGTCGAATGAGGAGGAGGAAGCAGGGAGCCCAAAGCTTGGGCAGGATTGTTCATTGTGCAGGAAACCATGATGTCCCATTAAGGCCTTTATCTCTAGGATACTGATGCCTACAAAAAGCTACCTTAGAGACCCAGCCTAAGTGTTGTTTATCTGATCAGTCCATCTGTTCCCTGCCTTCATGGTATGAAAATATATGATATTCCCATCCTACCATCCAATTTGTCAACAAGAGTTTTATAGCATCATGGCGTTCAAGACAGTAACAGGTGTCATTCCCAACCCCATTTGTTGGCAAAGACGCAGAAACATTTGCAGGATAGTATTGAGTGGGTGAGTGCTGAACCTTAACTCCAGCCACTGCTTTTCCCCTTAACCCCTCATTCACATCCCCAAGGGCTTTTTCCATGCAGGGCTCCAAGACCTATTGAAGCAACTAATGCCGTCTTTTGACATTAAATCTGGAGGCTTTCCTATCTGAACCCAAATTCATCATTGCAAATTGAGGGAAAGAATAATGAAAGAAAATGACATTTTGTAAAAATAATGGTGCTGTTAGGGTGTGGGTGTGTATATGCGAGCAAGCAAAAAGAAGAAACTGTTCCCAAAATACATTTTCTTGCAATTACAGCTGAAAATGAACCGAGGTGAAAGTTCTGAAATGGAGAACTTTCTGGTAAGACTTACACTTATGAGCTTTGAGGTCTTCAAAAGAAACTGGCCCATATTCATAATATTCATACTCCCAAGTGTAATCCGAATTCGATAATAAAGCATGTTGGGAAGTTCTGTTGGAAATAAATCTGGGTCCGGCCATCTCCAACCTGTATCAATACATAAATGTGAAGACGACAAGCTTTTGCAAACTTGCAAACTTTTGCAATTCCAACCCACACGTACATACACCAGTATCACTTAACATACTGCCCTCTGCTCTGCACTCCCATTTCACTAGCAGCAGCCCTCTTTTCATTCAAAACTCCTATAATCACTTACCATTGACCCTACTACTAGCTCTGGCTGATAAGATTTAAAGCCCAAAACGTCTAGAGGGCACCAAATGTGGAGAGCCAGTGTCATGTAGTGGCTAAAGTGTTGGACTGGGAGTTGGGAGATCCAGGTTCTAGTCCCCACTCGGTGACTTTGGGCCAGTCACAGACTCTCAGCCCAACCTACCTCACAGGGTTGTTGTTGTGAGGATAAAATGGAGAGGAGGAGGGTTACGTACGCCGTCTTGGGTGCCTTGGAAGAAAAAAGGCGGGATGTAAACGCAATAATAAAAAATTAAAAAGTTGGAGGAAGCTGCCCAACCTCTTTACCAGTCTATTTTTAACATGGTTAAAATCAGCAATGACATCAGCTGACCATGAGTCCATTCCAGAGCAGATTTGATGCTGGGAGTGAAGTGATGCAACCATGTAAAAGAAGCACTATATACAGCCCCAAGACTCATTCAGAGATGATGGACAACTGTTATGAAACCCATGTTACATTTTTATATTGTACAAAGTTCTCTGTTTTATGGGTGTTGTACAAAGCTACTGTTTGGCCCTTGAAAAGAAACCTTTAAGGCCTTACTGTGACCCTGCTAAGCCATGGGGGTTAAGATTTTGAGCTAAACGTTATGACTTAGCATGTCGTGTGAAGCATTTCTAACCCTGGAGGCTAGATAACCACAGTTTAAACACGCTCACTAACCACTTGCTGCAAAGGGGTTAGCAGCCTAACCATGGCTTAGTGTGTTATCTGAGCAAGCCCACTGTCTAGGTCCCAGGCACCTCAGGGAGCGTCTCCTCGTCCCCTATGTCCCATTCCACCACTTAAGATCCTCAGAGGGTCATCTGCTGCGATGCCTAATGTGAGATTGGCAGTCACATGCCAGCGGACCTTTTCCTTTGCCACCCCTCAGCTGTGGAATGACCTGCTGGTTGAAATGCACCTGCTGACCACTTTGAATGTTTTTAAGCCGGAATTAAAGACATTATTATTATTCCAGCAGGCCTTCACTTTGTAGAATTCTGATTTCTCTTTGTTGATTGTTATAGAATCATAGACTCATAGAATAGTAGAGTTGGAAGGGGCCTATAAGGCCATCGAGTCCAACCCCCTGATCAATGCAGGAATCCACCTTAAAGTATACTTGACAGATGGTTGTCCAGCTGCCTCTCGAAGGCCTCTAGTGTGGAAGAGCCCATGACTTCCCTAGGTAACTGATTCCATTGTCGCACTGCTCTAACAGTCAGGAAGTTTTTCCTGATGTCCAGCTGGAATCTGGCTTCCTTTAACTTGAGCCCGTTATTCCGTGTCCTGCACTCTGGGAGGATCGAGAAGAGATCCTGGCCCTCCTCTGTGTGACAACCTTTCAAGTATTTGAAGAGTGCTATCATGTCTCCCCTCAGTCTTCTCTTCTCCAGGCTATATACTGCTTCTAGGCTGTATTGTTTTTATAGTTAAACTGGTTTTAACCTTGTATGCCGCTTAGAGTACTTTGTATATAGGAGGGTTATAAATTGAATGAATGAATAAATGAACACCTGGAGAGGGCAGCAGAGGGGCCTTTGGATATTTCAGGCCACTTTCTGTCGCTGCTCCAACAGTGAAAGAGGGCGGAAGGGGGTATGTCAGAGGCAGATTTGGAGTGGCTGTGGATGTACAGAATCCATTTCCCAAATTACACCTCCAACATGGGAGAAAGCCTACACCAACTCTGGATCCCATTGAAACCAATGGGACACAAAATAAAACTACCAACAGAGAGTGGGAAAAGGGGGAATTGGAGGGGGAAAGACACCCACACCCACACAACTTTTGCCCTGGCAGGAAAAGCCCAGCAGGACTTAATAAGTGCAACCTGATCCACCATAGACTCTTCCCCACCTCATCCTGTAATATTCTCCTTGGACCTTCACAGCCATTTCACAACTCTGAAAAATGTGCACACATACATAAAAAAACTATTCTCCAAAGGCTATTTGTTATTCTCTCCTCATGCTGCATAGCTAAGCATACCTGTCATGGTGAAAAACAACGCTATGCAGGCTCAGGGTTTTGTTTTGTTTTTTAAATAACAACTGAGTCTTCATTTTGACAGACAGCTTCTAATGCATTGCACACATTTTAATAAAAACAAGCTAATTGGTTGCTTCTAAAAACAGATTGCTAACATTGCACTTTTAAAAACGTTGATATAAAAAATGCCTAATTTCTTTCAGGTGTTAATTATTTAGATGCTAGGGGGGAAAGTATGTGCTTAGCTCTCACAATGAAATTAAACAAACTTAGAAGTACTAATTTTGGTGGATCGTGTACAAAAAGCTGCTTTCCAGGATCATTTCATACCTTCTATATAGTCATTGGGGTTTTCTAGATGAGGCTTTTAACCTGCCACTTTACTGTGGCTTCTGCTTTCAGATTCTTTGTGAGATTAAGATCAGATCCTCTACACACACTTTTTTCCATCTCTTTTTCCTTCTCTGCCTTCTGTATGTTCTGCTACATAACCTCCAGGTGGTGCTGTGGTATAGCAGAATTACACCGCTACACAAGAATTTTATTCCACCACTCCACCATTTTTCTCGATCAACCTGCCTGCCCCCTGCCCCCCCCCCAAAAAAAAATGCATGGAAAGCATGGGAGAGACCCTGAAGTCTCTCCTATGGACAACCATCTGTCAGGGATGGACAACCATCTGTCAGGGATGCTTTAGGGTGGATTCCTGCATTGAGCAGGGGGTTGGACTCGATGGCCTTGTAGGCCCCTTCCAACTCTGCTATTCTATGATTCTATGATTCTATGATTCTATGATTCTATGAAGTTTGAGAATGCCATCTAAAGCACCCATAAACTACTGTGAGAGAGGAATCATGAGTGCACCATAAATGCCTCATTGTCTAGTTGGCTCTTGTTATCCCATCTTGGTGAAAATATTCCTTGCATATCCTAATGTCTCACATCAGTTAACTCAGAGGCATAAAGTAGGCTCGAGTTTTATGTTTAGGGGGTATATATAAGCCCATTTTTCATCATGATTGTACCATTCTTCAGTGTATTAGAGTTATCATCATATTTATCCTCATATCAACTCCACAAAGCAAGTAGAGTGTCACTGATGTACCCCAACCAAAAAAAAACTAACTTGGCCAAACTCAACTTTCTGTCTTCTAAGCCAAACTGGCCCCATCTTTGTATTCATTGGGTTGGATTCAAACTTAGACATGCTTAAAGCAGACCCATTGAAATCAACAGGCCTTAACACAGTCATGACTAACTTGGCCTGTTCATTTCAATAGCTCTACTCTAAGTATGACTAAATCTGGATCCAACTCATTCACATTTGATCATTGGTCCTCATCAACACTTTCCTTGCTTCGTTTTACATTTGTGAACTTTCAAAAGCAGTGGAGTTACTATAATCTACAAACAGAAGTGCTAATGCACTGTCCTTTAAAAAGAGATCAACTACTAGCCTAGATCACGAGCCTCCAGTGTGGCAAAGCCACATCTCCCTAAGCTAGCCTGTTTCACACCCAAGCTGGCCACCGAGTCTGCTTGATAGAGAGCCAGAATCAATCCTAGCTCCTTTTATCAGTGTTCCTGTATGAAACATATGCATAGAAACACACGTTGGATCAAATTAAACATCATTGTACACCTAACAAATATAATGAGGGAAGAGCCCCTTGTTATGCCATGTTCTTTGGGCACCTTTTGTTCAAAAAATAATTGAGGAGGTTCGTGGAATAGAGTTAGCCCAGCAATACACAAGACTGCTATTTAGGAAATCCAGTAGAGTACGAGTTCTTTCCTCTTTATGACCAAGATTTGGAGGTGCAGTGACAAACTTCCATCTAAGCTAATGTCATCCTACAGCAGTCACGCAGAACTGAGAATCCTAAGAGCTGGGAAGTTGTGGGTGGGGAAGCCTAAAACACAAACGCTTCTCTGCGACAGGAAAGAGGGAAAATGACTCAACTTTTTAGCACAGTGGACTTTTAAAAATGTTTCTTCATATCATGTTTGCTAGCTGCTGTTTAGGATAATTAAACCATCCCTTCATGCCATCAATTAGAGCCAGAAATGGTTATGCACTACGGAGTGTTGTATCATCAAAGCAGCCTGTCCAATTAATAAGCACAAAGCGGTGGCAGAACAGAACTCCTTTTGTCAGTTGGTTATCATGGATTTCCATTTCTCTGTTCCAAAAGCAAGGAAGGAAGGAGATGGCCGGAACAGAAATGCATTCCATGAAACTGTTGTGTGAGAGTTGGTATTGCTTCTGTCTTCTGTACAAACCCCTATCATGTGACATAAAATGAGATCCTGCCCTTCCCTCAAGTCCTATGGCATAAGCAGAGGACTCATGGGGACAGGGTCTTTTCTTTCACTTCATGCTGGCCTTCTGGATCATCTGGGTTAGGAGTGGGGGGCACCATTTTACAGTGGTTGCATTCCTACTTGGACAGGCACTTCCAAAAGGTGGTGCTGGGGGATTACTGTTCCATTCCATGGCAATTATGCCACTGGGTTCCACAGGCTCAATTTTATCCTCCATGCTATATAACCTCTACACAAAACCACTGTGGTGGGCAGTGAAAAATTCAGTTCAGCAGCAAATCAGCTTTAGTGACAAAAACCTGCCTGAATTTCCCCAATGCAGAAATATCAAAGCCTGACCACGGCATATTTGAATAGGTCAGTAATCAGAGGGCAAAATATAAGCAGCATAACAATGATTTGTTGAATAGGTCAGTAATCAGAGGGCAAAATATAAGAAGCATAACAAGGATGCCCATCACAAATATGAACATGTTTAAGAAGGTCCTAAAATTTTAAAAGGTTAACTTAACAATTTTGAACATTTGAGGTTACTATTTTATTTCTTCACGGCAGCAAAGCAATACTATGTCCTACATGGGTGACCTCTTTCCACCATAAGTTTCAAATGATACATTTAATGTGGCTTATTCTTATCGAATAAGATATTTGCATTAGACACATACTTAGGGCTGGACAAATTACCCACTTCTCCATATGCTTTCACATTCATCGTCTGCAGCTACATTAAACATACTCTATTTACTAAGCCCTAGTGCATCCAGACATAATGAATGTCTGGCATCATTCTCCTCCAAAGAATACTTCATTACTAAGAAGCAAGACAAAGAGAGAAATAATTGGATTATTTGAATGGAGTAATTACTAAAACAACACAGAAGAGGGTCAAAAGAGAAAGGGGGAGGGGGGACCTCCGAAAATAGCTTCTGCAAATTACAACTGAAGCTCCAGCTCTTTTACAAAACAGTCCATTTGTTTCTTTGCAATCAGTCCTGACATGGAAAGAGCTTCACCGTGCTTCAATGATCCAAACTATCCCACAGTGTTGCATTCTTTTTTAGCATGAACAGAAATGTAAATGTATTTTCAGGGCCTCCACAGGGTGTAGATGTTGGTCATATACATACATCCTCAGGCAATTCCAGATGCTGAGATGTCTCCATGACTATTGCACAGCCACCAACAAATCACAGCAAGCCCTCCCATTGCAGGGATCGGGTGGAGTGGGGGGGGGGGGGGGAATCGCCATTTACCAAGTACTCAAAACTGGTAACTAGAGTTGTTGGTAAACTGTGAATGGCCCTGTTCAGACACCACACTAAACCATGATGTTTTAGCATTTTAAGCTACACATTATGGCTTAGTGTGTCGTGTGAACCATTCCAAACCATGGTCGGTACATAACCACAGTTTAAACACACTCACTAACCTAGGGTGACCATATGGAAAGGAGGGCAGGGCTCCTGTATCTTTAACAGTTGTATAGAAAAGGGAATTTCAGCAGGCGTCATTTTTATGCATGCAGCACCTGATGACATTCCTTCTTCATCACCACAGTTAAAGCTGCAGGAGCTGTCTAGCATGACCAGATACAAAAGAGGGCTGGGCTCCTGCAGCTTTAACTGTGGTGATGAAGAAGGAATTTCACCAGGTGCTGCATGACTCCTGCTGAAATTCCTTTTTCTATGCAACTGTTAAAGATATAGGAGCCTTGTCATCCTTTTCATATGGTCACCCTAGCTAACCAGTTGCTGCAAAAGGGTTAGCGGCCTAACCATGGCTTAGCGTGTTGTCAGAACAGACCCATTCTGGGCCCAGCAAGCACAATTGCTCTGTGCTTCTCTCTGCACAGAGAAAGGGGCAGTCTCTGGATATCATCTAGCACCCACCCACACCTGCAAGGGTGACGTGAAAGGCAATCCGGTACTGTATTACATGAAGAACAACAGCCACTTCCATAAAAAGCTCTGTCCAATTACTAAATGGTGTTTCGGTCATTAAGGCTGGTCAATGTTGCGTGCAAATAGGACTTCTGATAAAGAGGTTGAAAAGGTATGGATGTTTGTTTTATTATAGGAGAAGCCTTTGGTAATATCACAGTCAGAGTTTCCCCTCTGCTCTGGGCTATTTAGGGAGGGGGGAGATGATAACTTGGCCCCCTTCTCTACATTAGACAAGCCGCTTTACGCCGCCCCCTCCTCCCGCATGTTCTTAAGTGTCGATCTTCACGGCAGCTTCTGTCCCCCTTTCTTTTAATGCATAAAAGAAACAACCATAGACTGTGGGCAGTTCAAATTATACCTTTGCAAAGTTACAGCGGAACACAATTTGTGTTGATAGAAATCTTCGATTTGCCCCAGAGTTCTATTATTACAGCTCTTACTTACAGGCAAAACATTCCCGTCCTCTTACCGACTTTGCTCCCTGCAAACAATTTGCATTTCCCTACATCGTTACACAAACATGATGTGCAGACTCAGGTACGCCAACTGTTCACCGTCTTCATGGTTTCTGCTCACCCTTGCTTTCTACTGTCTAATTCTTAACGGTTGCACAATTTGCTCTTTCAAAACCAAACAAAACTAAATCCTTAAAACTCTGTCCATGTTGTCCAAAGTCAGTATGATTTCAGAGGGAATGAAGTAGCAAGCCCTGGACAGCCTTGGCACATTACTCATTAAGGGCACAATCCTATGCATGTCAAGACAAAACCATGTAGGCACTTTTTTCTGTCTAAAGTTGCACAGGATTGCACCTTAAGAAGCAATGGTCCTTCTCCCACCACAAGGCCAGCAGACTCCAATTGCTGTATGAGAAAGATCCTAATGAGTGCTACGTTTCAATATTGTCTTATAGTGATGTTATCATGTTTTGATTTTACCTTTTGATATTTTCTATTTATTTATTATTACATTTATAGCTTGCCTTTTTTCCTTTAAGGGACCCAAGGTGCTGTCAGGATCTTCCTCCTCTCCATATTATCCTCACAACAACCCTGTGAGGTAGTTTAGGCTGAAAGTCAGTGACTAACCCAAAGTCACCCAGCAAGCGTCATGTCCGAGTGGAGACTGGAACCCGGATTTCCATACTCCCATCCAACACTCTATCCAATACACCACTACTATACCTTTAAGATGCCTTGGAAGGTTTATTTTTTAAAAGGTAGGATATAAAGAGTTTTAATAAAAAAAAAAAATTAAAACACTTTGCATCCTAACTGTTTATTGTTTATTATTATTGTTTAATAAATAAATAAGCACCCAACAGTATATGCTGTAGGGGTAACTTAAAGGACAAACACAAAACTAGGTCCACTTCATGCCTTCTCCAAGGGGTGCAGCTGCCATTAAAAAAGAAATGAATCATATTTCCTTTAAAAAAAACTTTGGTGAGGCAGTTTGGAACTGTACCCATTGGCCATTTTAATTTGGCCCATGGCTGCACCACCTCATATCAAATCTGCCTGCTATGCATGAAGTCATGGTCAGCAACTTAGATGACTTCAAAAGGGGATTAGAGAAATTCATGGAAGATAAGGCTATCCTTATCAATGGCTACTAATCACAATGGCAATATGCTTCCGTATACCTGTTGCTGAAGAACATGTGTGGGAGGATGTTATTACATTTATGTCCTGGGCCTAATCTACACCAAGCAGGATATTGTACTGTGTACTATGAAAGTGGTATGAAAGCAGTATATAAGAGGCAGGAGCCACACCAAGCTGGATATAGCGGTATAAAAGTGGAATATGGTCTGTGTCTATGGGCCCCAACAGTTGTCAGTGCACTTTAATACCACTATAAAGCAGTAGTGTGTCCCTTGTTCCCCACAGCCCTTAGTCAAGTACTTATTTAGCATTCCTCCCCATGCTCGGTACAGAAAGGGGGGGAGTCTCACTGTCATGGATTAGACTGAGTCCATAATTGGGCTTGGAAGATCTAAGCTCAAATCACCACATAGCTTACTAGGTAACCATCTCTCAGCCTAACCTGCCTCCTAGGGTTGCTGGGGAAATATATTGGATGCCATCCCTGAACATATTGGATGAAGGGCAGGAATAATCAAAGTCAATATTCCACAAACATTATCACAGAACATTGGGGGATCCTTCCGTCGTTCACTGGCGTTCTGGCTGCCTTTGTCCCCATTTCACCTCTATCTGTTCCTCTGGATAGAGGGAAAGTTGGGAGGTTTTGTTTTCATTAGTAAATAAAACTGAAAAATTAGAAACCCAGAAAGGATCCTTGATGCAGAACAATCCAGAAAGGATAAAATATGAAATCTCTGAGATTTCAGAACAGAAATGAATATGCTACATTTGATAAAACAAGAAAGAAAGAAGCACATCAACCCTTGTGGAATCCTGAGCCTCTGGTGCAAGGCAGCTAAGAAATTTGGCATCAAAAATGTGTCTGTGTCCTTTCAGTTTGCCAGGCCAGGGGGAGGGGGAGGTTTGTTTTCTTGTGGAGAAACAGCAAGTGTTAACCTGGAGGATTTTAATATCCACAGCTTGACAGATAAGGATAGGAAGCATCAGTCAGCCCAGTATGGTGCTTGCTTGTTGTAATACTGGCAATGAGACAATCAGAGAACTAAACAAATGCTTCTCTTGCAGAGAACTAAACAAATGCTTCTCTCTCCCAGTAACTTTCCATATCCGTCAGCAAGCAAAGTCTCTCTCAGTTCAGCCAATATGTGTCTGTCTGGGCACATATTGTTCAGACTCTCTTGGTTCATCTTTTCTCTGAAAACTAATTATAAATTGAGACCAAAGTGCTCATACACAGTAGTTCCAGCTATAATGGATCTGCTCTAAGGAAATAATCTAAACTGCTTTTCATTCTGGATTAACAAGTCTAGAATAGATCCCACCCACTGACTTCGCTTCACACGTTGGTGTCACATCAGTTTCTCACATTCCCAAATGTGCCCCTGGGTCCCAAAAACTTAGGGACCCCTATCTTAAGACCTTGGCCTTTGCTAGACCTACCTTAAAAAGTGTGACGGAGGAGGGGAGAGCCCGCGATGCAACTATCGTGGGCTGTCGCTCTAGTCTATACGTCAGGTGCGACGAGCTCACGAAGAGAGCTGTCGCGCCCACCAATTTTTTTATTGTTTAAAGGGAGGATGCACATAAACGCTCGTGCACCCAGGTAAGCTTTTTTTTAAAAAAAAATCGGTTTCCCCGCTCCCCCCACCCTGCCCCCAATGGGCGCAACATCTCCTGGCTACACGCGAGTAATTGCACGGAGCTGGGAAAAGCCGCGGAACAGGCTACATGCTCACGGTCTCAGGCTCAGCCTGAGACTGTGGGGAAAATTGGGCTTAAAGGGGTAGGCTATATCCCGGGGACAGGGAGGGTTGATCCCTCCCTGAGCCCGGAATCCCCTGTGCATCCACTGGACGCAGGGGCGATCCCGGGTATCAGCCTGGGATATAGCTTGGTCTAGCAAAGGCCTTAGTTATGGACAAGAGGAATTTTGTTATTTATTATTATTATTTATTATTATTATTAATAAATAATAATAATAAATAAATAGATGTCCAGAATACAAATGAAAACACTGCGGAATGAATCCCAAGAAGTGTACGAGGTTAATCAAAGAGGGGCAGGTTACAAGTTTAAGCTATATTACGCCGCTATTTTGCTCCCATTCCTTTTGCCTTTGGTCCTGCCTTCCTTTTCCTTCATCTCACCAACAACTGGAGTACAGCACCACCACCACCCTCCAAATGTTTCTCTGAAAAGGAATTTGGCCCTGGGGCTAAAAGTGGTTCTGCACCCCTGTTACAGAGGTATGAGTAAGCTTAAATAGAGTCTGACACCTCTACTGAGAAAGTGTTATCAATACACCTCTCTTTCAGCATAGGTTAAAGTCTGTAATCTACAGTATACATGGAGTAGTTGCGTTCACAGTACCATAGAAACAAGAGAACAACCCAGGAATTTTTTCTGCGTGCAGTCAATGATTGATGTCAAAGGATACATCTGTTTATAGTACTATATTTTACTCTCACACCACCACTACATGGCCCAGTGAGTTCTCAAAGAACTGAGATTTTCTATTTCATTTGTATATTTAGAATGAATGGAATCATTCATGGTCATATTGTTCATTTTCATTACCATTCCTGGTTATTATCTCTTCTAAGTTGTATACAGAGTTTTATTAAGCGTTGTTGTTGTTTTAATCATGGCATTTCATTTCATTTTGAAGGCAGCAAAAGAACATACATAATAATAAATCAAAATCACCAAAGAAACAAAGGAATTCACTAATTATAAATCTTATAACTGATATGCCTATGGAATATCTTCAATAAAGTAGGATCTCAATATCTGCTGAAAATACAAATAAATTATACAACATATAAAAGGAGTGTCTGTCAGTGTGTGTCATACTGCATAACATCAATCAGCTTCATGAGATGACAGTTTGACGGAGCCTCTAACTCACTTAGGTCACTCTACTAAAGCTCATGCTCCAAAACAACGATTGGGTTTGCACTATCAGGGAGGAAGAGTAGCCACGGTGGCTTATTTTCCTGCCCTGCAAATGGGAGATTCAGGATGGATAAAAGGAAGTATTTGTTCAAAAAGCACGTAGTTAAACTACAGAATACGCTAAGGAGGGGACCTGACCACCTTTACAAAAGAAATTAGTTAAAATGATTGTTCATCTGCCCACCCTTTGAAAGGAGCAAAACAAACCTTTGTTCCCCCTCCCCTGTAAACCTTTCCCAAGGGGCAGGGCAGGAAATTTCACTGGCATAGTAGCACTCCAGGTGAAAATATACATGAGCTGAAAGAGCGCAATGTACAGACATGAAAGTGCCCAGCGCTCGACTCACTAAGGAAATGGAGGGGAAAACCGCAGATGAAAATTGGATTAAAAAGAAGTAGGTGTGATGGAGCTCTAGGTCTGATCCAGCATGACTCTTCTTTTGTTCTTATAATACATTAAAAAGGCATTTCTCATTCTGCTGGTATTGACCAAGATGGTCTTTTAAATCATTTGGTCAATGGCTAGTGACCTTTCCAAAGACAGAAAAGGAGGGGGGATGTCAGTAGGCAGTTTACTGTTTGGGACTTTTGCACTTCCAAAAAGCCAGCATTAAAACACTCATGCGACTCTGATTAGAAGAACCTGTGAACAGTGCCATAACTAATTCTCCACATTAAGGCTATGCCTCCCATCCATTATATAAGGGATGCAATTATTTCATACTACTGGTTTTTCTGACCTGAAATTTAGCACTAACATTTTAATGCTAAGATGCATTAAAACCAGGGATATGGTCTGGATTTCTTTAACTGTTAGGGCTGCTACATAGGGCATCACTAGTGCAGAGCAGAAGCAAAGTAGGTGCACTGAGATCACTTGTCACACAAGCATAAAATATCCTTGACTAGACACACGGGATCAGCGGTGGCGGGTTATAAACAAAGTCACAATATGAAGCTGTGATTCGAAATCAGCCATCCCCAAGCAAGTGTCCTCCAGAGGTGTTGCCCACACTTCCCATCATCCCCAGCCAATATGGCCATGAAGATGGGAGTTGTAGTCCAAGCTTTGGAGAGCACCTGGTTGGAAAAGGTTGCTGTAAATCATTACAACTACGATTGTAATCCCCATTTGGCCATGATGCTCACTGAGTGACCGTGGGCCAGTCACTGACTCTCAGCCTATCCTACCTCACGGGGGTGTTGTGAGGATAAAATGGAGATGAAGAGGAGGGCCATGTAAACTGCCTTGGGTTCTTTGCAAGAGGAAAAGAAAAGGCTGGAGAGAAATGTAATATAATTAAATAAATAAAGGAATTTCCCTCCCCACCATCCTTTCCACAACCGAATAATTTGCGTTACGCATTCCTCTTTCTACTCGCGCGTCTAATAAAATCCTCAGACGGATCAATTCGATTTCAGACCGGGGCAACTCCGCCATGCGCCCCACCCGTGCAAATCCACTCCCATAATGCTTATTTAGAGCTTCCCAGCCACAAGTCAACTCCGCTCCTTTTTGAAACGGAGGTTTCTAAGCGCCTCCGTGCCTGTTGACGCCCTGCTCAAGAGGGAGGCGGACGTATTTGGAAATCAACTCCAGTCCAGGACGTATTTCGGAGGGGAAACGTGCTCACGATGAGCCTGTAAAGAAGGAGGACGGACGCTCCCAAGTCTGCGGAACCCGGCCACGATGAAATAGGTCACAAACGCCCTGAGCAAACGTGAGCTATAAAGATCTCCAACCATCCCACCTAACGACCAGGATCACCTTAGTTTTGCAAAGCGAGCACGCAAAGGAAGAAACGCCCAGGGCCGCTGTCCCCTGCCTTTCGAGGGGCACTTACCTGTCCAGGTGGCCCTGCAATCGATCCACTTGCCAAGCGTGCCCCCGCCGTCTGCTTCAGACTACTGGCCCACCGCTTTCATTCATAAGACGCGGTGCGCGCCGCAGTGAAGCGCCGGCGACAGGCAGGCTCCGCCCCCTCAGCCAGTCTCGTGAATGAAAGCGCTCTAGCTCCTCCCACCGCTCGCTCTGGTCACGTGCCCCCGAGTTTCGAAAAGAGCCGAAGCCATCGGAGCGAGGCGGGAGAGACAAGGGGTTGATCATGTTCGGTGGAAAGTAAGGCAGATGAGACATTCTAGGCATTGCAGATTTTACCACTTCAAATGGTAAAATGTTTTCTACTAGCAGATTCCGAAAGTTGATAATAGCTCTAACTGTATGATTTCATGTTTGATTCTTGATTTTTCATGGATCTATGGATCGCAATAAAGACGCATGCATACTAGCAGATTCTAATTATAGGGCACTCTCTGATGTGTTCTAGTTGACTACACATAGGGAAACTATGTTTGGCTCTGTTGCGTTCAAATGCCCTATGAAGTGGCATTGTACAGAATTCTACCCCCTCATTCTATGTAATCATCATCATTATAATCTGTATACCACTTCTTTTAAGTATTCAAAGCATTATCTATCTGTAATCTTACAACGCTCCTGTGCGGTATTATCCCCCATATTGCAAAGGGCAGGGGAGAGACATGGAAGCACAGAGCGAGTGGTCATCTAGTGAGCTCCTGGCAGAAGTGAGATTCAACCTGGCGGTTTAACCACTAGACCAGGGATGGGCAACCTACAACTCCCATAATCCCTGATCATCGGCCATGGTGATTGGGCCTTATGGGAATTTTAGTCTAAAACGCACGCGCACACACACACAGAGCTACCCCTTCTCATACTTCCATTAAACTCACTGGAGGCTTTTCTGCATGAGGCTTTTAACCCGTCGCTTTACCAAGGCTTCAGCTTTATGCATGAGTTTTTTCCTGGGCATTTTGGTGTTAGGTTGCACAACCCACTAGGTGTTGCTATGGTATAGCAGAATTGTGGAAATCCACAAGGGTTCCATGCCAATATTCAGGAAAATACCAGATTTTCTTTGCTAAAAACATACATGCTAAAATGCTTGCAAACCACAGGTGAGGGCCCGGAGGATGACAACATCATGAAAGGGACCTGCAAACTACTCTGAGTGAGGAATCACGAGTGCACAATAAATGCCTTGAGTAGAAAAACTCTAAGTGGTCATGGATACAAACCCACCTTTCAACCTAACCTATCTCAAAGGGTTGTTGTGAGGCTAAGGATATATTGCAATGTGCCCTTTTCAATAGTGGAGGGCAGGGGGAGAGAAGAGAAATTAGATGAATAAATATGAGAACTGCTGACACATAGCTCCCTGCTGCCGTACAGCATATTGCCAGTCATCGTTCATGTCAAAACACAGGCAAGCTAGTGTAACATAGTGTTCAAATGTCAAAGAATGGGCTATGAGCTAGGAATTCCCTGGAACAAATTACATCTCTGCTAAGAAGCTACAGGTACTGCACACCAGAGGTTCAGGCTATGTACTGTGCCTCAGATGAGGATAGATACTATGATCTATCCTTCTGCATTTCAAATAGGAGTGATTCAGTAGACATTGTTTACTTGGTCTTTGAATAGGTTTTGGACAAGGTCCTCCACCAAAGACTCCTGAGCAAACTTATCAGTCATGGGATATTAGGAGATGGCTCCTGAATTAGTGGGAACAGGAAGCAGAGAGTAGAAATTGACAGTTCTTGCAAGGGAGGGATGTAAAAACTGGATGCCCCCCTCCCAGCATCAAATTGGGACCAGTGCTTTTTAATTTGTTCTGAACTCTAAAGCACCTTGGATAGCTGCTTTAGAGTTCTGATTGAAACCCAGAGCACATTCACCGACTCACTGGCATCGGAGTCATCAGTCTTCACTAATATTTATACAACAATTCATATTTCAGCTGACAAGCAACATAACAACACAATATCTCATACTGGGGAAAGACAGACCACCGGATTCCTCCCACACACAGTCACTACAAATCCAAGCCTTTTACCAAGCCAAATGATGCGATTAGTCACAGCTTGCCAAGCCATTGGGTGAACATATGTACATGTGTACATGAACATATGTACATGTTCTTTGATAGAAGAATAAAAGCCTTGGGAGAGCTGTCATTTTAAAGGCAATTCTCCTACCAAACCACTAAATATTTAATTTCTCCCATTGTTGGAATTCTCTCACTTTTCAAATATTATCAGATGATTAAGCTTCACAGGATATGAGATATTAAAATTCGGATTGACAATGCTACACACCTTAGATACAATTATAGTATTGAGGTGTTTGTTTCACAAAGATGTCGTTCTTCCTGAAAAGGGATATGTAATTTCTGGTTCATCATAATCTATCACCCCAAACCAGATATCACCCGCTCTGTTTCTTTTTGTATCTCTGGGATTTAAGACTCAGGGGAAGAAGCATCTAAGATAGTGTTGGTAGCAAAAGGTCCCATTTTGCACTGGTTATTGCCTGTGTGAAACTCCTAATTGATGGGTTACTGTGTATTCATTCAGCAAAGCGCTCCATCTGAAGAGTGAAAAGCAGTATTGAAAGGGGACAACCCCAATGGGTAACTCTCCTAACAACAAACAGCAGTGAGTGAAATCGATTAGCTCTAGGTTTGGCACAGAGGGCCTCTAACACCCAGAAGAAGCATGACCCTATATTTAAGTGCTGCAACAAGCAGAGAAAATATAAAACATAATCTAGCCAAAGCTAATTCATGGAGTTTTTGTAAACAAAAAAAAATCATAAAATCATAGAATCGAGTTGGAAGGGACCTACAAGGCCATCGAGTCCAACCCCCTGCTCAAATCTTAGCAGCAGGTTAGAAAAATATAAATTAAGTGTGCAGAACCAATAATAATAATAATGATAATGATAATAATAATAATTCTTACTCCCTCTCCCTCTGGATCGAGGCAGGGAACAACACCAAATACAAAACTCCATAAAATACATAAAACACCACAGGAGCCGAATTCCAATCAGGAGAAGCTCTGGGAGGCTGCATTCCAGGGGTGGGCATGGCAAAGGCAAAAGAGGTGTAGCCAAAAACACCAGCATATTTTAGGCTAAAGCTCTTACTTCCAGTAACTAAGCCTTAGAGGTATTTCGAATTTTCTGAATAGCGTAAATGCTGCACAAACATCTTGGAAATCACCAAATGATTGGTGGCACGAGACTAAGCCAGGGGAAAGGGACGTGGTCTTCTGGGTAATCCCAGATTGGGATCCCCAGAAGACTGGATTTGGTCCATGGGCAGCCCAGGGGATGATCTGTATTTGGAGGCTGATTCTCTCTCCCACGCACCCCCGTTTGGTGCTTCTAAATGTTTCAGTGGCATCTGACACAATGGATTGCTCAGATGACTTGACAGGGTAGTTGACCTTGCTCACGAGAGGCTCTTTTCAACTTTGGAGGAAAGTACTCAGAAAGGGGTAATTGGTGAGTTCAGATCTCAAGGGTAATTTGATGTTGCCCTGCTCTACATTCTATTTACTAAGCAGCCAGGAACTAAACCAGGTTGAACCTGCAAAGGAGACTGAAGGTGATGTCTTTGGAGAAACTGGATACTCTGGAAGGGATGATTTCACATCTGGTTGATGAGTTTGCCTTTGACCCATTGCAACAGGGTCATGCAGCCAGCAGATGTTCTTGGACCTGGTGCAGTATCTAAAGGCACAGGTGATAGCTGTACCCAGAGCCACCTTTCATCAGTTACCTTTTTTGTGTAGACAGGTCTCCATCTTACAGAAAAAGAGTTTTGCCATCCTCATCCACTACTTTGTAATCCATCCTATCTGGAGCTGATGTTAATCTCCTGGGGCTTGTCTATATGCCCTGTTTAGCCAGTTCTGGCTGTGCAGTGGTGCTGCATGGTTTACATGACGCAGCTGCCAATTCGCAGCCACCACAGGCTTTCCCCCTGAAACTTTTAAAGTGCTGACATACCTCAACTATTTCTTTTGCTCTGAGGTTACCACCATATTTCCTCTGTCTGTCAGTGGTGACCTCACTTTGGGTTGAGGCTGGGGGCGTTCCCAGGGTCGGATCGAGGCCCAGGTTAAGTCGCAGGAAGGCAGGGCAGGCTCAACTAGCTGAATGGCCTCTAGCGCTGCAACTTTTTCAGCCAGATAGCCCGCTTTCCTTCTTGTCATCAGGATTTACTGTTCCCACCCTGCCACTGCAATGCTGCTGGGTTTTGAGGGAACGAGTAGCCAAAGCATAGTCATAAATACACTCCCACCCTGGAGAATTTGGGGAGAAAGGAGCACACAGAACGCATTTTACATTAGTTGCATTTGTTACCAGTTAGCTTCTGGATTCAATTCAAAGTGGTCTACCCAGCACTGAAGTTTTAAGGCCTAGAAGGGTGCAATAGATTTTGGGGGACTAGTTCGTGAAATATGCAAATATTTCTTAGAAAATACAACTTTGATTAATTTTTTTCTTCTGCGTCAAAGATATGAAGCTGTTTTGAGAAATGTGCTGTACTACATTGGCCTTAGAAGATTAAAATGACTCACTATGTTAAGGTCAGGATAAAGATAATCCTTCAACATGCTATATAATGAAATCGTGATGGATCTGCTTACAGTGGCTTTTCTAGGGAGAGCTGATGGGGGAAATCAAGTACATCCATGTATTTCTACACTCAGAATCTTGATTGATTGGTTGATTGATTTTATATCCTGCCTTTGCACAAAGAAGGCATTTAAGGTGGCTGACGATAAAATCCAGATTTTAAACAAAGTAAAACAAAATAAATTGAAAACACAAGATTACAAATAGATAATGCTTTGGAGTTGGTGGTGACTTCAGTTTGGGTTAAGAGAGTGATCATAGTTAGAGGTCGGATCCCAGTACAAGGTTGGCATGAGAATACAGGGCAGGAGGTGGGCCCGAAGTGAGTGTTTAGTAATGGTCACCATGGTGACATCAAAGTCTGATTCTAGAACGAAAGTGAGGACAGTTATTGTATATAATGCATTAATTCAATTATTTATTTATTTATTTATTGCATTTTTATACCGCCCAATAGCCAAAGTTCCCTGGGCGGTTCACAAAAATTAAAACCATTCAAAGTATAAAACAAACAGTATAAAAACATGATACAAAATAAAATATAAAAGCACAACTAGGATAAAATCAGCAGCGGTGCAGAAATACAAATTTAAAATACAAATTTAAAACAGCAAAGTTAAAATTAAATTTATAGACTGTTAAAATGCTGAGAGAATAAAAAGGTCTTCACCTGGCATCTGAAAGAATATAGTGTAGATGCCAGGCGAACCTCCTTAGGGAGCTCATTCCACAGCCAGGGTGCCACAGCAGAGAAGGCCCTCCTCCTGGTAGCCACCTGCCTCACTTCCTTTGGCAGGGGTTCACGGAGAAGGACCCCTGAGGATGACCTTAGGGTCCGGGCAGGTACATATGGGAGGAGGCGTTCCTTCAGATAGCCTGGCCCCAAGCTGTTTAGGGCTTTAAATGTTAATACCAGCACTTTGAATTGGGCCTGGACTGGCAGCCAATGAAGCTGGAAGAGGACTGGCGTGATGTTGGCCAGTCCCTGTTAGTAAACGTGCTGCCCTGTTTTGTACCAGTTGAAGTTTCTGGACCATTTTCAAAGGCAGCCCCACGCATAACGCATTGTAGCTGCACAGCTACAGGCTTTCAAAGCTACAAAGTTGCACAGAGTTGCCGGGAGGGGGGGAGGGAAATGCTTTTTAAAGTTTTCAGTAACTCAATATTTACTGTGCATTACCGCCATGTGACAAAGATGCTGCAAATTTTCCTGGATGGATAGCCTGTGCTCACTCCTGCCATGTAATGCTATCATTGCTGCTTTGCAGCAGCAATGCTACAAATTTGGGCGGGGGGGGTGGGGGAATCAGTAGCAAAAGCAGCACCATATAGTCACCCTCCAGATGATAGCAAGTGGAATCCTCTGAACTGGCACAATCACACAAGGAAGAGCCCCCTGCTCCTCATGAACTTTAAAAAGGAGAAGAAAAATCATTACTTTTCCACATGGCGTTTAGTAGTTAATGTAATGCTGTCCAAGTATAATGCTGTCGGAAATATTGCCGCATTGACTCAGTGGCCTTCTGAATCAAAAGAGCGCTCTGTCAAACTCTGTCTAATCGGAAGATTTTTCCTTTGCGGCTTTTGAAATTGCTTTCTTCTGCCAAGTTGAATTGTGTGCTCTCACAATAAAAAGACAAGTTATTAAAACACCTCCCTGCTTGCCTTTTCTTTGGGTGTTTGAGCAGATCTACTGTCAAAGCAGGAAGCCTAAAGATGCTGAATATTTGGGGGTCAGGAAAAGCATATAAAGATTGCATCCAGTGGCACCGGCACTTTTCGATTAGCAGAGACACTGCCAACGTCATCTACCATCCTTCTCAGAGTTCTCTGTTCCCTCTGAGCTGAGTCGCAGTCCTCTAAGTAGCTGGAAGGAAATGAATTTTCCTGGCAACCAGAAATCATTGTGATAAAGCAAAGAATTTTGAGATAGCCTGCTCTTCAATGGGCAATTAATATTAGATGTCGTCATCATCAAGTGTGCAAGAAACTCAGCCTGTCATATGGGAGGAACGCAGTAGAAAATCAGTCAGAGACATGTTTGTACTATGTTCTTTATTTTGACTGCTTAGGATCTCTTTAACTAACTGGTTCTGGGTCTGTCCCATAATGCAATTCTCGGGCTTGCTTCCTGGTTCTAACTGCTCTCTCTGTGATAGTTATGTTTTTAATGACATTTAGTAAGACGTCTTGATACCATTAGTTTATCTCTCCTCTCCTATTCTATCTATTAATGTTTCATTTTTGTTCTAAGAATAAACTTTTTTTTTGTTCTCTACTGCTAAAGAATTGCCTCTAGCATCGTTCTTCCACCAACAATTTGGACCCAATAGCTTTTTAAAAGACCTGCTCCAGTGGAGGTTTGATAATAAAGATCAACACAGTTGCCTTTGGGGGTGTGGCTATGGGGACTGTCATGATGAATATCTGTACTTCAGAATTTACCACTACTGCATCAGATTACAGTGTTTCAGAGGACAGAAGATATTGCAGGAATACCTACCCACCCACCCCACACACACTCATTCTATGAACAGAAGCCAACCAGATTCACAGTTGAATCTTACATCACAATTGAATCTTTACAGATTGTGCATATCATAAATTGAAAATTACACCAATTCTCCAATACATTTATTATGCTGTTGGGTTCACTTGCTTCTGGACAACCACAAAAAATAGGAGCAATATTTTTGTTAAATACTAGAGTTATACTATTAATTAATTAATTAATTAATTTTAGAAATTATCCAGACTGCTTTTCATGTTGAAAAAATAAACCCCAAAGTGGTTTACAAAATAAAATCATGATAAAAGACAATAAAACCAATCATCAAAGCAATAAAACAATGATACAAATAATAAATCTCTCAAATAAACAAGAGTAGCTGACAATGCTAGAAGTCAGGGACGTGTGTTTTAAGTCGGCAGAAAATATAGTCCACAGAAGGAGCCCACTTGATCTCAACAAGGAGATCATTCGACATGGTGGTTGCCACAAATGAGAAGGCCTTTTCCTTCCCCATGCCCAAATGAAACTCAGGAGGCTGCAGTATGGTCAGCAAGCCTTCCCCCTCAGAATGTAAAGACTGGGACAGCCTATACGGGAGAAGGCCATCTCTCAGACAACTTGGTCCTGGAGCTTTGCTTGTTGACACATGACCTTTCCCCACCTCATGGCATGGGGATTTTCTGTGCTGCTGCCCTGAGAAAGCTTTATTTGATTTTGTTTTCTTTAAAAGAAGGACATGTGTTCATAAAAATGCTAGGGTGCACAATAAGGCTTTGAATTTTTTTTAAAGCCAATTGAAATTGATAAGGTCCCCCACACACACACACAGACACCTTATGAGATTTACTGGCTAGCAGACAGTGGGGGCAGCGAAGATAATGGTGGAAAGGCAGACAAGAAAGAAGCAGGCAAGCAAGAAATGAGAATTCCAACAAACCATATCAAAACCACACGTCTGATCCAGGCGAAACAATAGGGCTGTTCACACATCACAGCAGCATTTGGTGGTAAATCATAGGTTAATTAACCCAAAATTTGAAGGGTGCATGACATGCTTCTGTTTTCTATAAACAATCTCTGATCAGTGCAATCGAGGTTGTCAGCATGATGTGTGAACCCAGACCAATGTTAACTATGATTCAGCCCCTAAACAACCCATTGATCCGGGTCCACATACCACACTGACAACTTCCAATCATGATGATTGGGGGTTATTTATGCAAAGCAAAATTAGCTTGCATCCCTGCAAACTGTGGGTTAAATAACCCACAATTTGCCTCTGTGATGTGCCAACTGGGTCTCTAGCACTATCTATTTATTTTTGAAAGATCTGGGCTGCAATTGCATTGGAAGATTTTAAAAGCCATGCTCAACTAGCATTTGAAGAAGAAAAGCACAGTGGAGAAAACATGGAAATGCAACACTTTGGGAGAAAAATCCCCTGGATTTTCAGAAATAAATGAGTGCCTGGATAGTGTTGATATTATAGAAAAAGGCAAATGTGGAAGTTTCCCCAATCTGAAAGGAAAAAAAATCTAATTTCATAGATGTAATTAAAGAGGATTTTTTTACTTCACTCTCCCTCCCAGAGAAACAGCATGAATGACATTTTTCCCTGGCCTTATCGAAGGCAAAAATAAAAACAAAAGAGGCAGGGGAGGATATATGTGAGGAGACTGAACAAGTACTTCTTCACACAATACATGTACTTAAATGAATTTCACTGTGACAGATTGCTGTGATAGCCAGCAACATAAATAGCTTTTAACGGGATTAGGTGAATACATGGACATTACAAACTGCTTTATTTTCTTATAAAACTACAGAATCACAGGAGCTGAAGCAAAACCCATAAAAACTATAAAACAGGTCTAAAACCAGTTATAAAGCATGTTGGAATGCCGAAAAAATGATGTATTAATTAAAGGCTAATAAAATAGCACAGAAGACAACTTGAGCTATCTTTACATTTTTTTTTACTCATGAGGAGTGTAAGTTGATGGTCCCAGCAGTAGAAGTGTTCCTTGGAAAAGTGGTTGCTCAAATCCATTATGGTATAAAGATTTTGGGGTGTTAAGGCACAACAATTTGAAGGAGATGGAGGTATGTCAAAATTAGTTCCTGATATGTTCCTACGATATAAACTGGCAATACTCCCAGAGACACCATCTTTCTCCCTCAGAGTAGAGACAGGTTTGGTACCATGGAGCTAAGTCTCAAAAGGCAGCTCTTTTATATGAAAAGAATGTCTTGGATATGCCTGAGGGCCACCTCCCCAAACTTTGCTCCAGAGAACGAATTAAGAAGGTGGCTGGGCCAAGTCATGAAGAGTTGCTAATCTCCAAAAACTTTCCACCAGTTTTTTTCACTATGCCAGGAACCAAAAAGCAAATTGAGAGGTTGGATATATGAGACGGAAAATAGCCAGAACTTATACCTAATTAAACTTTCAGGTGTTTCTTTTCTCAGTAGCATTGCCTATTTAAAAGGGATAAAACCACTTACAAACTCTCACTTTTGCATCATTCAGGGTTTCATTTATAGAACTACGCTTCCAAACTATGTCCACAGCATTCTTGGATGGAAGAATTAGGCATGTTCCAAGAAACCTATGTTTCTGTATTTGATGTGAGAGAGGTAGAGGGTATCTCACATTATTTACTGCATTGCAATCTACCCTGTTTCCCTGAAAGTAAGACATCCCCTGAAAATAAGACCTACTTCCAGTTTTGCCTCTCGCTGTAATACAAGGCATCCCCCCCGAAAATAAGACCTACTTGTTTGTAATGACAACTACTACCGTACCGTATACAAGTAATAAATTTCCTTTTTTTTGTTCAACAATAAATGTGTACCGTATTCTTCTTCATGGAAAAATAAGACATCCCCTGAAAATAAGACCTAGCGCATCTTTGGGAGCAAAAATTAATATAAGACACTGTCTTATTTTTGGGGAAACAGGGTATATCAAAACATCAGGGAGAGATTCTTGGGACAGAATTTGGCATCTCTACAGGGTGGTTATTGCTGGTTATCTAGGGTGACCATGTGAAAAGGAGGACAGGGCTCCTGTATCTTTAATAATTGCATAGAAAAGGGAATTTCAGCAGGTGTCATTTGTATGCATGCAGCACCTGGTGAAATTCCTTTTTCATCACAACAGTTAAAGCTGCAGGAGCCCTGCCCTCTTTTGTATCACTGATTATTGTCAGATTGCAGTCATTATGTCACATATAAAACAGCCTTGTTTGCTAAGGCCACGAAACGTATTAATGCAGTCAGTCTGAATGCTGCTGCAATTTATTTTGCAGGTGATTGGTTAACCTATGATTTGTTTTGTTATTGCATGATGTATTAAGCTATGTTATTTGTAATGGCTATTCATCACATACAATAAAAAAATGACTTTGAAAATTAGCTAAAGGCTAAGCTAAAATATTTTATTTCCTATGCAAATTAGTGACATGTGTAGATGCCCCACCGTCAAGACACAGCCACAGTGAGGTCGTGTTTTAAGATCAAGGGATTCCAGACGTCTTTAAACAGTATCACTCTATGAAGAAAGCTAGCAATTAAGAACATAGCTCAATGGGGAAATTGGGGGCCATACGCCACATTTTAACCCCATGTTATGTCACCTGCTAAGCACAGCGTCACCTTGTTCTAGAACTCTTGCCCAAGTGGCCTTCCCTGATCCTGTTAGGGAAAGGGCCATCCTTGTGAAAATTCCTCCCTTTGTGATTGGCTTCTACATATGCATGGGGAAGCCAATGGATATGGACTTTGTTAGAACCTGTACCTGGAGGAACATCCATTGTGCATCCAACATTTGATTTGTAAGTCAGCTTGAGCTTCAGGGGTTGTTGTTTTTTAAAGGGTGAAATCTAATTGTGTCAACCCACTGATGGAACAGCATCTGCCAACAGAGTAGATTCCCTTCCCACCCTTCTGCAGCCCCTGAGTCAGCCCAGATTCTGCCCTTAAGAGTTGGGGAACCATCTGGAGCATTTTTGGGGGGAGGTCAGGTAAGGTCTGTTGCATGATTGGATGTCCACTCATGCAATGTTGGATATAGGCCAGAGTACAAGACTGAAGCAGAGCAGAGAATCCATTTACTTGACAATTTTGACTGCCATTTCTGTGGCCAAAGGTTGCAGAGAAATGGAGAGATATTGATTCTCTGAAAGGCTAGCGTACACATCTATCTGCCAATGTCTAACCCCTCTTATCTCAATACGGAGAAGTCTCAGTGCTTATATAGAGTAACAGTGACAATGTTCTAGCATCTTCTGATAACAGTTAATGGAAGGGGAACTTTTCAGTTTTTGAAGACACACTGAAAAAGATAACCCTCTATATGTTTTCCATCTTTCGATTTTATGAGGATACTATCTTTCTTTTACCAGGGTTTGGTCTTACAACTCTAGCTTTCTCTCTTCCATTTTTATTATAAAATGCTAGCCATGTTCACACTTCTAACAGTTCAGAAAGGTTTCACCAAGGGAAACTTCTAACATGGTCAATAAATTATGAACTTTCTCCTAACATTTCCCAGCCTGTTGGGTTCCATATCATGTAATTTTAAAAGGCCCTCAATTCCCACTTCCAGGTGCAAGAAAATCACTTGAAAATGCTCTTTCAAATACTCAGGAGGGGAAAAAGCAAATGCAATCTGGGAAGTTGCCCAGGCCTCCAAAATAAGTGTTTTAGCATATTGCCTGTGGACAACTTTACTCGGTTTTATATTCCAATTGATGTTCTCACCTGAACAGCAACTCAGCTGTGTGTCATTCAGTGCTGCATCTGATTTTGCCTGTTCCACAAAGATGTTGTTGTGACCAATATCACCTTTGAATGCAGAACAAACCGGGATTATCTTCCAGCGGTTCCCTTCCCTTAGGTTTACACATGCCCATGTTACCATGACAACGCTCTTAACGGGGACTCTAGAGCAAGTTGTTTTGCTTCCAGTAATTCAGTACTTAATGCAAAGAAACTACAAATGATCAGGGGGTGGAAAACATAGTCATTCAGTGGGAACAGAAGAGACCTGCTGGAACAGACTATCCAGTCCTGTTTCCCACTCAGGCCCGCAAGATTCCTTCCGGAAGTCCAGAAGCAACGCAATGAAGGCTGGAATCCTATCCTGTCCTGTTTGCTCCTCAGAGGCAGACTGCCTCAAAAATGAAGATTTGTTTTGGGTATTATTGACCTATCCTCAACAAATATTGTGCGCCCTAAGGGAAGATAGAAGAGGAGAAGCCTAGACTGAGTAGCTCCTGGCCTCAGCTCCATCAACAGCCTGAGAAGACTATATTATGATGTTTTTCATAACATTTGCTCATTTCAGTATTTAAAAATTGTAAACTCCCTTGACTGTTGTAGCACAAAGGTGATATAGCAACGTATTCAATAAAATATCCCAAGCGACCTTTTAAAGGCATCTGTGCCAGTGCCAGCACAATAGTGCGCAAGGCTAAACTCCGTAAGGGTGCAATCCTATGGGGATGGCTGTAAGCATCTGAACTTACTCTGCATGTCATCCAATGCCAAGTTGGAGGTGCAGCCAAGGCGATCTTTACCTCTGCATTCCACCTGCGCTGTATTTCAGCTAGATGGGCTTTTTCACCCATCTAGCTGAGGCATCGGGGAGGGGAAGGAAAAGGAAAGAAGCTGGGGAGATGGGAGGATTCCTCACAACCCATCTTCTCCCATCCCATCCCTTCCCCACCCAGGGAACACTCTCTCTACCTTCCCTCCGAGGTTGCTTTTGTGACTTCGGGAGAGGCAGCCGGCACAGTTTTTTCTGCACCAGCCGCAAGGGGAGGGGAGAACAGATCGTTGTCTCCAACCTTGGATATTGGAATCCACACTATCCTATGGCCTCTTGGAGAGTCTAGGGGCCATAGGATTGCTATCCAAGCTAATTAATGTTAAACTCTAAATTCTGGTCTCAGAAAGCCATATTATGTATGTGCATTCCACAATTCCTAATCACATAGCAAAAGTGCAGAAATTGGTATGTGGCATAAAGTTCAACAGCCTAAGAACCTCATCTTTCTTTCATTTTCTTTTCTCATTTTTAAATCAAGTTTCTAACCCATATGAAAGAGAAGCTTGAAACAAGCTGCTAAAGTTCTGGAAGCTGGGGAGAAAATCTAGCAAGATTTATGGTGCTTAGAAAACTGGGCCTGAAATAATCCCTTGTGCCTCTCCTAAAATATGCAAAATCAGTGGTGGGAAAAAAATAATTATTTTTGCTTCTTTATTTCAATGAGTGTTTACTAGCTAATGAACTTTGAGAAGAATGCATGCAACCAATTTCACACTTCTATCTTCTTTATTTTTCTCCTCTACTAAACCAAGAAAAGATGTATTCTATAAACCGCATACATTTGAGGTTCAGGCATATTCTCAACCTCCATGCCAATAGGACTGCTAAATATCAGATAATCCCAGCACAGACTTTTCTTACAATCTGTTCCCATCTAGGTATCATTATAAGGAATGCATGATCACCTGTGATTATTCCTGGGGGCCCTATTCTTTACTTCATCAAAGCTCATCCCGTTATGAAGTTTGTTCAAAGAGGCAACTATAATGGTTTATTTGCAAGGAAGCTTCTCCTTACCTTTGCCATAAGCAGAACCTTCTAAGTGATTTGGAATTGTACATGTACGTAGAAACAGAGAAGCCTGCTGAACAACCCCCTGCCATTCCCCAGGGTATGTGTGCCTGTATGCGCATAGGCCCCAGCAGACACCAGCTGTGGCCCTGTTTTTTTGAAAAGCAGTAAGAAATTAAAGCTACAGACTAAAACTACATATTGCTTTTATAAAGGTGAGGGTCCCTTAAGAGATTACCAACAGCCCCTTGCACTATGTAAGTGGCACTGGGCCAATTGCACAGAAGGTGTTATAGTCCAGCTTAAAGCAGGACACTTGAAGAGATGAGCCATTGGACAGGATTTGTTTGAAAAAGCGTATGTGCATCAGAGGCTTTCACAATGTTGCCATGGCAGCAACCAAGCATTTGCGGGTTGACAGAAACATATGCTTAAGTTTGGGTATTTAATAGCCACACGCCTCCACTGCACATGAGGGGAGCTTAAGCAAGAAATGGAGCAGTGTAAAATGCTAAAGGTGGAAGGAAAAGTGTCTGGCAAAGAAGTGAAGCACCAATAAGATAAAATACTCGCCTTGTAAAGGTTTGATCATTTGTACCACCCTTTTCTGAATCACTTTTGAGTAACTTGAGCTAAATCCGGTCTCTTTCCCCCAAACAAGAGCATAATACTGAGTACTACCAGTGCAGTGCAATGACTTCCACAAGTGTGAAAAACATAGCGTAGTTTTCAAGTTGTTGCTATAAAGCTGCCACCAGCTCCACCCAAAGTACCAAGCTTAATTTCCTAGACCACACCTTCATAGAAGTTGCCTTCAGTTATATAAATAGTTTTCCTCCAAAACTGGACAGCAATAGAGGGAGACAGAGAGAGAATGTGCTGGCAAGAGTGCACTCGCGTAAGGGGGACCAGGACCGAATTCATAAGCTAACCAGCTTAACACTGGAGCCCAGCACAAGCCTAAAGGAACTCTCTTCTGTGGCTGTCTTGTGTAATGGCCCTGCTCCTCCTCTACCAGAGATCTTGTAGCCGCTTGGATCACACCCACCCACCCTTCCACCTTAGCAGGATGTATTGGAGAGGGACAGGGGAGAGATTTCACTGGGAACACAACTGGCACAGGATCCATCCCTACTAGAACCCCTGCAAGAAGTGAAACTGGGGGTGCATCCATCTCCCTGGGGCCTCCATTTACAGAATGTTCTTGGCACTACAGCCCAGTGTTTTGCTCGATTCCCTGCTATTGTTCTGTTTTTATTCTCGGCTACCTCCTGTCTCTCAATTTGCACTTTTTAAAAATAGTTCTTTTAACCTGCTATGCACCATCTTAAATGCCTCATGTTGAGGCAGAAAGGTGGGGAAACGGCTCTGAATCAATAAACAGAAAAGGTGTGGATCAAGATCTCCAAAGCAAGCATCACTTTGGAACCTCAGCATCTTAAAACAGGAGACAGCTATTTTCGCTGAGACAATGAACTTCTTCCAGCATATGAGATGTCAGGTAACTCTAATTTGAGAAGTTTAGGAGACTATCTAGATGGGAGCAATGCAAAGGGGTAATAAGTACATTCATTTGATTTCAATTCAACGTTCTCTTCTTTTTATTAGACTTATACAAAAATTAATTTAGTATATAAAACTGATATTCTATGTATAAGAACACACACTTATTAACAATACTACAGCTTTATGATATTAGTAAGATTGTACTGAAACCAATCGTTTTCCTGAGTTAACCATGTAACATATAACTTCATACTATCAACAGATGTTTTATGGCAGGGGGTGGGCAACCTGTAGCCCTCCAGATGTTTTGGCCTACAGCTGTCAAGAGCCTATGCTGGTTAGGGCTGATGGGAGTTGTAAGCCAAAATATCTGGAAGGCCAGAAGTTGCCCACCACTGTTTTATAGTAATAAAGTTATAATTTAAGAAAAGGTTCCTGGTGCTTATATAGCTAAAGTAATCAGTGCAAAAGGATGCTACTCGATCTTACCTGATGGTCAGAGTTTATATATCTGCTCAACACAATCATGAATTGTACTAATTTATTTACTTCTAGAATATTGTAGTTAAGTCTTACATAGTAACAAAAATAAATACAATTTCAAAGCAGCGGAATATAAAATTATCCCCGCCCCAAAGATGACAGGATTCAAGTAATTACATAAAAAGAACATGTTATTCATGCATAACATTTTCCTCTCAGAATCCGAATAAAAAAATAAATATGTCTGTCAACTGTGCAAACTGGGGTCCTAAATGTTTGTTTAGGCTGTAAAACAATGTATTTCTTGACAGGACTGCCCAAGATCTTGAAGATACCTGAAATTGAAAAACAAAACACAATATGTGGTAATGTGCTAGGAAGTAGACTGGCGTTAATGTGCACTGAAGAAGCAATAAAAAAGGAGTGCAACAATATTTTTTTAGTACAGCACATTCCTGTTTTAAAAAGGAGTAGTTTGTTGATACATTATCAATCCCATTCTTGCACTTCCAACTCTGGAAATGAGTGGAAACACTTGTTTCCGGAACAGGACAGATCAGGTCCACTAACCTGCCCCATTCCAGAATAAAGGATTTCTGCTCGTGTCCAGAAATGTTAGCTTCCCATTGCTAGGTCTTGCCAGTGTGCAAGCAGCACAAGATACTGCCCATATGCTTGATATGCACTTTCAATATCATTCCATAACACAGCACTCGACTAAAACTCTATTTTAACTCATTCCTGATTAATTCATTAGCTCTGTGATGCAGTAGTTGCTGAAGCACTGCTCCCACATGATTAGGCCTCCACTCTGCAAGTCCTAATCAACAAGACAAATCAAGTAGTTTGCTCAATCACAGGGCCAAGAACAGGCTGGCACCAGTTCCAGGTAACAGTAGCAATCACAAGCCTACATAGGTGCCTGCTTCCTCTGGACCTCGGGCATTAATGCCATATACTGGTTCACCAGAACGGACATGCCTGGTTTACCTTAGATTGGTGCGTATTGGTCTCTTCCCATCTATAATACATACTCACAAAACTTCACAAATAGCTGAAATGAGGGCTTAAGCTAATGCCTATATAAATATTTCCACCCTAGAAACATCCGGGGTATAAGCTATGATGATCTTGCAATCTCTTCCGGCAGACCTACCCAGTTCAATTTTAAGATGTCTTAAAAGATTTCAATAATGTATTGGTTTTATGTTTTTAATCAATTTTATGCATTTTATATTTTTGTATTCAATGTTGTTCCCCGCCTCAATCCAGAGGGAGATGTGCGTAAGAAATAATAATAATAATAATAATAATAATAATAATAATAATAATAATAATAATAATTAGTAGTTTACATAATTATGCTCAAAATGGCTCACAAGAGTAAACATCTGTTCAAAAAAAGTGAAAAGCGTGCAAGGTATAGAGGATGTGATCATTATTTCCACCCTTTCACTTACTGTATTCCTTGTTCCATGAATGGTAATGGACCACAGATACATATGAGCATCTTAGAATCACATTTACTTCTTTTCACAAATTGAGAAAGAAGAGAGGAAGAAATTTTTCCTTGTTTTCCTGTCCATTCTTTTTTTGGCTCCGAGAGAACAAACTGAATGTCAAACCTGAAAAATAGAATGATGAAGGCAAATGTTTAAAAGGCATGTTGTTGTTTTTAAAAAAATTAAGAATCTATTTATATCCTGTCAGCCCCATGGAGATACTGACTAAAGTACAATACACGAACACAAGCCCTGTAAAATAAACTGGAAGTAGCATCTTAATCCTAAGTATTTGTACACTAGTATATCAATCGCATTTGCATAATACTGGAACAATAGTTTGGATTCGGAGTTACCCTTCCATTTTCAAAACAGCCTGAGAGGCAATTGTTGGAAGAAGAGCCGATTTTTCACCTATTCCCCCTTCACACTATTGTCTGCCACAAAACATCCTTCCTCTGTTCTGGAGAGTCCCCCAAACCTTCAGAGCAGATTTTCAGGGGACACAGACATGAGAAATTGGGGGAAATCACTTCTTGTCCTTCTTCAAGCAGGAGTGCCCTATGAGTGGAATTTCACTCAAGGGAATCTTGGATCTAAGCAAACACGCTTTGAAATATCCATCAGCCAGAGGTGTTGAAATGCAGGTCCTTAACATGATGTGCAAGCCATAGATTCAGGCTGCTCATCATTTCAAGCTAGTATTTTATGTAACTGGCTTCTGGAACATACAATGATCCGGATATTGGTGTGGCTATATGGGAGCAAGTGCCTTACCTCCTGTGTGTTCACCACTTGTGGTTTCTGAAACAACCCAGGAATGCTCCCTTCCTGGGTTGTTTTGTGAAACTCTGGGTTATTTAGCAGTTAAACAACCTAGAATTAACCCCTAAAGCAGAAACGGGAAGCAGTGAGGGTATGGGAAGCAACTAGCTCATTCCTACACAGCCATGCCAATTCCTGGATTGTTTAACCCGGGAACTGTGTGTGACATGTGAACTAGGTCTATTAGTGCAGCAATGAATTTTGCTCTCAAGTGATCCCGAGTTCATATTTCCAAATGCTCAATGTACAGGCTAGTCTTCTGAATTGGACCAGTATCTGTTTCTGCCCCCTTTCCCACATTCACATATGAGGTGGTCCATATTTGTGGACTATTTGTATAATAGTTTATCTTCTCTCCAAGGCAGAAGAGAGGATGTTAGCCTTTATGCATAATATTGATGAAAAGGGTGTGTGGACTTGCTATTCCTCCATCCAAAGCAGGTCTTCAGCTAAGTTAAATGGGTGATTCAGCCTTCAGTTTGCCTCAGTACAAATGGTCAGTCATTTCAAAAGCGTCCCAAAAAGCCAGGATAAGGAGAGGCTAAATCGAATCCCTGCAATGTTACAGTCCTCATTGCATTTGGACAGGCTGAAAGTTAGTGTCTTCAGGTTTCTCTCTATTCTTGATTTTAGGGTGGGTGGGGGAGGATAAATATGATGAACAGGACAAGCAGTTCTTAACAATAAGAAGATCAGAGTTGAGTTGGGAAACACCATCACAGGCAAAAATATGATTCCTATATTCCTGGTCAAAATCAATGAGAAAAATAGTTTCCTTGTGTTTTGCTATTAAAATAACATAGAAAGTCACTCCCTTGCTCCCCCGCTCTGCCAGAGTACATAATTCAGGAGGCACATAAAACTTCAGGGGGAGGGGGAAAACAGTTTTTCACAGGCCCCTTTCCATAACAAAAATACCTAACTGTTTTGATATCAACCAGCAATATGACGCTGGTCACGTAAAGCTCAGCACTTAACTTTAAACAAGATGAATAAGTATGCAACCCGTCCGCTTTCACAGCCAAAAGCACCTTATTAATAATTCATAGTCATTCGGAAGACAAAAAATTAAATAATTTTTAGACAATTAATTTTTAGACAAATGTAGCCTAAATGTAGGCTACATTTTAGACAGAGAATGCAACATGGGAGTGTAAAACACCGAGTTATGGAGATGGAGCGTTCAGTAATAGGGCCTTTACAAACTCATGTAGACAATATATTCACCACAACCACACCAATTACCCTCTGATCTCTACGTAGGATCTACATTGTTCAAAGCTGACCAATCAAGCTGCATTGGCATAAATTACAGCAGTCATTTGCTCTTGCCACAGTAACTTTGGTACTGCTCACACTACTGGGAGTGAGCGGGCTTTTACTTCAAAAGAAGAGACAAATGAGCCACTGTTCTCCCAAAAAAGGAACATGCCACTCTCTTGGTGCACATGACATGGGTCATAACCCTCGATTAGTAGGAGAGCTATGCAGAGGTGTTTAACCCTCAAATAATGCATGATGGCAGGGGTCACACAACACGCCGCAACCCCTGATTGTGGGTCACATATTCAAACCGGCAGCCACACGTGCCATGGCTCATTGCGGATTAAATAACCCTCACTGAGGCGGCCATGTCATGCATAGAGGCTCACCATTTCCCCAGAAATACACTATGGGCTGGTGTCGTAGCCTTGTGTTGCGCAGATCTGACACTACTTCAATGTTTACCAGGCAAGAATGACAACTAGCTTGTTTCATAAGTGGGCTTCTGCAAATCAGTACCTCGCATCACTAAGGGCTAATTGCTCCAGCTGATTTCTCCACAGTATGTCATCTTCCGTTTTGTTGAAGAATATCAGTTTCACTGCCCTTTAAAATAGAGGTATCACAGCTTCAATATTTAAAACCAACATCAGTAACAAGACTTACTGTACAGAAGGAATATTGTACATAAGCAAAGAACATTGAATAAAGCGACATCTTAGGTCCTCCTCAGCAAGAACCCCCAAGTGCTTTTAGTGGTACCACACTGTAATCTAACAATAGTTAACAAAATTGTAGCGACGCACCACAAAGGATTTTTGGGGTAGGTTGCGATGGGAAGACTCCAGCCACTTGCCCCTCTGGAGATGCTTGTGCCTGTTTTACTCCTGTGCTCCTCCCACCCTCATCCCATGTGCCTCCATACCCTGCTGGTGACACTGCTCATTTCCCCCCATTAATGGGGGAAAAGAACATTCTCAGAGGGCGCAGCATCTCGAGAAGCCTTAAACAACCTCGTACACTCCAAACAGGTTGGACTACAACTCCCATCATCCCTGACTATTGGCCATGCTGGCTGGGGCGTGTGCAAATTCTAGTCCAAAACTTCCGGAGGGCACCAGTTTGGAGAAGGCTGGTCTGGGGAGCCATTTTGTTTGCTTTTTTATTTTATTTTATTTTATTTATTGCATTTATATCCCGCCTTTTTTCCTCCAAGGAACCCAAGGCGGCGTACATAATCTTCCTCCTCCACTCCATTTTATCCTCACAACAACAACCCTGTGAGGTAGGTTGGGCTGAGAGTCTGTGATTGGCCCAAAGTCACCCAGTGAGCTTCCATGGCCAAGTGGGGACTAGAACTCGGATCTCCTGACTCCCAGTCCAACATTTTAGCCACTACACCACACTGGACCATCAGAACGAGGATTCACTTTAAGTTTAAGTTTGGGAATCCTCGTTCTGATGGTCCCCTTGTGAAGCAGTGTGGTGTAGTGGCTAAAATGTTGGACTGGGAGTCGGGAGATCCGAGTTCTAGTCCCTACTTGGCCATGGAAGCTCACTACCCCAAGCCAGTTTTTGCCCCCTGCAACTGACAAATTGCTATTTCTCTATCTTGCTCAAAGCTACAAAAGAGACAGAAAACTGGGAACTGGCTATGAGATATATACAGACAAGCTGGAGACCCACCGTAACACTTTTTTTTGGGGGGGGGGGCACAGACTGAGCTTCCTCCAAAGCAGTAACTGAGGAACGGAAATGGGCAGATAGTGTGATGGGGTGGGCTCCAACCCAAGTGGTAGAGAGTAGAAAGGGCAGTTGACTCGCCAATGCTACATTGTCAGTATCAAATGTAAATACTATAGTATTTTAAAAGAAGTGGGTAGGGATGGCTGCAGAGCAAGCTGGTCACACTGCACCCTCCTTGCCCCACAAGTAAACAATATAGCACTACATATAAGAGGTGGCTATGGGGAGTGGCTGCACAGTGGACAAACTGAGCAGTTCACTGCGGAATGGGGGTTACTGCCACCTCCCCATGTTGTCTGGGGGAGTTTCTCCCCACTCCCCACTCTTAAGCCTTTCTTGAATTAGGGAATTGACCCCTCTCAGACCACTGTCTTTTTCCCCTCTTGCTTTCATCACTGTCAGGGCTTTTAACTGTTTCCATGGTTTCACAGGATTTGTGCATATGCGCTCATTTGGGTAGATTTTTGGAGTCTTTTTAAAAGAAAAAAACTTAACAATTTTCTGCATACCTGGGGAGTTCTTTGAGTTTATTTATTTATTTATTTATTTATTTATTACATTTATATACCACCCCACAGCCGAAGCTCTCTGGGCAGTTTACAACAGTTAAAAATAGTAAACATTAAAAAGTATAAAAGATTTAAAAAACCATCAGAAACATAAAAACAGTATAAAAACAGTATCCATTTAAAAAACAACAATTCTGGGGTCCATTAAAAACAAACTTAACGTTGTTAAATACTGTTAAAATGTTAAAATGCCTGGGAGAAGAGAAAAGTCTTGACCTGGCGCCGAAAAGATAACAATGTTGGCGCCAGGCGAGCCTCATCATGGAGATCATTCCACAATCGGGGGGCCACCACCGAGAAGGCCCTCTTCCTTGTTGCCATCCTCCGAGCTTCCCTCGGAGTAGGCACTCGGAGGAGGACCTTAGATGTTGAGCGCAGTGTACGGGTAGGTTAATCTCAGGAGAGGCGTTCCATCAGGTATTGCGGTCCGAAGCCATGTAGGGCTTTATAGGTTAAAACCAGCACCTTGAATTGGGCTCGGAAATGTATAGGCAGCCAATGCAAGTGGGCCAGAATCGGTGTTATATGCTCAAACCTCCCTGTTCCAGCTATCAATCTGGCCGCCGCCTTTTGCACAAGCTGCAGCTTCCGGACCGTCTTCAAAGGCTGCCCCATGTAGAGGGCATTGCAGTAATCTAATTCGGAAGTTACCAGAGTATGGACAACTGCAGCTAGGTTATCCCTGTCCAGATAGGGGTGTAGCTGAGCCACCAACCGGAGTTGGTAGAAGGCACTCCGTGCCACCGAGGCCACCTGAGCCTCAAGTGAAAGAGATGGTTCTAGGAGAACCCCCAAGCTGGGACTGGCGAGAAGACAACTCCACTCAGGGGATGCTCCCACCAGCAGGGGCAAAGTCTGGACCAATGCTATACATTTCTTCCAGTAATATTGTTCACTGTTGTCCAAATGTTCCTTACAACAGAGACTGAGCAGTATTACTAAAAAAATACTATCTTGCTTCTGAAGAATATCTGCCCATTATATTGAAATGTTCTTGCTTTGGATAATATCTCCAGTGGCAAGAACTACTTGATCAATATGCACAATTAAGTGTAACTGCTAGACATCCAAGAGTGAACTGCATAAGATAAAGGGGACTAGATTATTATTTTAGTATACACATTAATTTTAAAATTTTTGTTCTAGTGAAGACTGCTGGTGTAGCTCTGTTACACAATGTGATTTAAGTACTGCTGTACTGTTATCGTTCACATTCTGAGATGTCAGTTTTACTTGAAAAATCTCTGAAATTCTCATGCAGCCATTTTCATATTCCTCCTCCCCACTGCAGAATGTTCTATTTTCCATTATACAGATGAACATAGGTGCATAAACAACCAAAGAATTATTGAGGGAGTTCTGATCTTATGGCCTTTACAAATTAATCATATAAGTTACCCTAAGGGTTATTGCACCAGTACATACATGGTTGGAATGGGACACACACCAATAGTTTAGGACTGAGCTACAGAATTCACTTGGAGCATCTTGTCATAAGCACAGAAAGATACCTGAGACTACTGCTACTAGTCAACGCGTAGTTTAGCAATTTAACCATTGGTGTGAACCCTGTGCCTCCTGCCAATAAAAATAGATCTTCCACATTCTGAATTTGCGATGTCATAAAGTTACCCTCGGGGTTACTCAGAAAAATATACTCCCCTGTGGAAGAAAACACAATTAGCACAATCATCTTAGAAAGAAGAAAATAATGGAGCTCCTAACACTCATGCACCAAAATAAGCCGGTTTGTATTCACATTTTATTTCTTATTATTAGTAGTATAATTTTCATGAACAGTTTGCAGCCTGATTTTCAGATAAACCACATTTCAATGTCTCCTAAGTTACATAATTTTTATATCAATGAATTTCAAAAACATTTTAAAACTTTAAAATGGAAAGATTTATTTACTTACAGCATTTATACCCTGCCCTTTAGCCAATAAAAATACCTTTGCAGTATAGCACCACAAACTGACTGAGTTCACACAACACAATAAGCCACACTCAAGGTTGAGTATGGGTTGAGGATGGGCTGTCATTGAAATGTGGTTTATTGTGTTGTCTAAATCCAGCCATGATAAACAAACCATGGTTTATTAGCCACAAACAACCCACAGTTCATAAACCAACAATAAACCATGGTTCTCTTCATGGGTTGTTCATGGTTAACAAATCATAGTTTGCTAGCGCGGTTTGTTCAGACAACACAACAACCAACAGTTCAATAAGAACTCACACTCAACCCATGCTCAATCTTCAGTGTGGGTTATTGTATTGTGTGAACCCAAGTCACAGTCTTAGGATGTCCTGAAAGAGAAAACTAGCACTCACCTATTTCCAGAGTGTCAAGTACTGGTGTGAATAGCCCACTGGGGTAAATTTTGATCATGAAAAATATATGTGCCTTATCATTTTGAGAGGGTTTTTTGAATGTTGATACCAAGGAAGACGACACGGGAGTATATGGCTTCACTATCTCTGTGCCTAAAGCAAAAAATATATATATTGGGGCGGGGGGGATAATGGATGTTAAGTATTAACTGAATATAATAAGCAGTTTTACTGTAACAAGAGACATCAATATCGAGAACAAGAATATTAAAGATATTGCAAATCATGAAAAACTTCCCACTAAGTGTGGTACTCTTTGGAGTGAGTAGCCCCATTCTCTTTCCTAGATAAACCTAATTTCCCACACAGACATACTGCCATGTATGAACAAAAGGCTAAAAAAATCCCACCAAAGTCCTGAATATCATATAACGGACTTCTTAAAAAGCTTATAAGCATTTCTGGAATAAAGTATTTCTACTGCCTGTAGCCTCTCCCTCTTCTCCTGGAGTTAAAATATAATTATAAGTTGTTGCGCTACATTTCAGGGGTGATATATTTATGCTTGTGCTTATAGCAAATACATTGCTCTTTTAATTTTGGCTGCTATTTCATATGCAGCTGTTCTTTTAAAAGAAATATAAATAAGATGCTCAAAATTCACAACACTTCTGAAATCCAGAAGAAGAGACTTGTCTTAACTCCCATTTAACCATTTTAAAATTGTACTGCGAAATCATGAAAAGGCGTAACACAGTGACTGGGTTTGGACTATTGCAACCGAGAAAGAAGCCATTGTGGCTTCTCCCCCCGCCCCTGCATGTACTGTGCGCATGCCCACCATTTGCATAATTCCTCCCGCTGCAGCATGGGTTGGCTTGTCATCCAAACCTGGTGCGTGGCGCAGTGGTGGAGACTTCGTACCCACCCTACAACCCACGATGTGCAGCACAGGGAATTATGCAAATGGCGCACATGGCACGCAGGAAGATGCTACAATGGTGTCCTCCCCTATTATGATCGTCCAAAAAGGCCCACTGTGAAAATAGAACAGAGGGTTTTCTCCGATACAGTGTGTTGTAGATCTACGTGCCATTTCTTCATATAGGTAATTTTATAATAATTTTAGCTATGTTCCATTAGAACCAAATATAGTCAAGAAATGAGACCTCCGGAACTCATCTCCTCCAAACAAGCACACAGTAAGCAAAAGGACAACCAACATCCCAGAAATTCATTTGTTAAAAAAAGCATATAAAAATGCAATAAATAAATAAATAAAATTTTAAAAAGCAGAAAGTATTTTTAAAGTATTATCTTTATGAAGTTAAGGCACCTCATCTATCTCAATTGATCTAAAACCTGTAAACCTGGTAAGTATTCTAATTCACTTTTCAGAAGAATTAGAGTGTTGTATTCCCTGCTATTCTTCATGAGCAGTTTGTGGATCTATGAACCACTCCCAATAAGTGAAATTAGTCTCCTTCAAATAAGCATGCAGGAGTAAAACGCTTTTGCTGTGATGAAAAGTTTTTCTTTATTTCCAATGCTTCAATACTGGTTTGCATTTGGCTTATATTACCTTTTTATACAAGGTCAACTGGTTGGATGTTAAAAGTGTTTTTTTTATATAATGAGGTGTAAAAGTAGTATGTATTTTATTACAGGAAACATTCTAAAGCGGGGGTTGGCAACTTGCAGCCCTGCAGATGTTTTGGACTGCAACTCCCATTAGCCTTAGCCAGCATAGTCATTGGTGAGGGATGATGGGAGATGTAGTTCAAAACATCTGAAAGATCACAAGTTGCCATTACCTGCTTTTCATTTAAGAAGGAATACGTTCTCAACGTGTGTGGCCATTTTTGTGTGTTTCCTAAAAATCAGAATTAGAGCTGTCAAATTCTATTTATTCTACAATATTTTTTTCACTGTATTACCTGTAATGGTTTGTCTGAGGTAAACGTGGTACCCAACTGGAACCTGGAGATGAGTTCCTGGTGGTAACATCAAAGAAAAGAGCCTAGTGTCATGACTGACATTTGTCTTCGATAGCAATCTGCATTTTCTGTAGTATAGACCTTAGAAATACAGGAACAGTATAATTAGTTAAATCTACATTATTCAAATATTCACATTCTTAAACCTTAATATATTTATCAACTGGATTCAAAATTTATGGAAAAGATTCTTCTGTTAGCAGAATTCTCTGTGAAGAGAACCAAAACGGTTAATCCAAAGCAATAGTGTGTAAAATAGCTACACACACACACACACACTTATATCATACAAGCATTTTATTCTTCTGCACCATCAGTGGTGTTAAACCATTTGATTGAACTAGCAACAGCAACAAGAGTTCTGCTATTGTTAAATGTCACCTAAGCACAGGCTATATAAAACATAGCGATCACAGAACTGAATGCAACAGGTACATTCTTGATCCTTTTTGAAATTTGTATTTTTAAAATAGATTTAGATGCTTTACACTCTGGATAACATTTATAGGCCACTAGGAAGAAAAGCTAGTATTCATGGGTTTAACATGTATTTATATAGAAATTCTATCCCATCCTTCTAGTCTCTATGTACTACTCAAGGAAGCTGAACATTTAATTCATAGTATCATATAAAAATACATTAAATTAAAATAGAACTGTAATCCAAGCAGAGGCAGAAACTACAGATAAAACACAGCCTTAAGAATGAAATAAATGAGGTGTAATCCAGCTACTGACTCTCTGTTGATGAAAGGCATCCACTGGTGGAATGTGGAAGGGGGATGTAGGAGAAGGGATCTCCTCCCTACATACTCTTACCCCATCACCCCAACTGGTCTGGAGGGTTGGGGACCCCACAGCCTTGGCCATGACAACAAAACTATTTACCTCTGTCTGTGCGCTTGACAAAAGAGTTATGACTCTCCAGCGGCTGCCCAAGTGTCTTCCAAGACAAAGTTCCTTTCTTCCTTAGGACAAGTTCCACCTTCCCCACTTTTTCAGAGACCTGCACTAAAAATATAAATAGTGTTGTTCTATACTAATATATGTGAAATATTTCAAACAGAAAATATATTGACAGAGTTCACAGTTCAGCAGCCATGCCGCTGAGCAGTCTCCACTCAGTTTACCAAAATGTGTGCGGACCCATCTACCAATGCAGGAGAGGGCAACATGCAGGCTGCATGCAAGGGCACTCAAAATTGTTGATGTACTGCAGCGGTGGCATAAGAGATGCATTTTCCCGTAACAACTAGACACACAGTTGCACACGTCTTGTTTCAATGCAAAATTGTGGGTCCCCAGGGAGCACAATTTTGCATTAAACTCTCCGCATGCTTGGTTTTAAAGGGAAAATGTGGCTTATTTCCACCACCAGTTTTAGGGGGTGGCGTAAATTGGCTCCCTCTTATCATTAAGTAACAAACACCATAAAAACCTATTGCATTTCACAGCACGAGATGTAGCAACTTTGCAGATGCAAAGCAGGTCTAGATTTAGTTAGCGCCTGGGAATCTTGCATACATCACCATGGGTGCCATGACAGAAGAAAGGTGGGATATAAAGAAAAGTAGTAAATTAAAAACTGGGGAAAGAATCTGATTAGTATCCATGCTTGACTGTTTCTAGTTTTTGTCTTTAAATAAGAGTGGACAAGTATGCATTTCTATGAAGACATTTTTGGCCATAAATAGCATGGCAAAAACCACTAAGATAATATATATTCAAAAGAAGACAGAGCCTTATTATGGGACATTATACACAGTACCCAGAATCTAAAAGAACTGTGAAACCTCCGACTCTAACAAGACTTTTGGGAGCAGCTGGAAGGAACCAGGGATGTTTTATCTGTGGGTGTGTCTTAAACAAAAGACACATATTTAAAACTTTCATATGTCTGTGTTGGCTGTCCCCACCATACACATACACACAAACCCAACTGGGTGGGTGTGCTGCCAGCATTTTATTTTATTCTAGCCAGGCCCTCATGGCAGCTGTTTTGAATAAATATGAATGCATTACAATCAATCAAATAAATACATATAGAAGTTTAGTAGAGGTGATCCAAGAGGGTGATTTCAATTCTTGAATTTAATATGCTTCTGTGACAACAAATCATTTTCTTTTTTTGGCACCTTATCTGAATGCTACACTACGTACACATAAAATAGTTTTTGTATAAGCATGCATAAATGTATGATGCACCATGCACAGCACACTAAGACAATAGCAGAATCATAAGAATTGCTACACCAGCAAGTAAAAACCTAGGCTTGGACATATCAGTTGCTTGATCAGCACAACTGTTAATCCCTCACATCAACAGATATATCGGGAAATATTTGGGGACACTCTACCATAGAAGATGCTCAGTTAAAGGCATAGTCTTATCCATGTTTAGACAGAAAAGAAGTCCGACAACTCCCAGCATTCCTTAATTAGCATGGTTAGCTGGGGAATGCTAGGAATTGCAGGACTTTTTTCTATCTAAACGTGCATAGGATTGTGCCTTAAATGTCTAAAAATAGCTCTTCGGCAACATGAGTGATGTAACTAAAATCCAGCATGAAAATATATATAAAAAAACTAAGAAACAGAATATTCCTATTACTGATATAGAAAGTTATCATCAGCTCTTGAATGTACTAACCCATACATTTTGACCATGAGAAGACATACTTACTTACCTACCATATCCTCATGAACTGCATGACTCAGTTCTAAAATGAAAGTACATATTTTGATTTAAAAAATATATCAAACTACCATCTACATGATTATTATTAGTACCATCCATTAAATTTGAAGGGGACAAGAGAATAGGAAGCCATTTGAACATGTAGCTTTCGATCAGGGACAGTTGTTTTAAACCAAGCGATGAGTTCTATACAAGGTAAAACCCATTCAATTAACTACCCTGTAAAATTCCATCCCATTAACATGTAGGCTTGGTACTACATGAATGAGCCTAGATTGGAGCACACCCTTCTCTCCTTCTTAGCATGCTGCAATTCTCTTCCTCCTTCCCTGTCGTCAAACTACAGGTTCCCTTTACATGGAAACCAAGCAAAACCAGGTTTGCACTAACCATAGTTTGCCTGGAAAAAAAGAATGGGAAGCCATAGTTTGTATGTAACAGCAGACTCTGAGGAGAGGGAAAAGAGAGCATGCAAAACAGGGGATCTTTTCGTGCAATGTTGAAATAATTGTTTGGCATCATGTTTGAACTGCGCCATAGACTTAAACCAGGATACCAAGATGTGATGTGTGCACACAGCTGGATGCCTTTATACAGCCCATGTGTTGCACGTGCAGTGTCCCAAGGTTCAATTCCTGAAACCTGCACATAGAGCTGGGGAAAACATCTGTTTTAGAGACCAGTTTTAGAGACTGGTGTTCAATGTAGACAGTTCTGAGCTAGATGGAAGAACTATCTCATTCAGTGACCCTGTTCAGATATCATGCGTGGTTAAGCATTTTGAACTAAACATTATGGCTTAGAGTGTCATATGAGCCATGACTTAGCGTGTTGTACGAACCATTCCTAATCATGCTGCATAACCACAGTTTAAAAACACTCACCAGCTATTTGCTCCAAAAGGGTTAGCGGCCTAACCATGGCTTAGCGTGTTATCTGAACAGGCCCAGTATGAGGTGGCTTCCTATGTTTCTACTCCTGTTTTTCTGTTTTTCTTCACACTTGTTCCTAGATCTGATCCAAAAATATATTTGTGCCAGAAACAGAAATTCCAAATGGCATCTCCAACTTGTCCCAGTTATTTTGTTTTATTCAAGTTCAGTATCTAACAATATACTGCCCCTTAAAGTCAAGCAGTCAAGGTTTCACTTGGCCTAGTTATTCCCACAGATGGAGAGTGAAGCTGCTTTTTAAAATGACTACTGGCTCTTGGCTCCAGATAAAGGAACAACTGTAGGGGAGAACAAAACTACAAGTATTACTCCCACAGTGCACAATCTATATATGTGGATTCTAATTTGACATAAATGTGTGCATGCATATGGCATACCATAGCTGGGGTGCAATCCACATTAAACTGACATCACTGGGCGAACTTTGCAATTTAATAGAGATTTAATGGATTGCATTTATGGGGCTGGGTCCAGATTTAGGCATGTGCATCTGGGCTAATGAAAGCGGCCTCCCCACAACAGCCCATCCATACTGGCCCTATTTGCACATAATGAGAAGCCACCGTGGGTAAATTTCCCTGTGGAACTTCTTGTTGCAGTGGCAGATGCCATCTTGAATATTTAAGCTGCGGCAGGGGCACACCATAGCTTGTTGTTATAAGCAATCCCAGTGATGGTGGTTGTTGGGGTGGTTAACAAGCCACCCGCAACCCTAAAACAGCCCATGGGCTCTGTGGCTTGTCAACCATGCCAACAACCCACCCTTGCTGGGTTTGCATGGAATGACAAGCTATGGCATGCGATTTGAATATTTAAAATGGCAGCTGCTGCCACAACAAAGAACTCCACAGGGCAATTCACCCATGGCGGCTTCTCATTACATATGAACTAGGTCAGAGGGTCAGGGATCCTGCTGAATGGAGTGAGGTAAGGTGAAGGCAGAGGAGGGAGAATGCTTGAAAATGGAGTGGTGACATCTCCCCATCCCAGATCCAACCCATGTTCTCCCTTGTTTTTTAAATACCAGCGCTTAAAAAAATTGCTACTAAAGGACTCACCAACATATAAAAGGTATGAGTAGTCTTTCACAAGGATCTCTCCTCTCAGTTTACCTTCCTGAAGATCAGCTATCACCAATTCAGAGTTCATATCCTTACAGAGGAAGGAAAAATTAGCTATTTCGAGTGTTAATGTTGAGGGATTATTCTATATTATCATCATCCTCATTGTGCATGGCATGATAGACAGTTCTATGCTGTGGCGAACTTACAATCTAATCCAGGGTAGGAGATCTGTTACTCTTTAAATGATGTTGGACTACAATTCCCATCACCCTGTGAAAGATCTACGTATGAAAAGCCAAGGGGAGGGGGCAAGGAGTTGGAGAAAAGAAACAATAAAATATACTTTGTGGGGGGAGCTCAGCGCGGCTGGCTGACTCCAAGGCTGGGTGATGTATGAACTGTAGTTTTAGTTTTCTGGCTTGCTTTTTCTGGGTTCTTATATATATGCATGTTTTAATAGTTTTTAGTATGCTAATCCCATGTAACCTACCCGTTTCCTGAAATAAATGGTCTTAAACCTCCAAATTGTGAGCTGTGAGTGTCTCTTCTGGGGATCTGTGCTAAATCCAGTCTAAGGGCCAGGTTTGCTGGTGCGTGCTTCCTTTACAAAAGCTATCAATGGCTACTAGCCCTGATGGTTGTGTGCTACCTCTAGTATTCGGGGCAGTAAGCCTGTGTGCACCAGTTGCTGGGGAGCATGGGTGGGAGGGTACTGTTGCACCATGTCCTGCTTTGTTGGTCCCTAGCTGACAGCTAGTTGACCACTGTGCAAACAGAGTGCTGGACTAGATGGATCCTTGGTCTGACCAAGCAGGGCTCTTCTGATGTTCTTGTGCAACAGGACGTACCTTTGCTCCTCTTCCCCTACTGCTGCTCAAAGCTGTTCTGGAAGTACCCCAACCCTCTGGACAGATTTGGGGTATGTGGGAGTGGGAAAAGCAAAACCTGTTTTGCCAGAGGTTTCCATTCCGCTGACAGTCAGAACTGGATACAACCCTGTAGTTTTGCAATTCTTTGCTACAAAACAAAATTCTTTACCTTTTGTTTAGTGTATATGACCACAGTGACTAAACCGTCTGTCTGGAACCAATCATAACTGAAACAGATTGATAAAACTATAAATAGTTTTGAAACAAATGAACAAACATAGATAAAGTATCTTCTTCCATAGGGATCTGTCTTCATGTATATGCGAAAGAAATATGCCTAAAATAAGTGGAGCATCTGAAAACACTCTAATAAGTTACTAAAAACTATGACATCAGGGGACAACCTATTTCAGGGGTCCAAATGCCATGGGAATAGAGCAAAATTCTGGTGGTTTAATGAAAAATTGAAGCTATCCTCTCAGTTCACAGTAAATTGACAAGCATCACCATGAGACAGATACTGAGTTACTTTGTTTTAATTAATTTCAAAAATACAGTTAAATCTAACTACCCATTTTCCATCCCCACCCATGAATCCCATTAAATGACTAGAAAATAATGTAATAATAATGCTCACAGCACTCCAGCTGTTTATGGGAACCCTCTAGGCGAGCCAACTACAAGCTGCCCATTATTACTGAAGCTATGATTTTTCAATCAGGAACAGAATCACCACGTAAAACCCAAAAACAAAAAATACAGTTCTGTTTGTTCCTCTTGGGAGGTCATCTAAAGTCCATAAAGCTATACTAAAGTGGGGGAAAATTATTCTGTTCTACAATACTGGTTTAGTCAAGTATTTTGTTTACCACACAAATAAATAACCACACAACACATTGTGAATACTTTTGTATCCAGATCTTATATAAAACATAACCTTACAGATATAGAAAAAGTGCAAGCTGAATTATCATAGTACCTGGGAACTACCTCTTTTGAACAGTTGTCCATTTTTTTAGGAAACATACCTACAAATGAAAAAATGTGATAATAAATGAGATTTAGTATATAATACATGAGATTTAGTATATAAAGGCCCCAAAAGCACACATTTCAATAGATAAACCATAAACAGATATAGCATTTCATATTATTATACTGACAGAAGATACAGATCTCCCTAACTTACTTCTTAGGATTATTGTGAGGATATATGGGGAGGGGGCACATATATGCAGCCCTAAGCTTCTTGGAGGAGGGGCAGGATGAAAATGTAGGAGGAGGAAGAGTACAGCAGAGTAATAATGGCAAAAATAGCAAAAATAATGTACATTGTTTATTTGGGACATAGATACCTACTGAAGGAAGTTCAAAATGTTCAGTTCAGAGTTTGTCTTTATTGGGTACTTTAAATACTTGGTTACACTTCGACAATATAAGAGCACCCTAAGTTTAAGACAGATGGTACATGCCTCCCCAAGTGTAACTACGTTGTAATACTCTTTCAGGCATAGAAAACACCCAGATCAAAGGGAAAGGAGGAAAGTATCGAATCATGTATCACTCGTCAACGGGATGGATGGGATCCTGGATTTTTAAAGTCATTTGTTGTTTAAGTCATGTAACCTCAGATAGGATTCTGACTATTCCCAGTACATCTACATCAATCATGCTGTGTGATAAAATTTTGAAGTCTATAAATAGTATTTTAAATACCTACAGCACACACACACCCCACATATCTGAACACACAGGATCATTTACCTTGCAAGATTGCAGAGGGGTTCTAGCTGTAGGACACTCTCTTAGCAACTGCAAGTCTCCATAGGAAAGCCCTCCCAAACATGATATAGCAAGAACAACCTTCACAATATTCATTTTTGCACACCACCATTTGAATGTTTTTGTACAACACTCTTTGGCTCAACTAGAGTAGTCATCCATCTGACCATAGCGCTGTACTGATTCAGCTGCATGTGAACACAGCAGAATTATCCTAGAGAGATCTAACATCACGTTTTAGAGAACTGAGAAAATAACCTTTGTGTAAGTGGGGGAAAGTGTTAAGCAAAGCACACTATTACAATGCACAGATAAGCAACCTAGTCTCACTAGTACCTGATCTCCATCCAGAATGCCAGATACTGTTCATCCTGTCTCATTTTCCAAGACAGGACTACCCTCCACTTCATCAGCAGAAACCTCATTGTTTGCAATGCTACAGTGGAATCCTATGCATGGAATTGGAGTACACAATGCATCCATAGGGGTAGACTCCAAAGAAACCAATGTCTTCCTTACATGAAACTGTATTTAAAGGATCAAAATAAATACTGGATTCACTGAACTCAAAGACATACAGGCTAACAGTAATATTCTTATTCTCTAGAAGAATAGTTTTGGAGTGACCAGAAAGCCAAGAGAAGCCAGAGACAATCAATATCTCAAATCCAAAGATAGCCATTGAAAACAATGCAACCTAAATTGATCAGAGCTAACTTGTCCTAATGATTTCAATGGAACTTAAGCACAATTGACTTTATCTGAACCTGGCCTATTATGTCTGAGGTTAACTGAAACAATGTAGCTATAAAACAGATTCAATTCCTAAAAACACAAAGGCTTGGATCCTAAAATTCCCATGAGTCAAACTCCACACACAAGATGCTCATGCAGGCAGAAGGGACAAGTGGCCATTTGTGCTGATTTTTTGCTCCCTTCTGCTGTCTCCAGTGTCTCCTCTCCTCTCCACCCCATCCCACCCCGCCCCTAGCAGTAGGGGTGGGGTGGCATAAAGGATTTCAGGGAATTAACAAATATCACCTCCGCCACTAGTGCTGGTAGACGTTTCTGCTGGATCAAAAGCTTTTTTTTTTAAGCAAACAGACCATTTAAGATCCAAACCAAAATCTGTAAAAGTGAGGAACATTTACCAAAGTGAAAACCATGTTCCTCATAGTATTAGGCATGCCATCAAAACTCTTTCATCTACATATAGTTTCATTATTTGAAAATATGACCTTAACTCAGGAATGGAAACGCCATTTAAAAAATGCTGGCCATAAGCTTCCCAGGTGCCATTTAACAGAACAAGTTCGAAAAGGGAATAATGACTCAAACAAAACCAATGCAAAACAAAAACTGAACACTGAAGATGGTTTTTAAACAAGGAAATATAGTGAGCCTTAAACTTTACCCTCCTTGTTCTGTGATTGTATGGCAGGTTTTTTTTTTACCCTTTTAATAATTCCTACATTCATTATTTTTTCTCCTAAGTTCCAATGTAGAACCTTAGGCTGGGGGTCAAATCTACCCTGCCAGAGTTCCCCAAGACGGCTTTGCTCCCGTTCCCCCAGCCACTGACTGTTTGATGGTTTACTGTCTTTTGCGTTTCTCTTCCCTCCCAATGGAAATTTGCAGAGCACATCTTAAAAAGTTAACTAAAAACTCAGTTTTGTGCAAGAACAGCCTTCCCCAACCTGGTGCCCTCCAGACATTTTGGACTACAACACCCAGCATTTCTGATCAATGGCCATGTTGGCTGGGATGATAGGAACTGAGGTCAAAACCATCTGGAGGGCATGAGGCTGGGGAACGATTTACAAGAAGATTGACTTTTCAAGCCTTGTCATTTGATTTCCTGACTTTCTAAATGCTTCAGTGACATTTATACAGAGGTCTAAAACTAGATTAAACTACACAAGAAAGATAAGATCACAATGAACAGCTCAATGAAAATAAAATGTCAGTGCTCTGCTATGGCTCAGAAAATATGGCGATGTTAAGAATAAACAGAGCATTGTAAAAATAATATCAGTATTAAAACTGCTCAATGTGACAACAGCTCAAATACGGGCCATGGTCGGATGATCATAAGTTTAGTAATTTTTTGCCTGCAGACACAGCCCCGTCTCTCCTCCTTTCACTTGAGCCGTGATTAAATCTGGAAACCTTTAATTAACTACAGCCTCTAATTTCATCCAAATCAGGAAACTACAGTTATCAGCTTCATAACAAGTCAGGATCCTAAACCACATCTAAATGTGATTTAAGTTCCTGGCTTGATCTGAAGCTTGGTAACCATAGTTTTCCACTTCTGATGAAACAAGAAACTATGGCTAAACAGAGACTTCTGCACTCCATTCAGACCCACTGTGAAGGGAGGAGTGTGTTTGTGAAGGAAAGGCCTTGTACAACTCTACTTATTAACCCAAGGAATGGGACCAACATATACTATTCTTTAATCATATCGGGAAATATATGCTATAGAGCTACAAAAATACAGAAGAGGGCTACTAATGTGTTCAAAGGACTGGAACTTTTCTTAGTCTAGGGCTCTAATTTTAAAAATACTAACTAAAAATATGAAGAGGGAAGAACGCACAAACTTTGGAACATTCAATTAAACTGACTGGAAATAGGATCAGGGCAAACAAAGGTAAGCTTAACTGGTTTTATTTTGGGACTGTCACTGCTTTTATTATGTTTTATGGGTTGTTTTGGGGGGGTACTGTAAGGGAACAAAGAGCAGCATATAAATATTTATATAAAATAAATAGGGACATTTCTTCACTCAGCATACAGTTAACATGTGAGAGTTAAATCCTTAAGATCTTGCGAAAGGTGCTAAACAAGGAATAAGAAAAAATCATAGAGTAAAATGCACGAAGTGTAATTGTGCAAATGCATTCCTTGCCACCGCTGCCACTTGAAGATCCAAGGGACAGCATAGGATCAAGCAACATCCCAAGCTACAGATCTAACACCTTCCAGAACAGGTTGAATCCCAATCCCAGAGTTAGGCTTCCTACTGACTAACAACACCTTCATCTTGCCTGGGTTTAACATCACCTTGTTTACCCTCATCCAGCCCATTATTGAATGCAGGCTGTCATCTGATTAATTCTTACAGCCAAGCCACAAGTCCAGTCCATAATATCCCCATTTTACAGATGGAGAACAGAAAGTGAGAGAAAGTAATTTGCTCAAGGCCCCATAATAAGCCCTGTTCCAAATCTAATGCAATTATCTACTGGATGGGACAGGCTCTCATGGTTTTCACTGTGTATCAATTCTTCTTGTGTTCTGTCCTTATAAATTACTCAATGAGCAAAGGCAAGAGAACAATATATGGTTACACTGTATTATAACTTCTTTCCCATTCTCTTCATAAATTGCAGGGTAAAATGGCTTCTTCGGAAAAGGGAAGACTTGGCTATGGGGTAGATTATCTCTCAGAAATAGAGAGCCAAGAGCCAAAGCTGAGTCAGAGGGCTTATTTACACAAGGTGGATGACTCACGGCTGTTATGCTTATCTTACTCATATCAGCCCACACCTATGTGTAATGAATTCTTAATTCCATCCACATTTTACATGTCTGGTAGAGCAACCGTACTATTGTCTATCCATATTCATCTGAAAATGAAACAGATGATTCAAGAAGCAGGCTGTACTAGTAACTCATCCTGGGTACATGTTGAAATCAACTTTTCATTAACTTTCAAAGGGTAAATAAATACTCCATGACAGTACATTATCAATAACTATTACTTTCAAGATGAGTGTGATGTCAGAGCTTGTACTATATATTCAGAAGATATTAGTACAAAGCAATAATGTAGCAGTAGCAACCATTACAGCCTTCCAACCATACATTCCTTTCTTTTCTTATCCTCAAATCTCTCCCTACCAGCTTTATGTGTGTGGGTTTGTATGTTGGAAATATTTACCCACATGGAGTCGAGGTCCAACCTTAAAATTGGGCATGCAGATAGGTCTGTACAGTGATCATAAAAAAAACCTAACACCCAGTATTTCTTGGCTTCAACTATTTTTAATTAATTAGAAACTAAGCTTACTCTGACGCCTACAATTCCCACCTTGCCTACAACTTCAAGCAACTGAGGGCATGCTGGGAGGTGTAGGCATTTTATCATGGAATGCTCGCAGCCATGTGGACAAGATTGCTGTAACGGCTGCAGTTCCAACCATGCCTTGCCCAAAGCTCAGCCTAAACTCCCACCGCACATACCAACGCCACCGTCACCGTGGGGCATGGAAGCTCACAGATGCCCACATCCCAGCAACGGGGAAAGGACAGCTTGGGGCAGCTCCCAGATAACAGCCAAGTCCTCCCTCTTTCCTTCCCAACCCCGTTATGGCTGCCTCAGGCCTCCTCCCCCTACCTGGAAACCTTTAGGGCTGCCACATGTGCAAGAGCCTGGTCTGTTACCTCACATGCAGGGGAGGGAAAGAAAGGGAGGGGGCTGTACCACCCTGGCCTCCTCTTTAGCTCCCTTTTTAAACTAATAATAATAGTAGGGAGTTCAGAGCACATGCATACAAAAGTTCACTGAGATCTGCTTCCCTACTATACATTATTCAGGCACACAGGCAACACCAGCTATATCAGCTAGCATTCAATAAGCAGTTACTAGCTCAGTGGATAGTTTTTATATACTCAGCATTATCCCTAGATGACAAGGGGGGGCAGGAAGATATATAGGGAGTGCAACTTCATCATTTCACCAATTCTTCTCTACTCCACTCTAAGAGAGCCCATATTTTGGAAGATTTTTTTTTTTTACATTTCTGATAAATTCTTCCCTTTTTAATCTCCCTCATTCTTGCAGATAAACACATTTTTTTCTGGTTGTGCTTTTATATTGTATTTTATATCATGCTTTTATACTGTTTGTTTTATACTTTGAATGCCTTTAATTTCTGTGAATTGCCCAGGGAGCTTCGGCTATTGGGTGGTTTAAAAATGCAATAAATAAATAAATAAAATTTTGTGCATCAGTTTGCCCCGAGTTGGTCTGTCCTCTCCTCCCCACCCCACAAAAGCCAATCTTTAATATGAGACATTCAAGGAACACTATGTGAAAGCAGAAGGTAATAAAAAGGGAAGTCAAGAACAGTGTTAATAAGAACAAGGAGCACAGGAACAGAGACATAAATAGAATTAAGGCCAAAGAGGAGGTCAAGACATTTCTCCTTCTATAGCCATACGAATAGTTTTAGAGCTCAACATTAAAGCAAAAGGGGGCTGCGGCAGAATAGATTGCCATTTATAATTTTTTGGGTTTGAATACTCCTACTGAACCATAAGAAAAAGTACTCCAAGCAGGCAAACTACTGCAGAAGTCTTGGCTGCAGATCTGGGAGACATTTTACTTCCCATACATCATGGAAGCTCTCAACTTGAGCAGTCTTGCTCAAGTTGTCCAATGCTGTCGGTTCTTCCCAAGATCCATTTTTGTGTACATCTTCCCTTTACTTGTGTTTGGGTTGCGCGGTCCGATTTAGACTGTGGGGGAAGGGGAATACTGGAGATAGATTGTCCTGCTAGATGGTTTTTCATCAAGAAATCCAAATATGTGACCAGGTATATGCTGAACTGCACATCTCTATTACAGTATGGCATTTAAAAAAAAAATGGGATGCTGTTATAGTGAGAACTTACCATTTAAGATCCTGTTTTCTTCAGGTACAGTGGGACAAGTCTCTGCAAGTATGCAAGAAAAGTGCAGTGATCATGATAGCAGAAAAGTCTCCCGAGTTATGAAACAATAAGCAAACATTCTGGGCAAAAAATATTTACTCAGAAAAAAATAAGACAAGCTGAGAACTGAGCTTAAGAGAAGTACGAATTACAACAGAAAATGTCAAGGCTAAAGAAATAACAGCACCTTACTGAAAAGATAGAAATACCCTGTTGTATGAAGGTAAAACTATTGGATGACCTGCTATCATCCTTTTTTTAAAAAAAAAAAAAAAGTTTATTAAAAAGTGAGCATTTAGACAGACTGAATAATATATTTGAAAAAAAATTCTCCTATACAGGAACATTTATTGTATATTTCTTCAAAGTGACAAGTTAAAAACTGGCTGTGTAAAGCAGTAACAGTGTACTAGCATTGTGCTCCAAATATGTAGGATGCCATGTGCAATATTTTGGAGAAGGCAAAAATCACAACGAAGGCCATATTTAACTGCCTCCTCATGACAAGTCATTTAAATGCAAAGGCTTGAGAGAGTAGTCTCCATGCCCTTGCATGATGTGTGTGGTATGTGTGGAGAAAGTCATCCCATAGGTAAAATATTGCACACAAACACCTTAACACATGGTAGCAGCTGTCACAAGAAGCAGTTTAGAATATGTTTTGCTTGGCATTTATTAATGTGCATCAGTCCCTGGGACAGAGGGGAATTATTTTGGGTTTGTACCAGTGATGTTTCCAATGGGATAAATCTGTAGGATTTAAGATTACAGCCAGATACGATGACAACTTACTTAAAATGAAAGGGCTAGAGGTCACATCCATGTAAAATAGTCAAAGCATGTGAAAAAGTAGCCAAAGATGCATGTTTTTCAAACATTATTTGCAACAAAAACTCTGTAATTCACAATTTGTCCTTTTTTATGTAAAATGAGTCAATGATAGCAATTGATGCAGCTAATGAAGATGTAGAAAGTCTATTCCATGGATAAATGATTCAGATTTTAAATTTCAATTGTATTGACCAGTTTGGTTACTTCATTTAGGTATTCTTTGAATATTTGTAAATTAAAAAAAAATGCAAATGAAAAGCATAGTATAGAACATCTTCAGAAAAGCCATTTGAACATTTAGAAGACTTCAGACCAAAACCCACAAACAAATTTAGATGAAACAATCTCAGTCGCCCTAAGGGATGATGATGGTGAATGGACATAAGGACTGCACCATCTTAGCACTCCTGGACTTCTCGGTGGCTTTCAGTACCATCAACCATGGCATCCTTCTGGATTGCCTGGCTGAGATATGTTCAAGGGCTACAGTGTTATGTTTGCTCCAAAACTACTTGGTGGGTGGGTCTCAAAAGGAGGCACTGGGAGAAGTTTGCTCTGCCCAGTTAAAAAATTAATGTACCTTTGTAGAAGTAGTTAAGTTTGAAAAGGTTGTACTAGATACTATACTTAATTCTAAAGTGACAATATAAAAAATATAAATATAAAAAACCAAGATACTGACCCAGATTAGTTATTTTGAAGCAGTAGTTTTCACATTCCTAATTTTTGAAGACATACTATATAGAGGCGATTTCCTTAGTGACCCCAGAAGTTTAAAATCAACTTAAATGTAGCACAGGTTATTGAGGGGAAAAACAACCTTTCAGTATCTCGCAATCAGCAGGAAGTCACAAAGCCCAAAGACCACACAAAACTGCCCTGGAGCAAGCAGCAGATGCACAGCAAAGCAATTGGGCAGAGAGAGAGAGGGAGAGAGAGAATCCATAGAGTTATGGGGGGGGGAAGGGGAGGAACCCTAAGCATGACTCACAAGCCAAGTATTGTCTGGGGAGGACAGTCCTTTAGTATTATTTTAATCACATAACAGTGATACATCTAGACCTAGACTGCTGTGTTTTAAAGCAGTTTTATTGCACTTACAGACTGCTAAGTCGATTTAGCTTCAGGACAACAAGAAGACAGCTCTGCTTGGTTACATCTATACAATGCAGCATCCTGGAATATCAATAGCATCAGCTGCCTAGCAACAATAAAACCCAGTCTCCTGGGTTTATGAGATCCGTAGATTAAAAGAGCAGTCTATAATAGTGGCTTTTAAGTCAAACTTAGAGATGTTGTCACACAGTAGAAATATGTATGAATACTAACAAAACGTTATTTAGGAGTATATATTAAATGAAAACACCCTGCTTTGCAGAGATAAGACAATGATCAGCTATCCAGTTTTATACATCAAGAATACAATCTACCAAGCACTGCTGATAGAGGAAATCTCAAGGAAAGGAAAGCATCTGTCATGCTGAAAGTAAACCTCTATAGCTTCCCCAACTTGGGCATTTACTATTTAAAAAACATGGGGTTGTATCTAACATCATCCTTCTGCCAGTAGATCAAATTTCTCCTCCCCATGGCAGGACCCTGTACCCCCACCCACCCTGCTCCCAAATCTGTTCCAGAGATTTGGGGAACATGCAATGGGGCTACAGTGAGGAAGAGTAACTCCTGTTGCATGAGTGAAAGTCCATGTGCATAAACATTGGATGTTGGCAGTGGTACGAGTTTGAACAGAATTTTGGAGTTGTTACAGTGTACCTATTATGAATAATTCAGAGTTAATTTAAGCTGTTATATGACATCCAAAGAAATCTTGCAAGACTTTCTAAAGGCAACCAAAGTTTGACCAGAACTTTCACATTATCTTCTTTAAAAAGAGCTTTCACCCAGTTAAGGTTCTAAAAAGACCTAGCACTATTTTGGATGGATATTTTAGGAATATCCCATGTGATTTATAAACATAGTATTTGTGGTATGGTCATTGTGAAAGACATTTCCCATTACTTATTTTAATGCTCCAGCTATAAAAAGGCAAGTATCAAATATGACCCAAATTTCCCAGAACTGAAAATGGAAGCTTTATGCACAAGTAAGGAGATGCCTCATCAGATAATGAAAAGATAGCTTCATTTGCCTCTGCAAGAAAAGAGAATGAAAAGATCTACCTACACTCTTACAGCAGACTGCTTTAAGGAACAGATCTTGACCCTCATATGGTAGACTAGCCTGCCCCAACCTAGTGCTCTCCAGGTGATTTGAATTTTAACTCCCAGTCTAACGGCACATGAAGCAGCCCCTTTGCTAAGCAGGACAGGGTCTGGTCAGTGCTTTGAAGGGAGGCCACCTGAGAACCTTATGTAACCATTTTTGAGTTCCACAAAGGAAGAAAGGCAAGATATAAATATAAGAAATAAGTTAATAAACTCCCATTAGCCCCACACAGCATGGCCAATGGTGAACAATGCTGGGACTTTGGCTTGAACCTAAAATTATGAAGTGTAAACAACAAATGTGTTTGCAAACCCAGGGATCACAAGAAGTCAGGATTGGTTTTAGCAACCCACCATGTTACACTACACAGGGCAAAGCTGGCTTGTCACAGAAGGCATACAATGGTCCCTGAATTATCATCTGATTTGCTATACACCCACTAGCACTGTATATAGTATATTTCAAGATACTGCTCTTGTAATGTCACTGTTCATAGTGGCTTCAGAGAAACAGTTCCAAATCATGCAACCTCCAGCAACAAGATGTGATCAGGGTTTGTTTGGTTTTTAAGAATGATAGATTGTGTTTATACCTTTCAGAGCAGTCGCAAGAGGTTTGAGTGCCATTCTTCCAACCATACACTCTTTCAGCATTGATTCATAATTAACCCAGCGATGAACCTGCACAGGAAACAGCAGTACTACCTTTAATGGATTAAAGGACTGATGATAAAGCTTGCTTCTAAGCAACTAGAAATGTGTAGTAAAAGCAACGAACGAAACAACCTCATTATATAGAACTGCTGAATGAACAAACAGAGCTAGGTCCCAAGCCACCACATTATATTTGAGTAGCTGCGACTTCAAAAGGCTTGCAGTGTTGAGTATTGCTTTTTCTTCCAAAACTCTACATATGGGGAGTATTTCTAGGATGCGTCAACTCAATGAAAAAATACATATTTTGAGCGCTTTGCCTTTTTTTTCTCAGCTGAACTTTCCCAAAGCTGAAAACTCAAAGATGAAGAAAAGCAAGAATATTGACTTAAAAACACTCAGCTGTTTAAAATATACCTCTACACTCACAATGGGAACAACGCAATTGTTGGACTAACATATTTAACCTACTCATTCTGCTATTTAGGAATGTACATTTATATCCTGTACTTGAGGCAATGTGTACAAATGAGAGACAATAGGACTAACCTTAATTAGGACTTCAAAAAAGCTGTTTTAGCACTCTAAAAAGAAACTGAAAGCTAATACAGATCACAGTTAATGGGTTTACATTCTGTACTTAAGTACTGAGGAAATGGGTATACATTTATATCCTGTAATTGAGGTAATGTGTACAAATTCTCTCTCTCATATATGAGAGAACAGCAGTTTCTTCTTTAAGCAACAGAACGTCATTCTGCACAGTTCTTGGATTTTATTTTGATGAATTGGGAGCCCCCTGCACTGTTGTACCTGATCAAACAGATCTGTGCCATCAGCTCCTGCTGCTTTCATTAACTCATCTTCACCACCAGGGTGATATTCCATGTATGGTGTGACGTTATATACAAGACCTACAAAGTGAAAAACAACAACAGTTATTATTTTTAAAGGGTCTCCAGTTAAAACAGATTCACTGCAAAGGAAAAGGTTGTTAAACATACATGAACAGGTATTTTGTTTGCATCATAAAAAATACAGCTATCTGTCAGGAATGCTTTAATTTGGATTCCTGCACTGAGCAGGGGGTTGGACTCAATGGCCTTATAGGCGCCTTCCAACTCAACTATTCTATGAACACATCAATAATCCTTCACTTACACAGGCCTTCAGCGGTGGGTCTTTTCTTGTTCACAAACACCCTCCTAATCCGTCTACTCAGACTCCTGAAACAGTGGTGTTGAACCTCTTTCAACCCAAGGAATGAATTCAATATATTTCTCTATGCCTTCAATAACAGCATCAGCTAAGGATAGTGTGTCTCCTCTGAATGAATGTTTGAAGGTGGTAATAGGCTTGATGAGGGAAAACAAACTGAAGCTGAACCCAGACAAGATGGAGATGCTTGCTGTCAAGGGCCCTGAACTGGGTTTGGAGGTGTGTCAACCAGTTCTGGATGGAGCTACACTCCCCTTGAAAGACTGTGTTCACAGTTTTGGGGTGCTCCTGGATCCAGCGTTCCAAATGACAGCTCAGCCAGGAGCGTCTACTATCAGCTTCGGCTGTTGCATCAGCTGTGCCCTTTCCTAGAGTTTAAAGACTAAAGACGGTAGTGCACTCACTGGTAACCTCGAGGCTTGACTGCAATGCACTGTATATAGGCTACCACTGTACAACATTCGGAAATTTCAACTAGTTCAAAATATGGCAGCCAGGTTGGTCACCAGTATATCTAGGATTGATCATATTACCTGAACATTAAAATCACTCCACTGGCTGCCAATTAGTTTCTGGGTGAAGTACAAAGTTTTGGTCGTTACCTTTAAAGCCTGATATGGTTTGGGTCCAGGTTACCTGTGGGATCGCCTTCTCCCGTACAATCTGCCCCGCACACTCAGGTCCTCTGGGGAGAACTTACTTCATTCACCCAGAACTAGGCTGACAACAGTTACCCAGAGGACCTTTTCTTCTGTCACCCCCAGACTGAGGAGATTCATCAACTTAACTCTCCGAGTTTAAGACAGCTATAAAGACTAGCCTCATCTGGCAGGCCTACCCAGATGAATGTTAAACCAAGAATTTTTAAGATCTGTTGACTGTTATTTTGATGCTGTATTGATTTTATGTGCTCTTTTAATTAATTTTATGTATTTGATTTATATTGTAGTGTATCGTTGTACTGATATTGTTCCCCACCTCGATCCAAAAGGAGAGGCAGGTAAGAAATAATAATAATAATAATAATAATTATTATTATTATTATTATTATTATTATTATTATTATTATTATTATTTGGAGAAGCTCTAGGAGCCACATTCCAGTAGTGGATGAGGCAAAAGGGATGGGGCCAAGTATCAGAACCTAAAGCTTTTACTCCCAATAACTAACCCCTAGGAAAAGCATTTCAACCTTTTAGAATGAATAATTCTGCAAAGCCAGGAAACCAAACCATTGTTGGTTGGGGAAAGGGGGCTGGGGCAGGGGAAACTGGTGTCACCATCTGGGGAACTGGGATCTAGCCTGAAGTTCAACACCCCTGACTTAAAAGAGAAGCAAATTCAAGGACCAAATTGTGCAAGACACTCCAGAGGGTGCATTTTGGTATATGACTAGCTATTAAGTAGTAGCATAATATACATTAGTGTACTACATCAATGCGGTCATTATCAACCATTTGTCCAAATATATCTACTTCTTAGCGCAACACAGATGCAACAGTACTTGGCTATATCTGAAAACCTTTTCTTCCTACATGAGCGAAGAGTGCCATCTCGTGCAAAATACTGAGCACTGCACATGAATTTTAGACAAATTTGGACTGTTCCGCATTGCCTCTGTGAGCAGCTTTGTTCACTTTTCTGCTCATTTTTTTAAAATCTCTGAAGGGTATCCTGGACAGACATGAATTTATATATTCATCATCATCATCGAAAAGCTGAAACAGGTCATGTAGATGTGCTTCACCTCTCTGCATAGTAGGAGCACCATCTTAAGACAAACAAACAGATAACAACATTGCTTCCTACATAAACATCTAAGGATTAGTAGAGGAAGCTTAAGAAAATCAGTTGCATAAATTGAGTTCAAAGATTAGTAATCAAAGATTATGATCAAAGATTACTAAAAACTCTTCGATGTGTCTATTATGCGGCAGTCGGGATGGCAAAAAATAATAATCCTACTTTGCCTCACTTATCTCATCCTCGAAATGTCACCCCAGCAGAATTATTCTGAGTGGTTAAGAGCCTCTTGGGACCAGGCTCAGGTTTAGAGAAACCAGGATTGGAACCCTTGGTCATCTGCTGTAATAAATTTGCTAGGCACTTCAAGGAGAAAGTTGCTGGTATTCGCTCAGAACTTGATGCCACAGTTATCGCAGAGCCTGGGGAGGTGTCCAGTGCCCCGTCTGGTCATATTTCCTGGGATCAATTCCAGTTGTTGCAGACTGATGATGTGGACAAGATACTTGAATCAGTCCGTCCCGCCACATGTAAGCTTGACCTTTGCCCATCTAGGCTAATACAATCCAGCAGAGGTGGATTGATTGGGTGGGTCCGGGGTGGTGCCTACTGCCTTGAACCAGGTTGTAGTGCACCCTCTCCAGAAGAGGACCTCCCTGGACCAAGAGGTATGTGAGAACTACATCCTCATCACCAATATCCCCTTTTTGGGCAAGGTGCTTGACCGTGTGGTGGCTGGGCAGCTTCAGACGTTCTTGGAAGAAACAGATTATCTGGACCCATTTCAGTCTGGTTTCAGGCCAGGGCACAGCACTGAAACAGCCTTGGTTGCTCTGACTTCTCCAAGTGAAATACAGGGCAAGTGCTACTCTGTTGATCTTCCTGGATCTCCTGGTGGCTTTTGATACCATTAATCATGGTATCTTACTGGATTGGCTCTGCGAGATGGGAGTAGGAGGCACTGTGTTACAGTGGTTCCGCTCCTACTTGCAGGGCCGATTCCAGAGAGTGGTATTGGGGGATTCCTGTTCCACCCCATGGCTATTGAGCTGTGGAGTGCCACAGGGTTCTAGTCTATTTCCCCATGCTATTCAACATCTATATTAAGCCACTGGGAGAGGTCATTAGGGGGGTTGGGTGTCATCAGTATGCTGATGGTACTCAGCTCTATTTCTCCTTGTCAGAATCAGCTGGGATGGTGATAGTGCTGGACCAGTGCTTGGAGGCTGTAATGGGCTGGATGAGGGCTAATAAACTGAAGCTGAATCCTGATAAGATGGAAGCTCTGCTGCTTGGTGGTTCCCGAGTCTGGGAATTGGGTAAGCGACCTGTTCTGGATAGGGCTGCACTCCTCCTGAAGGAGCAGGTGCGTAGCTTGAGAATACTCCTAGATTAATCCTTGTCACTGGAGGCCCAGGTGGACTCCGTGGCCCAGAGTACTTAGGATCAGCTACGTCCTTTCCTAGATAGGGATAACCTAGCCACAGTAATACATGCACTGGTAACTTCCCGATTAGACTATTGCAATGTACTCTACATGGGGCTAACCTTGAAGACAACACGGAAGTTGCAGCTAGTGCAAAATGCAGCAGGTAGATTGCTAACTGGAACATCTCATAGAGACCATATAAGACCAGTCTTAAAGGAATCGCACTGGCTGCCAATTTGTTTCCGGTCGGAATTCAAGTGACGTTTAAAGCCCTAAATGGTTTGGGATCTTGATATTTGAGGGAGCGCCTCTCCCTGTATCTGCCTGCCCAAGACCTGAAACCTTCTGGAGGAGCCCTTCTCCGTGCCCCACCAACGCAAGATATACGCTATGGTGGGACCTGGGAGAGGGCTTTCTTTGTTGTGGCACCCCAGCTGTGGAATGCCCTCCACCTGGAGGCCTGACTGGCGCCGGCACTGGCTTCATTTCAGCACCAGGTTAAGACATGGGTTATGTCACCCTCCCAAACTTGGCTCCCTCCAGTTGTGGACTACAAATCCTATAATCTACAACTGGATTTCAACCTCCAAAAGTATGGGAGTTGTAATCCAATACATCTAAAGTGTGACAGGATGGGGAAGGCTGTCTTATGTTGCCATCCCAACCCTGCAGTAATACTCTGTAAACCAGAATTCTTACACAAGAGCCATGCAGAGGAAGGAAGGGTCATGTAACAGGAAGATTGCATTTTGGCAGAACTAGAAATGGAAGCAATGGAAGAAGATTCTTTAACAATTAACAATTGATTTAATGGCTATCCATGATGGGTAGCTGCACACAGCCTATCCCCTGCATAATGGAATTTGGACCCAAAGAACTTGTTCCAATTGCACTTTTAGTTAAACCCTCAATATAGATTTGGAGCCAATGAATGAAAAATACTATAGAAAATACTATAAACGAAATCACTTTCTAATTATTGGTCTCTTTCACTGTTTCAGAACTGGTTGCAAAGCAGGTACATACTCTGTCCCTGGGATTGAGTACAATCAGCATGAGCATTTAGTACTTAGCTAACCTCCCAGGGTGCTGGTCAGGACATAACCATGAGTGAAAGAGAATCCAGGGAATCAAATCATGGTTTTCTTCTACTTACGGAAAAGTTAAGTTCTGTCTGAGTTTTGATCGAGGTTCTGATTGACTCTCATTTCAAGTATATCAAAAACATGGACTCAAACTAAACCTGAACCAAAAATTTGATAAAATTATTTCCCACAAAAGTGGATAGAATAAATCAATTTGACTGCTGACTTCAGGAGATTTTATAGGAAGCGAGAAGTCCACCAAACATGCCACAAATTTCTACAACTATATATTAGCAACAAGCTCAAACCTAGCATGCAAACAGAATACCATGGAAGGAAGCAATGAGCGTAAGCCCATTCTTTACTGATTTTGCATCACTGTCCCACTTCCCCTAAAGAGTATTAATGCTGCAATTCTATGCCTGGGCATAAACACTAGTGAATTAAATGGGGTTGACTTCTGAGGAGACATATACAGTATTGTGCTGCAGATCTCAAAAGCTCTGGATGAAGAAAAATAAAGGCACCGCCTCTCACCCTGAAGCCTCACTGGAAATTCCATAAATTTCCCTCCATCTCCATGGAGAGTGAGAGATAAAGAACATGCTCAGTGCTACACTTGACAATACAGTCAGAGAAGTTCACTTGTTCCTATCTAAACAACAAACGTTATTGCTATTAACTGATTTCTTTTCCTAAACTCTAAAGTAAGCCAAATGTGCAATATTACACTCTTCCATGAGATGTCGGACTTGATAACGGTGACACATGCCTTTGTTACATCCCGATTGGTTTACTGTAAAACGCTCTACGTGGGGCTGCCTTTAAAGAGTGTTAGGAAACTTTAGCTGGTTCAAAGAGCTGCAGCCAGATTGTTGACCAGGGCTTGTTACAGGGAGCATACAACTCCCCTGTTAAAACAGCTCCACTGGCTTCCAGTCTGTTTCCAGGCACAATTCAAAGTACTAGTTATGACCTATAAAGCCCTATATGGCTCAGGTCCAGGTTATCTGAAAGACCGTATTCTCCCTTATCAGCCTGCCTGTGCTTTTGAGATCTTCTGGGGAAGCCCCTCTTTCAGTCCCACCAGCTTCACAGGCGCGCCTGGTGGGAACTTTGGGGAGGGCCTACTCGGTGGCTGCTCCAGTGCTCCGGAACTCTCTTCCCGGGGAAGCTAGACTGGCTCCCTCCTTGGTGTGCTTTAGGAAGCAGGCAAAAACTTCTTGGTTCCGGCAGGCCTTTGGCAAATAATCTGGGCCTCCATCTATGCTAAGGACTTTTAAAATTGTCATGTATTTTAAATGTTTAATGTTTTAATATTGTAATATATTTAATATATTTTTAAGTTCTGTATATTTCTTTTCACAGGTTTTGAAATCTATATGTTTTAAATTTTGTAAGGCCGCCTTGAGGCTCAGTATTTGGCAAAAGGCGGGATACAAATAAATATAATAATAATAATAATAATAATTTAAAAAAAATATTTGAAAGACACAACATATAAAACAGAGTGAAGAAGGTTATATTCATTAAATTAGTGATCTTGGAAGTGCAATCAGAAATGTTTTGTTAGTAACCCAGCTTTTATATATTTGCTCAATTACCATTACAATAGTATCAATTCTCATTTTAAAAATAACAGATTAGTTCAGCTTTTTTTTTAAAAAAAATCCCCTATCTGCTATTTACTTACACAGAAAAATACCAAATGACTGAACTGAAAATTATCAAAAACACAACCTCACAAATATTATTATACCTAGCTGATGGGAGGTAAGATCTCATATATCTCAAGAGCTTATTATCCCAATCCAGTTACTAAAATCCAGCTGAAAAATTTAAAACATCAAACAACAGTCAACAGAACAACCAACCTCTTATACATATCCAGCAGTCATGCTTGTTATTATGCTTGGCAAGTTCTTCTTCAGTCACCTCTATTAATCTTCCTTTTAGACCAGTTAGATCTTTCCCACTTTTAGTTAACCGAATCCAGTCCATAAGACTTCGCCCTGGTTTCAAAGGTACCTAGAAAGGGGTGTATGGAGGGGAAAGAATGCATTAACTAATTACACAAGTAAGTAGATTGGAATCTTTCCACCCTGTATGTTAAACAGCAAACATTATTGAAATATTTAAGGCATACCACTCTGATCATGCAGTTGATTCAACTTCCTGTCATTCACATATTGCAATGGGCACCCTTGCTTCCCACCCCTGCCCACCCAACCTAAGTATTTCTATCACAAAACAGAGTGAAGCATCACAAACTAGAAAAAGCACACATCCTGTACCAGTTTAGGTGGGCTGTTCTGAAACAGCATCTCAAAACAAATTCCCACTGGCCGTGTAGTATAGTGATAAATAGAATGGATCTTTTTCCCACCATTATGAAAGGTTCAAATGCCTCTAATACTTAGTAATATTTTGTATTTTCAGCTTCAGCCTCTCTGCCTTTGGCCCCACTCTTCTTCACTTTCAGCCCCATGCATCACTGGAATGCAGCCCCCCCCCCCCCCCCCGAGCTTCTCTGAAACTGAATTCAGTCTGCAGGCTGAAAATGGTTCAATCCCCCGGGCTTACAGGGATCAAATGTGCTCAACTGTGCCATCCATAAACAAACTCCTTCATGTGGAACAGTCCAATGATTCACCATTAGCCATTCCATATTCCTAGTAATCAATTAAGTAGTATTTCATCAACTGAAATATCTACACACAGAAAAATTTAAAACTCCTTTCCCCCACCAAATATTCTCCATACCTGTAGCTGTTACAGCTGTTTTACTTTTAGCCACACACAAGAAAAAGTACCTTGCAAACACACTCTAGGTTTCTTCACCACTTCCGAAATATGATTTCCATGTTATCCCATCCCACAGACCTTAATTTTCACCATGGATTTTAAAGTCAGTACTCTGTCCCAAACATATAGGATAGAGTGCCATGAAACATATGTAGATTGTCTTTCCACGGCCCTGAAGAACTACAGTTGGAAATTGCTCGTCCAGGATTAGGACTTGCCAGAGTGTGTGCACTTCAAAAGCAGGCTGGAGCCCTGAAGCTTACTTCTATTTCAGAAATTAAGCACTGATTATGCAACACTCCCAGATCCTCAAACAGAGCTAAATCCATATGTGTTACCTATAAAACACACACAACGTAAAGAGGTCAGCACAGCTGCTCTGCATCCTAAGCACTTCTACACCTACTTCGCTGAGGATGCAATCCTATGCGTGTTTAGGCTGAAATAAGTCCTACAACTCCTAGCATCTCCTTGCCCAGCTGGCTGAGGCATGCTGGGAGTTGTAGGACTTTTTTCAGCCTAAACGTGCATAGGATTGCACCCTGAACGGATGACACCGTTTTCGCACAGAACAGGATTCCGGCATGACAGGCAGAAGTTAAACAGGTGTAGTCCATCTTATACATCTCCAGGCCAGGAAGGGCTCCACCTGCTGAATCTCCATTTGTAAAGTAGCCGGTTCAAGATACAAGAGTCTTAAACAACAACAAACGTGTCCATCTTAATTCAGCCTGGGCAGGTGCTGCTGAGTAAAACACCCCACCAGACCATCACCCCGCCCAACAGCCTGCATCCCGCCCCGCAAAGGGTTTCTTCCCCGGGGACCATGGACCTGGGCAGGCAGGCAGGCACCACCAAGCCCCCCCTGAGCCCCGCACCTTGCTGCGTCCTGCCAGGGCCACCCGCTGCTGGGAGGCAGGGGCAGGAAAAGCCGGAGAAGGTAGGTTCAACATCCCGCTCCTGCCACGGCCGCCCCGACTCTTCTTTTCCTCTCAAACTACAAGCAGAAGGAAGCAGCCGCTGCCGCTTCCGGGTTCAGCCCAGCCCTGAAATCATCCCTTGAGAAACGGAGGCAGACTGCGCAGGCGCGAGGGTGGATCGCGGTGGCGCTCTGCTCCCTGTCGAGGGACAGTTCGGGTACCGCCCACCAGAGTTGATGGACAGCGATACAACAAACATAGCGGGTTTCGTTGTCCTGAGATGGCGATAAGGAGGCTTGCAGCAGGCGGAAGATAACGCTCCGCGCGCGGTCGAAGCTCTTCCCGCGCTCCCTTCGTTGCTCACCTGGCTCCCGCACTTGCGTTCCATCCAAGCATCTGCACGGGAAAGAACGCAAGAGCAAACTTTCCCGGCCGCCAGGAGGGATGGAGCAGGAACCAGACAGTCAGAGGCGGACGAGGAGAGGGACGCAAGGTGGCCGAAACACTTTTCCTCCCTCCAGCTGCCCGTTCCTCCTCCTACCCCCTTGTTGTTGTATTTTATTATTTATGTATTACATTTATATCCTGCCTTTTTTCCTCTAAGGAACCCAAGGCGGCGTACATAAGCCTCCTCCTCTCCATGTTATCCTCACAACAACATGCAGTTAAGAAATTATAGGTGATGTGTTGCAACTCCGCCTACAAAGAAACGCAGATACAGATTATAAAAAACTAAAAAAAGGGAGGAACGGCTCCGTTCCTCTCCTAGTTGTTTATTATTATTATTATTATTATTATTATTATTATTATTATTATTATTATTATTATTATTATTTACCACGGGGCACAGGGCTCTCCTGGAGGTCCGCCCCCTTCCCTGTCCAGCCCTCGCCGACCAATCAGGGGGCACCATGGGCTTTAACAAGCCTCCGCTGCCGAAAAGTCGGGGTAAGTGCCCAGCTGTTTTTCAGCGGAGTTTCTGAGGTTTGCCCCAGGATGGCTTCGCAATGGCGTCTGCGTGTAGACATGCCCCTGCTCATATTTGCACATGTATTTGCTTCTTTGAAGTATTTATATTCTTCTTCTCCTACTAGTACGTGTTCAAAGTGGCTTACAATGAAGAGTGGCAGGGGAGAGAGAGAAAACCTCCTTTGCAATAATATAAAATTAATTTTTAAAAGTACAAAACATTAATATTTCAGTCTTGGCAATTGTGACCCATTTGGACTCAGTGTCCAGCCCCAAGCCTATGTATGTTTGCTTGGAAGTAAAGCCTACTACATTTCCTGGGATATTTATTTATAAATTTATGAATCTCCTTTCAACCCAGATATTTATAAAATTATGAGTCGCCCTTCAACACAAGGTGACTTACAGTTAAAACTTAAAACAACTTTGAAAAAAGATTTAAAATCTTTAAAGTCACACACAGCAGAATTAAGAGCAGGCGAGAATTTTAAAAACTGTGGAGCTAAAACACTTAAAATACTAAAAAGTTATGCAGAGTGGAAACGTTTTAATAGACTGCTTGGACAAAAAAAGGACCAGTCTAACCTCCCTTGGGAGAGAGTGCCACATGTGGGGTGCTGCCACAAAGAAGTCCCCATCCTGGGTTCTAACCGACTTGGTAACGGGACATGCAGAAGGGCATCTGAACAGGATTTATTTATTTATTTATTTATTTATTTATTTATTTATTTATCATAAACTATGGACATGTTCACATGGGAGGAGGCAATCTTTCAGATATCCTGTCCCCAAGCTATTTAGGGTTTTATAAGTACTATCAAATTATAAAAGTCCTCCCAAAATAAAATGTCTTCAAAGCACTTGGAAAAGTGGGGGGGGGGGGAGGGGCTGCTGGATTTCCATTAGAAGTCTGAAATTGGCTGCAGTTTACAACAAGTAATGTATATGTTTGTGTGATTCTTACACATTTTATGCAAGTGGAGCAGTGTCTGTGAAGATTACTTAGCTCTGAATTAATCCAGTTTATCAGGTTAGCTACATTTTGTACTTGTTTAATTTGAGCCTGGATGTAACTTTTTTATGGAGTTTCAATAATGTGCAATGAACCCAATGCATGTTTACTCAGAGATAAATCCATATTCATTGGGCTTACTCCTAGGAAAGTGTGCATAGGATTGCATCTTACAGTGTAATCCTATACATGTCTACTCAGAAATAAGTCCCAATGAGTTCAATAGGACTTACTTCCAGGGGGGATTGTATACAGGACTGCAGGCTAAATCTTATTGGCTTGAGAATGGAGCGCTATTCAGGTGTTCAATACAACATCTTGTTGAAACACAGGAGGACAGGGAGCATTCCAGCCCTGCCCCTCTCCTTTGTTGCTTTCGGGGGCCCTATACACATGGAGTGTGACTTTCTGAAGTGCAGATACTCCACTATCTGTGGAAGCTCTCTGCTTGATCCAGAATAATGGATAATCAGTGTTCTCGGATGCACAGAGAGCCCCCCTTGGATAGAGGCGGCTCTCCTCTTCACAAAATCACCGTCCATGCATTTAGCACAAAAAAGTGACAATAATGCGGGGTGGGGCTAGTATGCTCTCCCGCTTCAAGTGTTTAAACAATGTGCATTATCAAATGCTTGAATAGGGCCTGGGATAACTTTACATTGAATTACCCCTTTCATTTTCTAAGGGTAGCATCCAGAATGACAATGGGTTACCGACTTCACAGGCTAAGTTTTCTATTCATGCAACAGGATTTCCCCTTTCTCTTCTCCCATCTTCACCCCATGCCCCTCAAATCTACTCCAGAGGGTCCCCCAACCCCCCAGAGCAGATTTGGAGGGTTCACAGAAGGAAGGGGAATCCATTCTACCAACGCTGTCCATTCCACTGGACAGACAACCCAATATACTTGATCTTAATGAGGGAAACAGATACTCATATTTCTCCCTCATTCTGATATGTGTAATCTCACACATAATACAATTTGTAACCCTGAAAAATGTCACAAGTCTAAACACATTTACATGAGAGTCAGCTCCACTAAAACCATTGGTTTTCCCCCTCCAAATATGTTTACAGTCAGGGTATTGGATATAAGAAACTAAATATGCTAAAAGTCCTTTTAAGGAATAAGAAGAAAATGAGTCTATAGATTCCATTCCCCACCACCACCCGACCCCAGTTCATCTCACAATTTCTGCAACTGTTAATTCTATTAATGTTCTGGTGTAACTGGCATAATTGGTTTCAGAAGTACAAGGGGTATAAAAACTCAAATGCTGATATTACAAAAATAAAAATGCTTAAAATTTTAATTAAAAATAACTTACATATAAATTAGCTTAAAATACTATGATAGCATGTCAATATTAATCTTAAATTAATGAATATAAACAGTGACATTAGCACTCAATACAATTAATTATCCAATTCTGCTTCTGAATCATGTTCCATCTCATCACTATCTTCTTCACTCCCTGAATCTTCATAAAAGGAAATTGTGGCTTGGGCAGGAAAGTTCCTCAGAAGTGCTTCCGCTTCTTGATACAGGTAGTCAAAGCACCTTGATTTGGGCCAAAATAACCTAAAACAAAATGCATAGTATGTTTTGTTAATTTCATATTTGCAGGGCGATTCAAAATCATTTACCCTGGGATTCACTTCAGTCTAGTTAACCTAGAGGTACTTTGAAATCAATTTTCACTGGATTACATCTTTAGGTTTTAGAGATGTTCAGCCATGAAACAAAACTAGGAACAAGTAAAGATAACTTCTGCTGACTCAATGTATATATAGATTTGTTGAAAGATTTTTTTATGCTCTCAAGACAGCTAAATTCTTTTCATTTTGTTAAAAGGAGCATGAAAGCCAGTTCTGCATTCACATACTGCCCCAGAGCCTGTCATAAATCTGTCACAAAATATTCTGAAGCTGGAGATGTGAAATGCTGATGCTAAGAATTCACATTCAAACCATTCAAACACAAATGTTAATGTCCGTATCTAAGCAATACAATCAGTGTTGCCAACTCAAAAGCCCCAGGCCCCCAAAACTGTATTCAGTTCTTTGAAGCCAGTGTCCTTCACGTGTGCAAATATACAGCCAGACAATATTAACATTTCTCAAATTACTGCAGCTTCAGCATTTCTCTCAGCAACAGAAGCTGCTTTTTAAACTTCTAAAATTTTAAAACAAACACAATTGTACGCAGACAAAGGGACAGAATAAGATAATTTGCACTTGTTAAAGTAACACAGACAGGAGTGAAGTTTTTAACCATATCCCTGCCTACCAATTCTCCTTACAGATGTGTATCCCCACCTGGTTACCGTTACAAGGTAAACATAATTATGAACCTTGTAATATGTAGTTCCGATTTATTAATTTATTAGAACTACAAAATCATAGCACAAAATACCTAGAGGCTTTCATACCTAAGGTTTCCACACAGTAAAATGTTAAAATAATGTTCTAACAATACAAAAATACTTTCTGAATAGTAAGAATTCAACTCTGGTAGTCAGAAACTATTGTAATGCACAGCCATAACTTAATCCTTCAAAGTGTGCCTAGTAGGCACATCACTTCTCAAACTGCAGTCTTGTTCCCATAGTGAAAATTTGTTCCGTTGGCCAAAATACCTAAACAACCATTCTACACAACCAAATAAGAACATAAGAATATAATAAATGCCATGCTGGATCAGACCAAGGGTCCGTCTAGTCCAGCACTCTGTTCACACAGTAGCCAACCAGCCATTGGCCAGGGATGAATAAGCAGGACATGGTGCAACAGCACCCTCCTGTCCAAGTTCCCCAGCAACTGGTGCACACAGGCTTATTGCCTTGAATACTGGAGATAGCACCCAGCCATCAGGGCTAGTAGCCATTGATAGCCTTTTCCTCCAGGAATTTATCCAACCCCCTTTTAAAGCCATCCAGATTAGTGGCCATCACTACATCTTGTGATAGTGAGTTCCATAATTTAACTATGTGCTGTGTGAAGAAGTACTTCCTTTTTATTTGTCCTGGATCTCCCACCAATCAGTTTCATTGGATGACCCTGTGTTCTAGTATTTTGAGAGAGGGAGAAAAATGTTTCCCTATCCACATTCTCCATACCATGTATAATTTTGTACATCTCTATCATGTTTCCCCTTAGCCTCCTCACAGGGTGGAGTGTGTGATTGTAACTCATAGAATATTAGAGTAGGAAGGGGCCTATAAGGCCATCGCATCCAACTCCTCAATTACAACTGTTGTTATACAAGGTCAAGCAGATTATTATCTCTTACCCATACATCATATATGGTTTAATGATATTAGATGGGAAATTTGGGGCTGCACATCTGAATGCTCTTGGGATTCCCCTAGAAACTAGAGGAATTTATGTACATCTATGCAAGTTTGCCTTTGCATTGATGTACATAACTCTGCCATGATGCTCACTATAGACATAACTCCATAGGATACTTCCTCATTACCCAAGGTTAAAATTGTAGGAGGCAGTTTTTGAGGAGAAATATACAACATTGTATGGTGTTTTCTAAGGCCATATCTCTAATTCATGCCATGCAGGTACTCAGATGCTGAACTCATACAGGACTAGAAAAAACATCCATAAGGTCCTTGGAACCCTTGGTTCAATCATTGTAGCTCAATAGAGTATAACCCATTATATTATAACCAATCCATCATAGGGTAAAGTTTCCCTGTTCTTGAATCGGTGGGCCACATGCTCTGCCATGCTCACCTGGCTGCCAGTTCACACAGGTGTGCAGTACAGTTAATAGCCCAAGGTCCAGCTCAAGATGTTTTGGCGTTTGAGACGGAGCAGTAAAAGCACCCCTATGTCAAGTCAATGTGGACCCACAAAGCCAGTCTTATTTTAGCATTTCCCCCCTCCCCTGATGGTAAAAATACAATAATAATAAATTAAATAACTAACAGTTTGATTTCTTTCATGACACTTAAAATCATTTGCCTCAGGCAACCACTTACCTCTACCTAATGGTAGGGCTGGGCTCAGCTCAGAGGGAGAGGCCCATATTGTAACAATCTTTGAGTCATTGTTATGTGGTAGGAAAGATAATTAAAGACATAAGGAAACAGCACTAAAACCATAGAAAATAAAATAAAATGGCATGGCATGTGAAAGACATGGGAGAGGAAGTTATTTTGGAAACAAGTTTCCTAGTCACTTAGCCTTCCTCAGGCTTCAGGTGACTGGAAGGGGAGGGCAGCAGAAAAACTGGGAAATTGCATTGAATGGCCTACATAATTTTAGTGTTTTCTCCTTTTTTTGAAGTTTGATCCGACTAGTTAAACCTCAAGGAGGAGTTGTGTAATGAACATATTCACCTGTTGCATTTATTTCTGCTAAGCAGCTGATAATGACGCAGGAACCATGATAGATAAGATAACCGTTACTGATACCGTATGAGAACAATATTAATGCTTACATCTTACCTGACTGGATGTGTATACTGCGTAAGTTTTGCTGAGTCTTCTGTAGATTCAGAAGGGCTGCACAGCTAGAATTTAGAGTAGGAGACACAGGTCAAAACAGAATGATTAACAATATAGATTAAGGGCATATTCAAAAGTAATGCATCTGGAGTTCGTCATTTGATAATGGAACACAATACTGATAAAACTGGAGAGCCGATTTCATTTTAACCAAACCCAAACAGGGCCCCAAACGTTTTGTTACCTGAGGCAGCACAGCAAATAGCTCCCCCTCTCTCCCCCAGTCAAGGCTCACAATATCCAGAGCTGATCATGTTATTTTGATACCCAAGGCAGGAAATCCTACAAGCACCTCTCCTGCACCCTGCCACAAATATACAATAATAATACATTAAGTAGCTAATAAATTGGTACTGCTTTGTAATACCTCTAAATCAGCTACCTGAGATAGCCACCTCACTGGTTCATATGATCACCTCAGCTCAGCATGCCTTCTTTAAGCCATGCTGAGCCAGTTGCCTATTCAAGACCAGGTTGGGCTCCTGTTGTCTGAACCTGGGTGGCATGGCTTACTGGAGGGGAAACAACTCTCCAATAACCTACGGCCTGTTGTAGGTTCTCCCCATCTCCCAACAAGCCATGCCACCTGTGTTTGGATGACAGGCAAACAACTATGGCAACCCAAGCTAAGAGTTCAATATTCAAAATGGCCACCGACATGCACCACAACCCACCATGGCTTAAAACCAGGTTGGCAGCTGCTTCAGGCGCTTGATTTGGTAGGGTGGGCCATTAAACCCATCTAGATTTTACATTCAAATTACAAGATGAAATGCGCAAATTTATTTATTTTATTTATTTATTTACAATATTTATATACCGCTCCGCATTGAAAATTTCGGAGTGGTGTACAAGATAAAATAAAATAAAAACACTTTAAAATATATTTTAAAAGAAGCAAAAGTATGATTTAAGTATGACTTATGAAAACAATGTTGGTCTATTACATAAACCAGTACCCCAGTTCCGTTTTTTAAATCAAATATATTTCATTAAAAGCAGGAGGATGGGACTATGGCTAATCTAGTAATTTCTCCATATGCAGCCTCTAAAGAGCTTGCTTTGTTGTTGCTTCTAATTGATTGTAATTTCCTTGTTTAGGTTCTACCCATTCATTCACTCTCGCATTTATTTATTTACATTTATTAGAATGTAAGCCTATGCGGCAGGGCCTTGCTATTTACTGTTTTACTCTGTACAGCACCATGTACATTGATGGTGCTATATAAATAAATAAATAAATAATAATAATAATAATAATAATAATAATAATAATAATAATAATAATAATAATAATAATAATCTCGCGTGCATGCAAGGAAGCTGGAAGTGAGGGATCAAAGACCAGTTCGGTGGGTACAATCCCGCGTGGGATTGTTGTGGCTTTTGTCAGAATCGACACACTCACCGCCCTATGGTGCTGCCTGCACTGCCTTTCTGCATCTTTTGGGGTGGGAATCCAAGGTCGCCAGAATCCTTCGGACCTGCAGAACCAAACAATATACAGTTTTGCATTAGCGGAGCAAAACTCAATTTCCCCCGCGCGATCGGAGACAGAGAGGGGGTGGGGATTGTTGGGAAAGAGGGGGTGGGGGAGGAACACAAGCCAAACCGCCTAATTTCAAGCACAGGTTACAGAGCTGCATCGTGAATGCGCTGGACTGGAGCAAAGCGCGGGTACCCCGGTAGTTCTTTGTAGCAGATCCGAGAGTTCAGTGCTCCAAGCGGAGACCTGCAGAGGCAGAGCTGCGAACTGTCCATGCTCGGTCCTTCGTAGCAGCCCTCGACCCAGCCAAAGTGTTGCAGCTGCTGCTTATCTTCGTCTCTCTCCTTTGCAGATTTCTCTGGGACTGCGTTGTGGATCGGCTGCCGCCCGAGGGTTTTTTATAATGATTGCTTAGCAGTCTTCCAGCCACTTTATCTCATTTGCTGGAGAGGTAAACAAAAAGGCTGCGCGTGAAAGCTGCATCAGGGTAAACAAGAAGCGTGGACGCGTGCAAACTCCAAATGGCCCAGGGAGAGATTTGGCAAGTGGGTGTTAATCACACTTGAGCAGACACATGGCTGTTGTCATTAAGAGGGGAAAGCCACGCTTTGGGCTCTAGCTGCACCGTGTCCAGCGTGAGAAAGAATCCGAGAACCTCCAGTGTGCGTGTGTGTGTTCCTTCTTGCCAGAAGAAAGCCGCTTCGTTACAAAATCCCTGCAACAATAGGTTTGTACTAATTAGTTTATTTAAATAGTTGCAGCGATTTCCCAACGTCTGTGTGCAAAAAACCTTGCAGTTATCAAATAATTAAAGAGGGGATTAAAAGTACACAACAAATTCAAATGCACAGGCGGCAAGAACATAAAGGAACCGAAGTAAAGCAGATGGAATAAACAAGTTTTTGGATTTTCCTCCCAATCTAATGATAATGAGGGCCAAGTGGAAGATGTTTCTGTGCCACAAGGAGAAATACCTATCTCTGGCCAGCAGTCTCCTCTCTTCAGAAGGTGGTAGGGGGGTGGGAGGACCATAGGGTAGAATCCAGCTAAAGTTAAAAGGTACTTGAAGCATAGATGGCACTTGGGCCCCCAAAGACAGGTCTGGAGCTAAAATCAGCCCCAAGCTTTGGATCTGACCCTTCATATAGCCAGTGTGGGCTAGTGGCTAGTGGCTACTCTGACTAAGACTGGGAAGAATCAGGTACAAATCCTTACTCAGCCAGGAAGCTCCTTGGGTGACCTTTAGCCAGATACTGTCTTTCAGCTTAAGCTTGTTACAAAGAGGAAAAGTGTGTTTGGACATACACTTCCCTGATTTCCTTGGAGAAAGGGCAAAATAAAAATTCATGGAAAAGTCCAACTCCATCCAAAACAGGATGGATTTACTATCTTCTAGTCAGGTATCTTACCTAGATTGTGCTTCAGTTTGCTAGGCCAGGCCTGCTTGAATAAAATGGTCTTTGCCTGCTTGCAGAAGGACAGCAGAGAGGAAGAGAACTTAACCTCTCTTGGCAGGGAGTTCCACAGGTATTTTTAGGCCAAACCTATGCCAGAAGGCAGAATGCCTGGAGTTGAACTGTCACCATTGGCTTGAGCAAGTAGGCAAAGGCAACAGAGTCTGCTCCCCCTCTCAAGGAGGTGTTTATTATCTCCTGGTCCTAACTCAGGGGTGGGCAACTTGTAGCCCTCCCAAAGTTGTTGGACAACAACTCCCATCAACCCAATCCTGCATAGCTAGTGGTGAGCCAGCACTGCCAGTCCAACACCATCTGGATAGCCACAGATTGCCCACCCCTGACCAAACTGATCACGCCCTTCCAGTTAGACGTAATCATCCAACAGCAGCAAAGCTCCAGGCAACATGTGGTTTTGCTCCAAAACCTCTTTAAGGAACTGTCAACTTCCTCAGCTTGTAATTACTGAAACTCATCCAAGCTACAGCAGCAATCAGAAACTGGCCCAGAAGATCAATGCAGTTGCTATTAGAATTTGCTTGAAGAAGATTGGCCTGGTGCAGACTCTGCGATGGGAGACTGTGAAGAAAACCCAAGAATCCAGACTGGCTACTTGTATTTGGCACCCATACATACCTGGCTCTAAAGCTGATCTGTGAGAGGATTTGGAAGGAAGGCTGCAGTCCAAAGATTACATATTTGCAAGCAAATTCCATAAGAATCAAGTGTTTTCCATCAGGGTGCCAATTACATTGACCTAGCATGTGTTGTTTACGATGCATTTGGCTCCAATTTTCCACGTTTATTGGGTCACTAGGAATATTTCATCAGTTAGGGGGTGGTTCATGGCACCTTTGAATTGGAGCTGTTGATTAGCTGCTGGAGGGTTTATGAGCTAAGCACACAGTAAAACAAAATTCCACTGAAGGCAAAAGGGGTAAAATCCATATGAATGAAGTATGGAGGATTAAAGGTGTTTAGATTTTTTTTTAACTGGCAAACCAGCATTGCACAATAATAAACAGGAACCTCAGCACCTTTGATAAGAATGTTATATTTACAAGAGAAGTTACTCTATTTGAAGCGGTAGCCATTATTTCAATTATTTAAAGAGACAGAACAGTTCATACAAGATGTAGGTATGAACTCTTTAGTGTCAAGGGACAAAGTAAAATTGTAACAATGAAATGCAGCGCACCAGTTAATAGCATGATCATAATTCAACTGAAGATCATCCCCCCCCCCCTTAATTTTTTTCTACCATGGTAGAACAATCTCACATAGCTGCAGTCTTTTGATGGTCTGAAAATGATTATCATTATGAATGGTTGGGCCTTTGTGGAGGAAGTGTGTGTGTTGTGGGCAATGCTCCGGGTGCAGAACAAGCACATACACATAAGGTTCCAGTTGGTGGAGGCTTGGCCAACTATTTTCAGCAGTGGTGAACGGACTGGACTCTGCTGCAATATTGTTCCACAAGACCTATGTTTCATTTTTCCCTTTAAAACCAAATGACAGACATTTAGTTGGTGTGATGCTAATACGTTGTTCCCCAATGTCATTTTTAGGGTGTTGGGTGTTGGTGTTGTTTTGTTTTTTGCATAAAGCAGTGCCCAGGCTGCAATATCCAGTTGAAGACCAGTACAGGGAGAGGTGGGATCATCTTAACTCCTTGTGCTCTGCTGGTTTCCCACCTCCAAATGAATCTCTTTCATTAGTGCCCATTTCTTTTCCTCAGCTTCTGGGAAGGGGGGGTCCAATTTGGATGTAGCAAACCATAAGAGAAGAAAGGTTTTAGATGTTTGTCCCTGCTCTGGTCTCCCATGAAGATTGCAGCCAAGGACAGTGCTTTACCTTTTTCTATAGGATTAAACGGCAACCATTAACTTCTACAGAAGAAAGAAAGAAAGAAAGAAAACAATGAACTTAGGGCTACCATTGGGGTGGGGGCAAAATCTTCTTCCTGATGACCTCCGTTTCAGCATCAAGCCTTCACCTTCACAGCTTTATCCTGAATTCTGTGTCTTGAGGACCGTCTTCATGGTGCCGAGTTCGTGCTGTTCCACCGCTAAACCCTGCAGTATCGCTGGTGCAGGATGGTGGCAAATTATTTACAGGGAGGGAGGCAGCGTGGGCTTCCAGTGGCCATTAGGCTTGCCAGGCCTGCCCCCTCCCTCAGCTTCCAGCAAGCAATGAGCGGTCACCTTCCACCTGGGAACGCCCCCCCCCCAGTGCAGCATCCATTTGAGGACAGATGGGGAAGAGCTACGTTGATGTCGCTCCGGCAGACTTCCAGAGCATATAGACAGCCCCTTCGTCACACTGCACTGTGACAAAATGTTGAGAATGAGATACTTTGGCAGTATCCAATATTGCCTGCATTTTAGAGGGACACCTCTCCCCCCCAGTGCAATAGGAATCTAGCAATCCAAAATTAGCAGAAATAATCGTTTTTGGAAGGGCACAGATCAGTGGATCTCTGCTGTGAGTCTTCGGCTATTTGCCCTGGGGAGGCTCCGCATCAGCGGCTGCATCATATAATGATGCAGCATGAATTCAGAGCCACCTCAGGGCTTCCGGAGTGTATAGACACCCCCTTGGTCACACTGCAGTGTGACAAAATGTTGAGAATATTGGGCAGTATCCAATATTGCTTGCATGTTAGAGGGACACCTCCTCACCCACTAATGCAATAGGAACCTAGCAATCCAAAATGAGTAGAAATAATTTCTGAAAGGGCACAGAAATTGTAGATACCCTCCCCAGAGAATGTTGTCTTATTCACCGGCTTACAATTCCATGAGCCTCAAGCAGCGAAAATAATATTGAACGGGTGCTCAGGGCTCATGGAATTGTAAGCCAGTGAATAAGACAACATTCTCTGTGGAGGGTGTCTCTAAACGAAATAGAAAATAGTTTTGGGAACTACTAGCTTGAGGCTACTCCCGCACGGCATGATAACACACAGCGATGATAAAATTACAGTACTTTTCAGAAGAATAAGATTATTTATCTAAAGAAATTGTACAAGATGAAACAGGATGAACTTGTCAGATTCCTGTCATAACAAGAACGTTACTTCTTTTGTATATCAAAAACACATGAACCCAACAAGGAGTTTATTCCATTGAATGTATAGGAATTCTGTCATGTGTAAATGCAATTTGTTTGTTTATGATATATAACTTTGAGTGTTAATATAACTGGCTACTTTGCTTTAAATACTTTCCTCTTTAAATACTTTTGCAACTTTAATTCATATTGGGTATAATAATGTATATGTGTAGGAGCGTACACAGACATCTCATGATCTTTTGTTAAGTGTTTAACTGTATTCTGTGTATGCAGTTGGGTGCTCTTTGGGCTCTGTTCTTATTCGTATTTTTCCAACTGCAGCCCATCTTTTTGTTTTTGGGTTGCATGAGTGTAACAGAACTAGTGGAGGCTGAGCAGCAGTCTTGGATACTGCCCTTTATTTGTATGTTATTATCTTTAAATGGTTTTGCAATGTATATCAGTTTAGTTATAATTTCCATTGTCACATATAGACCTGGTTCGCACACAACAAGCAAACCGCAGTTGACGAACAGTGGGTCATTTGGGACTGCACAGGAGAAGCAATTGTGCTGGATCCTGATCACTCATCTGCTTCCACTGTGCTAAACAGCCCTGGGTTGTTCTTCATGATGTGTGATCCCAGAACCCTGGGTTGTTAAGAGAGAAACAATCCAGAGTTTCAACCCATGGTGTGTTCTTGGGTTAAAACTCTGGATTGTTTCTCCCCCAGCAAGCCAGAGTTCCAGTTTCACACATCACAGGGAAGAATCCAGGGACAGGGCATCTCTGGGTTGTTTAGCGTAATGGAAGCGGCAATGGTTGGAAGCTAGCACACTCACATGCCCCCAAACAACCCATGGTTTTTTAACCATCAGTTGTTCGTTGCATGCGAATCGGGCCATAAACTCTTATCTACAATATTATTTATTTATTTATTTATTTTATTACATTTATATACCCCCCCCCCCCAGCCGAAGCTCTCTGGGCTTATATGAATTATATAAAAAATATTAAATCCATTGTTGTTATTTATTTATTTATTTATTTATTTTATTTATTACATTTCTATACCGCCCAATAGCCAGAGCTCTCTGGGCGGTTAGCATTATGTCTATTCATTCAGCTATTCTAATAACAGACCCAATACTAAATCCATTAGGATTGTTAATTTATCTCTAATAATTGCCCTTCTTGTTTAATTAGAATTTTATTTTTTCATGAGTAAATTCGGGTGAAAAATAATCTATACCAAGAGGACCACAAAATCAATCCAGTGTTCATAATAAATTCTATGGTAGATGGGATGGTGAGGAGATGTGAGATTCTTCTGCTTAAGTTTCCCACTGAAAACTTGTTTCATTTACCATCCATACTATGTTCACCCTAACAACAATCCAATTAGGGATGGCAGTATTCGCTATTGTATAGATGAGATGAAACACACAAACACACACACACACACACAGAGACAGAGACAGAGAGAGAGAGAGAGAGAGAGAGAGAGAGAGAGAGAGAGAAACACTGCCACAAAATGAATCCATGAAGTGCCATTTGAATGCAGCTCTCGTAGAGTACTTCTATACGAGGCTGTTAATATCTGTATCTACTTGCAGTCTCACTGCAGAATTGAGATCTGAGCTCTACCCAAAGAGTGTTTCCTCTTGTGCTTCCCCTCTATATAACCTAGGTGGAGCTGCGCTATAGGAGAATAGTGCAAATACACCAGTAGAAATAGCGCGTTCAGAAATAATATCCCATTTTCCCCATTCTTACAATAAATACCTCATGTAAAAAAAATCCTAGATTCAGGATACAATCCTATGCACACTCAGCTGGGAGTAAGCCCCAATGTACACAGTGGGACTTACTTCTGTACATCCCATTGGAGTATGCTGCACAGCCCAATTTTCCACAACCAGACTATATTGGCTCCTTTTTTCTTGATTCAAGCATTCGTCCTGGAGGAATTATGAGGGATGTGTGAATCAGCAAAGCTTGAACTCAACTAGGTTTTCCATATCCCACTTTGGAACGTTCTGACTGGGATCTATATCAGATTGTGAGATTTGGTTTTGTTTTGTTGTGGGGGGTTTTCATTTCGCAGGAAAATTTATGGATATTTTTATGTGCATTTTTCCATATGCACGTTTTTGAAATGTATGCATTTTTCTTCCATTGCTTAAAATGTGTTTCCACACATTTGTCAAAAGTACACTCCCCCCCTGCAATTTTCAAACACATTTCTTGGTTTCACGAATCACTTCGCAAGCTTGAAAATGGGACAAACTTCAACTACAGATTGCATTAGCTCCACATTTAGGTCCAGGAGGTACAAACTACTTAAATTCAGCTCAAAAATGAACTGAAAGAATTTTCTCATACATCCCTAAGAAATATATAAAGTGTAGTTTCAGAATGGCTTTGAAAGTGTCTGCTTACCTTCCTGTGTATGTGTCACAAAGTCCCAACTCCTAAGCAACTTCCAGGCACATGAGAGAACAAGACATTCTATATTATCTTACATATTCTGTAACTGAGACAACAGTTAAGGCACATATTAGAAAAAGTGATATGAGAATTTGCCCTGAAAACCACAAAGTAGCTTCTTCTGTTTCCTTATTATATACTAATACCTCTTACAGTAAATGTCCAAAATTTGATGAGCGTTGACATTCAAATATATCAATGCTGATAATTCCAGATACATTTTGTAAATGTACACACATGCATACACATACCACTTTTCAAACATAAATTAATGAATGCTAACAGTCGCATTTATGAGATTGTCAATACTCACAGGTATATGTTGTTTTGATTGTTCACAAAAGCTATCTGGGATTGGGCAATTTTAGGACCCACACACATAAACTGAGGTGATTATAAATTAAGTAACTTTGATCTGGAATTGAATTTGTTTAAAGGAATGTATTAATTGTCCATACTTCTAGTGCAGTACCATGCAGTATAATAAGGACACACACAAGTAAGCATTTGAGATCTGGGCAGATTTGAGTGTGTTATTCCAAACAAGGAGTGTTCTCACAGATGGCTCAGGGTGAGATCTCGCAGGTTGGTGCTAATGGCACTTTTACATGGGAATATCTGGATTGAAAACATTCCACTCGGTTCATATTTACTTCTGAGTGAACAAGGTTTGAACACAGCTCTTGCTGTCACTGGATCATGCTGCACGGTCTGCTTTGTATTTGTGTATAATAAACAAAATTCTGGGTCCAGTGTAAGGGCTCGGGGTGTGTTAACAGATCTTAACTGTTGTAACTGGGTCCTGTTTTGCTTCACTAAACATCCAAGCTAATTAGTTTGTCACCTCTTTATCGCTGGTGACTCTCTGAGGTTGAGAACCTTTTATTACTGAAGATTCCACGGTCTTGATAACTGGTCATTTTCAACTCAGGACCAGTTCTCTCTCTCTCTCTCTCTCTCTCTCTCACACACACACACACACACACACACTATTGTGGGGAAGTCAATTTGAGTTGACTCATACAATATATATTAGTGTATTGAGCTGGTCTTCTGTGTATTTAGCACACATTCAGGCCTACTACAAATGTGGCAAAATTCCAAAACAGGAAGCTCTTCCATGTAAAATATAGCATGCATGTGTGACTCTGACATTAAAGTGTGATTGCAAAAGAGTAATTCACTGCTAGGAAAAGTGCCATTGGAATTATGGGATTTTCTGCCTGATGTAACTGATCATAAGTCCATTTCACTGTAGTGACAAGTATAAGTGGCTCAGTGCATAGAATGCTGATCAGGTATAGAATTGCTCCTGTGAAATAAACTATGATTGGTGGCCCAGAAAAAATAGGGATGTGACTGGTTCCTGACTGCCATAAGTGGCATTTTGGCTCTGAAAAAATAATTTTGGCACATTGGGTAATGTAGTAACCCAGTTCACAGTTGCTACTCATTGTACCAGCAGGACCTTCAAAAACGCAATTCAACTAGCTGCAATTTAGTAATGATCTCAGAAGCAGCACTGATGCAGCATTCAGATGCTAATATATCAGATTCAGACTGCAATTATCCCATGGACACTTTTCTAGAAGTAACTCCCTTGAAATTCAATTTACTTCAGAAAAAACGTACACATACCTATTACGTTCAATATGGGCTACATGTTTCTGAGTACTGTTGACACTGAAAATTATGCAGATGAAACAATTTGGTTATTCAGTGTATATGAATTGAGATTATTATTTTAATCAAAATGTACTAATTCTGTGTTTCAAGATGATGAAGAGTTTTGGATGATCAAGTGAAAATAATCCTTATGGGAGAAACATGAACATCTTTTATTTCTCATTAAACCTGCTTTAAGGGGAAATGTTCCAATTGAACAATGAGTTCAATTGCACTATCATTCTATTGGAAATATGATAAAATGTGACAAATTTAACAAATGGTTAGATGTGAAATTAAACTCATGTGTATGTGTTTGCAATTCTATTTTAGAAAATGCACTCCATGTTGCATTCCGTAACATGTATGTGCACATGCATGCGCATATACACACAACCCTGAACTACCCAGAATTTCCCTAGAATCATCACAATATGAGCCAAGGAATGTCTACTCATAAAGTAAGCTAGCCTGCCTGCCCACTGAAATCTTCTATGGAGGCTCTCCTTTCCATCCCACCTACATCTGAGTTTTTGGTTTGAATGCAGGGGAAGACCTTTTCCGTGGCCAAGCCTAGACTTTGGAACTCGTTGTCACTCCCTCTCAGATAGCCTTCTGCTCCTGTGCAAAGACATTTCATTTCCAGCAGACATTTGACCTGTCAAGGTATTCATTTTCATATCCCCAATTTGCTAATTGAAGTGTTTTATCTGCTGCCTCTTCTCTCATTTATTTATTTATTTATTTATTTCCTATACCGCCCAATAGCCAAAGTTCTCTTTATTGTTTATTTTATATGTTATTCTTTTTTTTAACATGTTGATAACATTGTAAGCTGTCTTGAATGTGTCTTTTTATTGATAAAAATACTTTTAATAGATAAATAAATAAATGTCCCAATGTGTTCAATGGGACATACCCCCTAGTAAGTATTCTTACCTAGAATGGCACCTTCAATTTGAGAGGTGGTGTGAGTAGAAAAAGAAAAAGAAGATTAAGCCTCAGGAAGCACTACAATCCCAATTCTGTAAACATTAACATGTCTCCCTTAATTCTGGCTGAGCAAACAGGGGCCTTACTTCATTACGGATAAAAGTTTCAAAGTGCCAATAACAACAACACCCCTGAAATCTCTTCCCCCAAATGGCCAGAAAGGGTTTCTTACCAGACACTGTTGAATACACTTCTTGTTTGGGAAATTGTACTCTGCCTTGTAGTCGTGGTTTTGTTGATATAATTACAGCTAAGTATTCTTTTCAGTTGACTAAGTGTACATTGGGGCACCAATGCTTCATACAAGAACATTGTTTAACTACGTTCCTATCGTCGGCTCCTTTAAATAATGACAATGGTGATATTTTACTTGAATGACTAGGTTACAGAACTTAAGGGGGCATTCGGACTTCACAAATATGTGAGTAAAAAAATCCAATAAAGCAGCAATATAAATAAAAGAGCATCAAGGTCTGGCACTCCATAGCCAAGTGGCCCCAGAAGCAGCAGGTGATGGGGGCAGTGGCAAACAGGTTTGACATCAGCCCTAACACTGGCAGGGGCATGACAGGCCCCACCAGAGCTGCCGCTGGTTGCCACAACATCCTTGCTTGGTTTTAAATCATTTTATAGTCAGGGCTGCTGGCTAGGCATGTGCATGGATACAAATGCTCATTTTTAAAATTCTTTTTTTTTAACTTAAAATATATATAATCTTTTTCTACAATAAAATGAAGTAAGTTTAGAATAAGGGCAGCAAAAGCTTTTTGCTGTAGTCATGATAGTGCTGCAGTTTAAGTAAATTTAACATGAAAAATTGCACATGCTCAGGGTGTTTGTTCCTATTAATTAGGGTTGGCAAACAGGTTCCCCCCCCACAACGTATCAAGACTATAGAAACAGTTATAAAGCATGAAATGGTGGGTGATAGAAATGTTAGATGTGTACTTCACAACTGAAGTAATATACAGGGGAGGTGGAGATGCTGTAAGACCATTAAGTCCAGGGCCTAAAAATGTCAGGTTGTACCACTGTATGGCATAGATTTCATGGGCACTGTCCACTTCATCCGTTTATGCTATAATAAATTTGTTAGTCTTTGAGATGCCAGAGACTCCTTGCTTTTTCTGCAGTAGACTCACATGGCTACGAGCTCCATCCGACGAGTGTTTTATTGCACGCTTGTTACTGGGCACTCACAGATTTTTTGCAGGTCCCTCCCATGTCGTCGTCTGCCTCTCACGCACCTTCAGCCCCTTCTTGCCTTCCTTGCGCAACAAAAAAACCCTCCACAAAGTCGGATATATTTTAAACCCGGAAGTTGCTGCTCTCTCCTGCTGTGTGCAGGACAGAACAGTGGACTCAATGGGCCTCGTGCTCGTTGTGTTCTGGAAGTAACTGAGCAATGAAAACACAGGCAGAGAAGTGACGGTAGAGAGAGCGTTTCCCCCTGAGTGATGGAGCTCTTTGTCTCTGCTGGCATTGGTAACTTTTCTCATATCAAATATAGCCTAAGAACTCCAAAGATACTTTCAACACTACATAATGTTTTCTTTTCCTATAATGAGCATTTTAAAAACTAGGCTACCACTTCCTCTATCTAAAACACATTCACTTGTAAGCAAGGGAGGATTCCTATCCACTCTCATATCCTCCTTCGCCAGCCACCTATATAACTTTACTTGATTTCTTATCTTAACACTTACTTTAGCACTTGATAGCTCACAGCTAAGGCAGCAGACATGATCACTAGGTGCTAGCTGGTAGGAAATCTGATCCACAAACCAGTGAAGATGGAATGTGTGAAATGAATCCTACACACATTGTGAATCCATTGAACTTACTGTCAGGCAACTTTGCTTAGCTTCTCAAGCTTAATTCTTCTGAAGTGATAGGGTTGAATTTAATTAAGTCTTAATGATTAAGACAAAACATTGGTTTGTTAATTGGGCTGTAAGTCTAGCATTGACTTGTCTCACGCTACTTACACAAAGTTAGTAGCTCAATTGCTTGTTCTGTGGGGCTTGCCCTTTGATTAGGAAATACGATGTCAGGATGCCTGGAGGAGGCGAAAGAAAAGATTGCTTTTGCCCAGGAAAAAAAATCTTCTCATTACATCAGAAAAATATATGCAGCACAACATTTTGAATGGTTTTTAGTTTGAATAGAAAATAGCTATTGACATTGTATAATGAAGTCAACTCTCTCATCAAAGTATGTGGTGTAAATGCTGCAAATACAGTGCTGATAGTGCAGAAGTTCAATGTCAGCACTTGAAAGTTCAACATTCTGGGTAATATAAGTAATCCAGAAAATATATTATGATGGAATTGAGACTGAAATATGATGCTTTGACAACTGTGTCGAACTTTTGTAGGCAGAATATCCCAAACAGTTGCAGTTTGTGAATAGTGAACCTTATTGTCGCAGCCAAAATAACAATGAACTTCTTTAAATGAGCAATTTAGCATGCTCATTACTGGCTACTCACAGATGTTCATGGGTCTTTTTGACAACAACGTCAGCCTCCTGCACGTATCCAGCTCCTTTTCTCAGTTTTAGCATCACAAAAGAAACCTCAGAAAACCTGTCTCTTCTGAGGTTGCGCTATAAAATGCCCACTAGAGGGAGCTCTCCCATTGAAATGTACCAGCCACGTGGTTGCTGTTCTCTTCTCCATGTAATTGTGCTCATTTTAAACAGGGAAGAGAACCAGGAAGAGGGCAACGGTAAGAAAGCACGATTCCCCATCCCATGCCCCATTTGAAAGTCCTTGCTGTCTCATTCTTGGGGAAAGGCTTCTGTTCCTACAATAAAAAATACCTGTAAAAGTTTCTGGAAATAGTAAGCATCAGTTGCTCTTTATTATTTACTATCCTAAGATCGGCATGAAATCAGGAAATGAGTGATTGCCAGCCTGAGGAATAATAAGTGTCTGACCATTTTTTTGGCCTTGTAAAAAACTTAAACTGGTGTTCAACAGACTATGCTACACAAGATGCTCATCTTTTGTGATTTGTGCATTCTTCTATTGGTTCTCAGTTGTATATCTTGAAAGTTCAATCCTGCTTTATTATATTTCCCCCCCTTGCTTTTGTATATGGCCCTACTTGTTCTGCTTTCGAACATTTTCACTTTTCATATAATAAATTGCACATTGTATAATGTAACATTACAATAGTTGAGTGCTTATTAAAGTTTATAAGTGGTGTTCAGCAACTGTTCCCCTCATTTGTTTTATTTCATTGACGAAATGGGCATATAGATGGGACTGATTTTCTTTTGATGTTGTATCCCTTTATTTAATATTGGAATCAAAATTCTTTGTATTTTTGAAATTCTTTGTATTTATGAAAAAATACACATTTTATATTTCCCCCCTTTAAACTAAAAAAAGGAAAGTCAACTCTACTTTCTGCATAGATGAAGTCATACATAGGCCTCTTTCTTGGTATTTTTTACCTCAGCAGACTAACAAAGCTATTCCTCTGGCCTTCTACTAGTGTTATATAGGACCTCTGCACAGCAATTCCAATTTCCAAACAAGTGAGGTAAATTCATTTATATTTCCCATCCCAATATAAATATTTAATATCATCCACTGAATACTTACTCTGAAGACATTCAATAAAAAAACCCCGATCTCTCTTCTTTTGTTATTAGCTCACCAAGAACAATTATACATCTTCATATTTTCCTTTCTTCCCTTTTTAGTAATTCCTGGGGATTCCTATCTTTCAAGTTGAGCTTTACTTTGAGTATGTATGATTCACATGCACTGTTAAAACAATCAAGGGAAATGAACATTCTCGAAACCCTAGCAAAAATCTCAGTAGTCTGACATTTTTCCCATTTGCCTATGACAAAATTCTTTGCATTATACATGATCCAGTTCAAGACATCCCCACAGCACTCGTGAAAGCAAATCATTATTACATGGAAAAATGTAATTGTGGGGTGTGTTTGTGTGTGTATGCGTGTGTATGTGTGTGATTTTCATGAAAGACATGCTAGATATTTTAATAGCTTATCTTCCCATGCAGGACACTAATGACATAAAGTCAAACAAAACAGCATTCATACCATTATTTCTCAGTGCAAATTTTTTCCTCAGCAACAACTTGATTCTGATCTAAGTATTGTGCTAATGTTAACATTGTTCCAATGCATTCCCGTTTAATCACTGCAAGACTAAGAAATCTGTAATTGGTAATGTCTGGAGATAGGTTCTGAAGGATGAGCTCCAACAATCTAGCCAGGTGAGGAGCCACACAAAGGTAGCTATAGCAGCTTTCACCAACCTGGTGCTCTCCAGATGTTTTGGACTACACCTCCCAGCATTCCTGACCTTTGACCATACTAGCTGGGCTGATGGGAATTGAAGTACACAACATCTGGCTTATACCAGGTTGGGGAAGGCTGCTCTTAAGATACATATCTTTTCTGAGTTGATTATCTTTTATTTTCTAGCAAAGGAATGGGATAGCTGAGTAATCCAGACATCCTTAAGAATGAAGACACAAAGATAATATAATAGCAAATCAGTTTCAAGTGCTTAGGATTGTGTATGAAATTTTTCAAGCTTTATTGATAGACTCATAATCTTTCTTTCAGATGAACAGTTTAGTTTTCAAAAATATTGTAATTAGAGCCTCCTGTACATTGAAATCCACATTTCTATCCAGATTAGGCCAGCATGTAATTAAGACCTCTTAAAAATATTTCTCCTCAGTTCTGGGGATATTATGTTATTAATTATACAGACTGGGTTCTTGTTTAGTTTTTCCCACAAGTATTATGTAACTTCATCAAGACTGTGTGATTCCTTAATGGGAGAGAAAAGTTATACATGAGTGCTTTCCTACATGGAAAATGGGTTAAGCATACATCCTGCAAGAGTGCAGCATTTAAATTATGTTAACTAGCTTAATTAAAAGGACAGTGTCAGGTACTATAGGACCCAAGTGCAGATTTTGTAAATGTAATACAATAGTTTGTGTCATCTTCTAACAGCTGGGCAACTGAGACTGTACCAGTTCACCCCAGAATAATTATAAATCTCTGCAATTTTACCCATCCAGACTTCTTTTAGGAGATTCCTAGGGATTCCTGTCTTTTTGAGTTGAGCTATATTTTGAATATTAGTGATTCACGTGTATTATTAAAAAGGTCAAGAAAACCACCAGGATTTTCTTGGACCAATGTACAATATATGTTAATGTCATGGACCAGGGCCCTAAACCCTCATCCTCAAAGGATTCCAACTCCTTGTCCTCAGCGGAAGAGGCTCCCAACAGAAAAGCATGCCATAGCCTCTCCCATGCTGTTGCAGCTTGATATTGCTAAAAAAGACCAGGGCCCTTTTTCAGTCAGCTTGGAGGCGGGACCAACCAGCTTAAATTCAGCAAGAGCTCTGTTTAAATCTCAGAACTGCTATGGTACTTGTTGGACCAATATATGGACAACCCTTTCTAGCTTCCAGCCCCAGCACCATTTAGAGCTTTCCATGGTGCTTCCTGAGAAACCTGAGCCCTGCTCCAGATTTGATCCATGGCAGAACCTCACAATCTTAGCTACATGACAGAGCATCCTCAAAGATAGGTTGTCTGGGGATGCACGTTGCCTACACCTAGACTAGCCTAGGCCAAGCAATAAAACAAGGAAGGAGGAAATACTTCTCATTTTATTTCCTTCAAACATGACAACACAGGGTGGAGAGGGGGAATGAAACACAGACTGACAAGAGTTGTTTCCACTGTTCAAAAGCCCACACATTACTCAGAAGGAAGGGGTCTTTTGGTCCCTTCCTTCTGACACATACACAATATTAAAATCTTTTAAAATAGTGATTAATTAATTTAGGAAAAACCATCATCCCACATCATGTACCAGGGTGGATTTGAGTTTTGGGTCTTAAGCCCCATTTCTGCCACGTACTGAGGTTTGGGGGCAATTTCATTATCTTTTAACCTCCAATAGTTTGCATTTCTCTGGATTTTTTGTTTTTATTTGTTTGTGACTGACCATAGCAGACATTTTCTGATGGTCCCCATGACACTTACTCAAAATTCCAAATACGTCCACCAGCCCATGGAGACACTATTCAGACAACAATTTCTGCCTTCATCTATTCTTCCACCACCACGCTCCCAGAAGTCCTGAGAGAGGAGCTTCCCCAACAATGGACACACAACAGAAGAGGGGAAGACATGTGCACAAATCCTTTGGACTATGTGGAATCTGCTACTTGATCATCCACTAGTCATTGAAACAGGGCTCAGAAGAGTTATTGAAAGGATGTATGGGCTGTTTTCTGCCCCAAACAGCTCAGTCAGGATTCAAGGGCCTGGGTCCACTTCTGTTGACAAACTAGACCAGAGTACTTGAGCTCTGTTCTGTAATTTTAATTATTCTTACAGCCCAAGAAGAAGTCTCTAGCCTGTGGATGGCACCTATACAGTTCTTTATCCAGTGTGGCTTAGTACAGGGGTGGGCAGAAAGTAGATATTCAGATGTTTTACACTTCAACTTCCAGCATTTCTGGTCATTGACTATGCTGGCAGGGACTTCTGGGAACGTTACATCCGGGGTGTGGGCGGCAGGGAGCTAGGCTGGGCCGCTGGGACCCGGGGGAGTGAGGCAGAAGAGAACACCACACTGAAGCAGGATCAAGAAGGGTTCAGCTTTATTGACCGTCACTAGTGTGTGCCAGGGCCAGAGCCAGAGGCCCCCTCCTGTAGCGTGCAAGAGTTCAGAGGCACAGTTGAACCTGAGTCTGGGCCGAGCTGGAGCAATGTCCCAGAACCAGCACCGGGGTCCAGCACCACCTGCCAAGACAGAGGCAGAACCATGGCGTAGTCCAGAGGCAGTCCGAGGGTCAGGAACCAACAAGGCATGGCAGGGGCAGGGAGCAAGGTGAAGTCCAAAGGCAGTCCAGAAGTCAGGAACCAACAAGGCATAGCAGAGGCAGAGGCAAAGCGAAGTCTAAAGGCAGTCCAGAAGTCAGGAACCAACAAGGTGTGGCAGAGGCAAGGCAAAGTCCAGAAGTCAGGAACCAACAAGACATGGCAGAGGCAAAGCAAAGTCCAAAGGCAGTCCAGAAGTCAGGAACCAACATGATCAGGAACAGACGTAGAGTTTTGCAGGCAGTGAAGCCAGGCAGCAAAGGAACAATGTTGCTGTGGCAAGGGTTGAGAGAGAAAAGCAGTGCTTAAATAGCTTTTACCCTGGCCCCACCCAGCTGGACTCCAATCACACCCCTTGCATGTAGTTAGTCAGGGGCCTGAGGCTTGCAAACCACCCCAGCAGGACAGGTCCTGACTAAAGACCTGGGTCCTGCAAGCACTCAGTACAGCATAGATCCTGACAGGGAATTAGAAGTCCAAAATATCTAGAGATCTACCTTCAATCCACCCATGGCATATTGGAGGTCAATACTCATGTGAATTAGTGCTGTCACTTTATACAGCAGCAATATACAGCAGCATTACAGAGCTCCATCTGACGAGCGTTTTATTGCACGCTCATTACTGGGCACTCATGGATTTTTCGCAGGTCCCTCCCATGACATTGTCTGCCTCTTGCACGCCTTCTGCCCCTTCTGGCCTTTCTTGCGCTGCAAGAAAAACCAGAAAAAGTCTGAAATATTTTTAAAACCAGAAGTTGCTGATCTCTCCTGCTGTGTGTGGGAGAAGCAGTGTATTACAATGCCCGACTGAATGGGCCTGGTGCTCATTGTTTACTTCCTGTTTTCAAACAGGAAGTAACTGAGTATCAAAACCAGGAGCGGAGAAGCCATGGTAGCCAGCATTTTTCCCCAGGTGTGATGGAGCTCATAGTTACCCTGGTATTCTTGATGGTACAAGGTAATGGAAAGGAAATTCCTCAAGAGGTGGCAGTGAGCTGGTCATACCAGCATTGGACCTATCACTTCTCCAGTGTGATGCTCTGCTGTAAACTTGTATTTAGTATATTGTTGAATATTGTTGGGATATTTCTGCTATAAACTTGCATTTAGTATAGTTGAATAGTGTGTGTGTATGTGTATGAGCCGCTTTGGGTGCCTTTTGGCCAAAAGGCGGTATGGAAATAAAGTATAACATAACATTCACTGCTTCCCTCCACTTCCTATTTTGGTGTCAAGGAGGAAAATGTGTCCATGTAAGAGGAAAAAGAGCAACTGGGGTGGGTGGGTGTAGGAAATGCAACTGAAATGCAAACTTCTAGAGATCTTGTACTGAATGATAGAGAATCAAATTACTTCTTATGTCTAATATGCATTGACAGCTCTAAGCACCAAGGAGCAACTTCTTCCAGGAAAATATAGCAGCGGCATTGCCTGATTGTAGTGAAGAAGGCCATTTAGATCCTTAAAGATTTAAATAATCCAGCCCAATAAATCTAGTTTAAGTTTTGTAAATGGAGGGGTGGGGGGGGGAAGGCTGGTAATGAATAGCTATAGTCTACTGAGCTTCCAAGACTAATAGCATTAATGATGAGATAAATGCTGCTATGGATCTCCAGAGGAAGGAGCAATAAAATAAAGTCTTACTTTGACTGGCATGACAAGCATGATGAGTAATAGCTCTGGCTCTATGGAAAACCCGCAGCACGGAAAGCTCCTTGAATAAAAGACCCAGCAAAAGCATGTCAGTGTCATGACACTGTGTGTAGCCTCTTAGGCAGATTTATTTGCTAAGGGTAAGAAAAGGCTGTATCCCCATCTTCCCCCACTCACCTATGCCAGCTCACATATTAGTGCTTGAGAGAAGAAACCAGAAGATCTCTCATTCTTCTATGGAAAATCGAGGCTTGAAGCACACCAGCCGGCAGCAGCAACTATTCTTGATCAGCTTTTGAGTTCAAACATTTTTCAGGGAGAAGACACTTGGGAACCCAAGCATTGCACAACATTCAGCAATCTATATTGTAACTGCAATAGGGACTAGGGATTATTTCAGCTATGATAATCACAGAGAAGCAAAGGAAAGTCCCTGGCTGCCACCTACTGAGCCCCTCTGATCACAAAAGGCAGGGAGCAGGGCCTAGGAAGAAAAGAGGGCTCAGGGGAAAGTGAGGAAGACCAGAGGGAGGAATATGAAAGGGGAAAGGAAACTGGGACAGAGAATGTGCAGACAGGAAAAATGCTCATAGGTTGGGGCTGAGAAGATGAAGAATCAGAGGCAGTAAAGAGCTGGCCACTGTCACACATGCCTTTGTCACATCGACATTGGATGACTGCAATGCACTCTTTATGGAGATACCTCTGGAAAGGGTTTGGACGCTTCAGCTGGTAAAAAAAAAGGAACCAATCAAGGTAGTGCCTGAGACCTGCTTTTTTTTTTTAGCATATAATTCAATATTTTTTCCATCTGCATTGGTTACTGGTTCACTTCTGAGTACAATTCAAATCCTGATTATTATTTAGAAAGGCCTAGATGGTTTGGCACTGGGATATGTGAAGGACTGCCTTCTCCCACATGGGCCTGCCCATCCACTACGATTGTCATTAGCGACCTGTCCATGTCCTTGTGCCGTTGGCAGACATCTTGCTGGAGACAGGGCTTTTTTAGTTGTGTCACCCAGGTTGTGGAACTCCCTTCCTTGGGAGACCAGATCATAATAATGTGAATGCTCACCTTTCGATTCATGGAGGATAAGGTGACCAATGGTTATTAGTCCTGATGGTTATATATTGCCTCCAGTGTCAGAAACATTATGTCTCTCAATGCCAGTTGCTGTAGAACGTAAGAGAAGGGTGCTATTGTGCTTATGTCCTGCTTCTGGGCCTCCCATAGGCATCTGGTTAGCTGCTGTGGGAACAGAATACTGGATAGGCCTTTGTTCTGTCCCAGAATACTGGATAGGCCTTTGTTCTGCCCCAGGACAGCTCTTCTTACACTGTTATGGATTGAAATAACCAGCCAGATTTTAGGCTATTGATCAGTAGTCTTCTAAACATCTTCTCAAAGCAACTTACACCAGCCTGTTCTCCCCAGCCTTTTCCTTTCAATGGCTCCTGCTTGAAATGCATGTTGTTTCTAATGACATTTCGGACACGCACTAGAGTTAGATTTCCACTCTTGCTGAAGTATTGCCCTCTTGCTGTGGACTTGAGGACAAAACATCTCCTCTTGTCAAGCCCTCAGCAGGATAGGAGCTTCACCCTGCTTTCCCTTCCATCTCTCCCCCTGAGAGAAGATATAATGGACATAATGGAAGTAGGATGGTGCCAAAGCCTCTAGCAAGATCTCGCATGCTGGCCTGCGTATATTTGCCCCAAAGCCCTGCAATGCACTGCAATGTACAGGGCCACGTTTTGAGAATATACCTGGGGGCTGGAAACTTTAGAAGTCATAAGACCAGGGTGATTGCTTCTTACGTGCATGTTCCCATGCAGGTAAGAAAACATATCAAGTCTTCAGTCCATATAAGTTTATTGTTATGCAATAGTTAGCAAACACACACCTGACATTTCAAGTCAGTACAGTTACACTCTTGAATGACCATAAGAGCTTCCAAATTCAAATCTCAACTTCGCTATAAAGCTTCTAAGGTGGCCTTGGGCAAGCCATCCTCTTGCAGTCTAGTTGACCTCTCCAATGTTGTTCTGAGAAGAAAGGAGATATTGGCAAGCATCACTTTGTATTCGGGAAGGAGCCAATACAAATACTCACTATAGTTTAGTAAACAGGTAGACATGTAAATAAGTACTGTAAAGTAAATAGCATGTTCAAAACTGGAGTATTCCAATGGCTTCTGAAGTTTTGTGATCACATGCAATTACACCTTAGATACAAATAGTGATGCAAAGGATTAAATCCCTACACAGTTTTCGGACCCTTCAGCTCTAGATCAAAGGGAATTTGGTTTCTCAAATGGGTATTTGGCGCCATCTATAGATTGATAATGAAACAGTATCCCTTTACCATAGTATACATGCATCCATCCATGGTATCTGTTGTGTATGTTTCATATTAAGCCTCTAGGGGACTTCTGCTGTCTCTGCCTATATCCATGCAAAACAAAGCAAAGAGGCAGGCAAGCAACATGTCTATCTAATGAAGAAGTTACTACAGTGCTGTGTCCAGGAATTATCAATGGGACACACAGACATCATAGCAGCTTTTGTCTTAGAAACCCCGCATTTCAAAGGATAAAAACATAAGGTCCTGCTTTGTCACTGTAGAGCAAACAGAAGGCACAAAATCTTCCTTAACTAACACTGATTAAATTAGAAAAAGAATTAGTGAGCAACAAATAAATGAATGCTGTCCAAGATCTTTTAATTACACAAACTAATAATTATGTATAGACCTGATACTGTGAGATATGCTACAACTTTGAACTGGCCTGTTTATCTAATGTAGCTGTGCTCATCTTCCAATGTGATATATGCCATCTCTTGCCAGCAATGCCCTTATGCATTCCGCATAGGGCAAACAGGCCTGGCTCTATGCATAAAAGTAAATAGACACAAATCTGATATCAGGAATGGCAATATTTAAAAAATAATAATGGGGAAAACACACTTCAGCCTCCTAGGAGACTCTGTCACTGACCTTAAAGTGAAATAAAGGAACTTCAAAGAGAAATTTCAATGTGAAACAGCGTATCTACAACTCATTAAGACGTTTAACTCTATCTCTTGTGGCTTGAATAGGGACAAAAGTTATCATCATCATTATTATCATCATCATCATCACCACCACCACCACCACATGCAAGGATGTTAGTGTTATCACCAAGCAACTATTTTGTGAATGACCCCTGTAAATAAGATAATAATCACTGTCTGTATTTTCTGGATCTAAATTCCCTTAAAATCTCCCTTAACCCATTTTTTATTTGGGCTGGCATTTTGCAGAACAGGGTTTTAGGTTGCAAACCAATGCACATGAACCTGGGAGTAAGCCCCACTGAACACAGCATCACTTATTTTCAAGTCAATGTGGTTAGGATTGCTTCACTAAAATTCTCTTAACATATGAGGACCATGCAACCCCTTGCCATCACAATTGCACTTTATGTATATCTGAGATGGGTTTTATAAATTTGATAATAATGCATCTGTTCTGGGTGTTAATAAAAATGCCAGGAAGTGAAGTCATAATTCATGCATAACCTATCTGAAATATTTCAATGGGAAGAAATATGTTAGAAGAAGTCCTGTTATCTGAAACACAGTTACCTATATTTCTTGAATATCCATAACAGCAATGGCATTTATATAGCACTTGATTGTTCAAAGTGTTTCACATACATTGTGAAGCTCTGACATAAATTACATCCTGGTAGTGTAAGCAATGCCAATAGTGTTCGCTGGCACAACAGGTTTTCCTAGATAGGGGGAGGAAGTGAGAGGGGGATGGAAGAGGAAGAACACATAAGAGAGGAGGAAGAGGAGGAACGAGTGAGAGAGGAGGAAGAACAAGTAAGGGAGAGCGAGCGGATGAGAAGAAGAGGGAAAGATCAAGCCATCAAGCTAGGGAGTTGGATTCATGGAGGATGAATGTGAAGGTGGCAGCTAACTGGACACAAGCTATATACAGGGCATTGTCTGAAGGCACATGATCCAGCCACCTTGCAGAACTTAAAGTTTCAATCCAGGTCAATGCCTGGATGAAAACCCATCTGAGGACCTCATATACACTACCTTTAGTTCCAAGATGGAAGAAAGGCAGGATATATATTAAACAAATATGTTAGAGACTACAGCAGCAGGAGGAAGCAGAGCAGAAGCTGACTCCTGGGAGGGAGCAATTAATAGGAAAAATGAACCCCAAATTGCAAGAGCTTTATCATTGCATAGCCCAAGGGTTAAAGGGACATATTAAAATTTGGAACTGTGAGGAAGAAAGTGGGCAGGCCAATGGGTGGTCAACCACTGGGCCTGATACTGTAAGTCTTTACTGTAAACTAAATAGCCTTATAAATAATTCCATTGAAGACCCATATACCACAGTGTTTGTGGTCATAGGTCTATGTGGGGAAGGTGAGCATAGAGCGTTATGACACAAAGCTGCCTCCAGCTAGCTCCAACACAGCAGAGGCATGTATATGTGTACGTTCTGCTCTGTGGGATTCCATAATCTGCTCTGTGTGACAGCTCAGACTAGAAGACAAAACACAGACCTGAGTTAATTTCAGAACCTTGGACAGCAGTCCTGGAGCTAGAGCGCTGACAAGCTATTCTATCTGGGAGCTACTGGCAGAGATATTTAGTCAGCCTAGGAAAGTCCTTCTGGAAACTCCACCCCCTCAGGTGCTGTATCTGGCTGTTAAAGGGCCAACAACTTTCCTAGTAGACAGTGGTGTCCCTGGAGAGTGAAGGTTGGAAGGATGAAGAATAGGTTGAGGATTGCTCCTCAGGCTCTCCCTGTTCACTAGAGGAGTCTAAGGTCCACTCCTCAGACTCAGGGGGCAGACGCAGCTCCTGGGGGTTGTGTGTATAGGATATGAAATCTAAGGCACTAGCTCCCAGTTCAAGGACTTGTTCTGGCACCTCCTAGGAGTCACTGTCACTGAGGGTTCCAGTCTCTGAGGGGTCCTGGGCAATGGCACCGTGTACACTTCCCAGCTGACAGGGTGTTTGTGTCCCTCCAAGTACAAAACATAGCGCAAGCAGCCACCCTGACTTAGAAAAAGGGGATCTTTAGAATTTAGTGTTTCAAGCACTGTGGGTGAAGAAACCTGCTTGTGTGTAATGGATTCTCTCTCACTCACACACACACCTCTCTCTCTCTTTTTAAATTAATGCGTTTGCCCTGCAGATATATAACATTTGAACACAACTTTATTAAAAGAAACTAGTCCATAGCCAGCAGCTTTTCTGCTGGCAAAGCATCTAAATTCAGCTTTACAAGTATGCCAGTATCTGAATTTAAAGCAATAGGCAACTGTGCTGAAGCGGAAGAATCTATCATTTCACTTGGCTCCCTGACAAAGATGCAGTCATAGCTGAAGTCTGGAATTATCCAGTTTATTAGTCCTATTTGTTTTTCGCTGATGCTGGGCTCCTCCTGCTGCACTCAGATAATGGCTCTCAAGTCCTGGGAGCATTTCTTTTAAAGATAATGAATGATATCATCCCTTGTGTTAATTCCTCCCCTCCTTTCCTTCTAAAAATTAAATTTATCCATCTCCATCAGCTGACTTATACAGCCAGTAGTGATTTAAGTACTGGACTCCGGAGTTACTTGTCACAAATGTGCTATAATTAGAACGGGCTACACAGATGTGCTCCAACACAGCTGAGCAGCTCTGACTTCAGAAATAATAGTTATCATGACATATCAGATCCTTCCCGCTACAGATTTTTTTATTATTCCACAATATCGGAGACTGCCAGGAAAACATTTGTCAGCTTGGCTCCTTCCTCAAGGCTGTAAGGCAGGCAAGCAGAACCAACCAAGTGCTATTTTGGAGAAGCTTTCAGAGGATGTATTTGAGTGAGGGTGCGCCAAAGGCAAAAAAGGGGTGGAGCCAAAATACTGGCATATTTTATATTAGCTTCAAGCTCTTACTGCCTGTAATTAAGCCGTAGGCATTTCCACCTTTTAGAATGAGGAAGGAAATACACAAAAAGCCAGGAAACCACCAAACAATCAGTTATTGAGCTAGGGTGGCCATATGAAAAGGAGAACAGGGCTCCTGTATCTTTAACAGTTGTATTGAAAAGGGAATTTCAGCAGGTGTCATTTGTATATGTGGGGAATCTAGTGAAATTCCCTCTTCATCACAACAGTTAAAGCTGCAGGTGCCCTGCCCTCTTTTAAATCTGGTCACTCTAGTATAACTCCTGCACTTTAACTGTTGTGATGAAGAGGGAATTTCATCAGGTTCTCCATATATACAAATGATACCTGCTGAAATTCCCTTTTCTGTGCAACTGTTAAAGATACAGGAGCCCTGTCCTCCTTTTCATATGCTCACCCTAATTGAGCAAAAGAGGGTGGAGCCAGGTGAAGGGGGTGTGGTCACCTGGAGAGCCAGGTTGGGACCTCAAGAGAGCCAGATTTGCTCCCTGACCCCAAGGTCCTGCAGCTTGCTCTAAGGGTTCAAATCTTCAGCTATTCATTCAGCCACCACCATCACCTGTGTTTGTTTACACAGTTCAGATAGAGAAGTAGGAGCTAATTGTGGTGATGTAACAAGCACAAACAAGATCCTGATCATTTCCAAGTTGACTCCATTTCCCTGTATTCTCACAACACTTAGATTTAGTGTTGATGCCAAATTTCATAACTAGCTCATTGGTCAAAAACTGATGCTTCCATAATGCTCACCTTGGTTGAAAGCTTGGATCCCTGTCTTATAGATTCATTATTAATTTCAGAATAGATTGCGAGCTTCAGAGCACGATAGCACTTCTGTGCATGGGCTGAGTTGGTTGGGGTGAGTTCTTTTCTTTTAGGAGGAAAAGTGATGAAGGTTGGCATTTGATTTCCCCCCCACAAACTAATCATGTCAGAAGAAACAGCCACAAAGGTTGTATACATCTCTATATACTGCTCCATCTCTCTCTCTTCCATATACCAATTGGCAACAACAAGTTAACATTACCACGGCCATGTGGAAACAATGTTATGTACCCCAGAAAAGGGTACATAGCATGGTGACACATGACCTCATTGATTGATTGTTTCATTTGTAGTTCTTGTAGACTGCTTAATGTAATTAAACTGTAAACAGTGTACTATATATACGAAAATATTAAAAATCACTATTAAAAGTGCATATATAATACAATTTAACCCAAAAAACAACTTTGAACAGCAAAGGTAATAATAATAATAATAATAATAATAATAATAATAATAATAATAATAATAATAATAGAGACAGTAAGAAAATGATCAACTATAAACCTGGGAAAGATTGTATGAACAAGTACATTTTTCAGGAGGCATTTAAAATACCACATTTTCTTAATGGATCTTACTTCTCAGTTGACATGTATAGTATTGTGCTGCCATCCACTTATCAAAGTCACTCCAGATCCTTCTAAACCTGCTGTGCCCCATTTTAAACATACACATTTTGTTTTTATTCTATGTATTCTGATGTATTTCAGGGCAATGTGCCTTGAAAAGTGACAGTTTATAAGCTTCTAGTAAGAAACAGGGCTCACAGGCTAATGTACAATAGAAAAATATATTAAAATACAATAAAATTGTGTAATGCTATATATCTTTCCTTGCAGAACTTTTTTTTGTTTATATTAAGGTCTAGCTCTCCAAATCACAAAGACCATTCTAGTGGTAGCAGTATCTACCCACAGTTTGAAAACACAATCACATTTTACTTGTTCACAAATTTGATAAGGATGCTCTCCATTTCTTGATTGGAGTCCTCTCTACTGTGGCACCCTCCAAATGTCTTGGATGCTGGTTGGGGGATACTGGAAATTTTAGCCCTACACATCTGGAGGGCACCACACTGGGGAAGGCTACTGATCTATTCATAGAAATGAAGTCCTATCCAGGCCCAGCAGAAATCCCTTTAATTCCTCCCTTTAAACTGGAACTACTTGGGGTTATCACATGGAAAGGTGGTATTGCACCACAGGGTTAGACAGATTTCCCACATGCCACACATTCATGACAGGCAAACAGTCAACAGGAAAAGCTTTTCCAGCCTCAGAATATCCATGCCTGGGAAATGTTCAGCCCTACTTCCAATATATCTAGAAGGATACTTACACCTTGGACTTGAGAACATTTACTTGAAAATAAATTACTTTTAAATCAGTAGTGCTTACTGTCAGCAAAAATGGGATTTGAAGTAAGCTACTTGGGTCAATTCACACATCAAAAATGAGATCTGCAGCGAATGGCAGTCTCAAAATAAATGAATATGCATTATAGTTGTAGTGGAGGAGTCATATGGTTACTCTGCCATTTACCCAGCTAATGTTTTGAATGCCACTGAAGGACTATGTGGGTGAATCACAGAGAGATAAACATGCCTTTCATCACCCATAATAAACATTCTCTTTCCCTAAGGTTATAATTTGCTAAGCATCTCATTTTGGTCTTGTGAATAGTCCTAAAACAAACACACATGGGCAAGAGGGTGCTATTGCACTCATGTCCTGCTTGTGGGTTCCTGGTTGACAGCTGGATGGCCACTGTGTGAACAGAATGCTGGACTAGATGGACCTCTGGTCTGATCCGGCATGGCTCCTCTTATTTTTTGGCACAGATATTTTAGCAGGAGTGAAAGAGCACAGGGACAGAAAATTTACTTGGGCTCTGTGCATTAGCTTTCATGTTGGAAGGAGCTCTAACTAAGTCAGAAGGATGTGTGGAAGTGTGTGTGTGTGTATGTATGTAGGTATGAATGTATGAAGTCTACTACATGCTGCTTTTGGACAGGAAATGCTGCTTTTATGAGTGCAGTTACTCAGGGAGCTGCACTGATGGGCCCAAAACAACACATGTGGTGTCACACTGAGAGGCATGAAACAGAGGCCTCAGTGTTCACCAATGTTGTGCTAGGAGGTTCATGTGGGGATTTGCCTGACAAAAAAGCAGGGCTATAGCCAGCTGCAGTCTACAGAGGGCCTGTTCAGACAACATGCTAAGCCATGGTTAGGCTGCTAAGCCTTTTGCATCTAATGGTTAGTGAGCATGTTTAAACCATGGTTATATAGCTACCATGGTTAGGAATGGTTCACACAACATACTAAGCCATAATGTTTAGCTCAAAATGCTTAACCATTGTTGCATAGCATATCACCTGAACAGGGTCACTCTGTCAGTTTGTCTCCGTTTTACACCTCCACTGAAAATGGAAGTCTGGTTGACAAGGGTCTGGCTCTAAAGGAAGCACTGTCTAGCAAATGCTCTTTTGAATACAGAGTTGTTAGCAGATCAGAGCTTGCATGGGGATGAGGATCCACTGATGTGGTGAGAATATATATGTATAACTAAGGGCAGAACTCTTATTTAGTCAGAAAAAAGTCTGGCAACTCCCAGAGTGGCTGGCTGGGGAATGCTGGGTGTTATAAGACCACCAGCCCCATCTAAACATGCATAGGGTTGCACATATAACTGCTGATGATATTAGCAGGCACCCCAAAAGAGAACATGAAGAGGGGGCCTGAAGAATTTAGCAGGGTAACCATATGGAAAGGAGGACCAGATACAAAAGAGGGCAGGGCTCCTGCAGCTTTAACTGTTGTGAAGAAGAGGGAATTTCACCAGGTGCTGCATGCATACAAATGACAACTCCTGAGATTCCCTTTTCAATACAGAGGTTGAAGATACAGGAGCCCTGCCCTCTTTTCCATATGGTCACCCTAGCAGAGCTAATCAGAAACATTGCTACTGTGCCCTAGAAAGGTTTCCAGGAGGGAGGGAGGGAATTGTCAGTATATTTTCCTCCCCCCTCCCCCTATCAATTTTCAAAGAGGTGGAACGCTGACCAACTAGGACAGGACATATGGCTACACCCACCATTAACAAAAATTGGCAGGACTTAGCTCTGAAAGCCTTGCCTAGTCATTAGCCAATGAGAATGTTGCTGCAAAAGAACTACAAGGAGACAACACAATGCAAATGACAGAGAACCTGCTTTTTCTTTTTAAATCAAGCTTACATGAATAATACTAACTTGGAATTGAGCGCCATGACAAATTCTGCATGCAGTCCTTCTATCCTATAATGAATAAATGTATCATTGAGATTGGCAGATGACAAGCAGCATACACCACACTGAATGAAAGGTTTAATTTTCTTGTGGATAGGTCTATGTCCATTAATGAAGTGGTCTCTAGAGTAAGGGTATTAAAAGACACCTATCTGTCAGATCTTGAACATACATTAACAAATTAATTGCCATTATTCTCAAGTATTATGCAGACAGGAAATCTGTAGCAGAAATTATCATAGCACAAATAATGGACAAATTAGTTACAAGTTTTCCAAACATTGATATTTTCTTTCAAATGTATCTTTCCATTTTTAGAACACATTGTGATGGGGAGCGCTCTTTTTCTAAATTGAAACATATAAAGAACTGTCTTAGGTCAACCATGGGACAGAAACAGCTATCTTTTCTTTCACTGCTCTCAATTGAGAATGAGCTTTTGCAAAAATAAAATAAAATAAATAAAATAAAATGAAGATGTAATCTATCTGTGATTTTGCTATCAAACAGACCTACAAAGTTAATGTTTAATGTACATTTACTTAAGACATATGCTAAATGAAACAATAATTTGCTTTAACCGAATTGAATCTTTTTGTAGGCCCCAAACTCTTTTTTTGAGACCCTTGGAAGAATTGTAGGCCCACTGTGTCTGTTGTGCCTAATGGATATAATCAAGCCCTGCCTGTGATGCCCTGAGAGGATGAGGAAGAAATATGTGCTGCCTCATTCAGGAGGGAACCTTGAGCAGCTCCTCACATGGCACTTCCACGGTCCTTGAAATCCATCTTTCAAGCCTCATAGAGGCCAGGAGATACAGAACCAGACACAGGCCTATAAACTATAAAATAGCCCCACCCAACTTTCATAAAGCTTTAGCTCCTTGCTGGGGCAACATCACTCCACTACCTACAATAGGTGGAGAACTACAGCCAGTGGAACTCACTGGGAAGTTTCTGTTGTCCTGATAAGGCCTTCCTGAATTGCGATATTTTTTGTCAAATCAAGTGCATGCTCCTGAGTGTACTTATTTGTTTATTATTTATTTATTGCATTTATATCCTACCCTTTTTCCTCCAAGGAACCCAAGGCAGTTTACATAATTCCCCTCCTCTCCATTTTTATCCTCACAACAACAACCCTGTGAGGTAGGTTGGGCTGAGTGTCTGTGATTGGCCCAAAGTCACCCAGTGAGCTTCCATGGCCGAGTGGGGACTAGAATCTAGATCTCCCAACTCCCAGTCCAACACTCTAACCACTACACCACACTGCACCATACTTGATGTGACCTTACTGGCAAGAGTTCACCAGATGTGACCTTACTCAAGGGGGGCTGCTTTCACTTCCACTGAGAACCCCAAGTCCCAGCAGAACAGTATAGCACTGCACAGGAAGATAGGTTGAAACACAGAAGGGTGACTTACGTTGAACTAGACCATTGTCTGCACTGATTGGCAGAGGGTCTCCAGGGTTTCAGACAGGCTTTCCCCAGCTCTTCCTGAAAATGAAAAGTATTCAACCTGGGAACTTTTGCATGCAAAGCATTTACTTTACTGCTGAGCTACATCCCCTTCCCCTTAGCATATGGATTAAATAAGTGTGCTATCAAGCAGGATGTGAAAACACTCCTAGTGACTTAGGGTGCTTCTAGATGGAGGGCTCCTAGTGCTGCCACTTAGGAGGCATTATGAAGCTATTCCATCTGTTCTGCCTTAATGGGTTTTCTGTATTAAGAAAAAAAGATGGAAGAAGTGGTGGAAAAACATGGGAGGAAGCACCTTTAGTCTGTGCTTTTTTCTCCTCCTGAGTCCATCTCTGACAAAGCCAAATCCTCAGTTGATACATATTAACAATGTTTATCAATTCTAGTAAGTACCCATTTATCCCAGCCTGGCATCTGGTTATTTCTTCTTACAGACATGACACTTCCGTATAGAGAAACTAGCAAATCCATTAAAGAAATATTGATATTAAGGAATACTCGAGCTTTGAACTATTTCCTAAGCAATGTTTGAGTTGTAAAGATTTCCCAGTTAATTATTATACCACTTGTTTTAAAGGCTTATTACACAAGAGACATACAAGCACTTTTCCTTTCTGCATTTTTTTTAGTGGGGAATTATATGCTCTGCTTTCTCTAAACACATTCACCTTCTGATCTATATCCTCACAAACAGAATTCTCAAAGCAGTGTCTCTGTGCACCTACTCAGGGTTCCAAGTAGCACATTCTACTTCTTCCCATGTTCCATTTTTCTTTTCCACTAGTCATTCTGCATTCCCTGATACTGAACATGCTCAAGCCTCATTGGGCTGTTGTTGTTTTTTAGCCCTGCATTTGTTGTTCTTTAAATTGTCCTTCTGAAAACCTTGGAGCTCCCAGAAGCAAACTAATACTTACCCCTTGTTTCTCAATAGTCCTGTGTTTAGGCTACAATATTATTGGCACTTCCCACCTGAATTTGCTATTAGATGGAGTGATTATGAATGTATTCCTCATTGATGACCAGTTAAGTAGGACTAAGAGTTGTTTCTAGAGGTTTGTATTTGAATATTCAGCTTGAGAGCATTGACTCAGACACAGACTGTGGCCCTTTCTACACCTAAAGGTTATCCCAGGGAAATGGAGGGGTCATCCCTGCCTTCTCCCCGGATCCCGTGTGGCATTTGGATGCACAGGAACGATCCAGGGATATAGGGCTGGTGTAAACATGCCCTGTGTGTGTGAGACTGTGGAATAAATATCCTTTGATCCATTCTTGCTTCTCACAAGCAACTGTAACAAGATATGCACAGCACATAGTTGGGTTTAGGGGAGAAAGGCCCTCCCCACACACCACCACAAAAAACACCCAGATCAAATATAAATGACAAGACTGAAATTATTCTCTTGCTGGCCATTAATTGAATAATCATATTACCTTTGTTCTAGCATCAAAGTCTAGTTGCTTAAATATGTATCAGATCAGTAGGGCAGCATTTTAAAGTGACAGCTGGGCTTAATAGAACACTGCAATTATGCCATTGCCCTCAAACTGGTGAAGTAAATAACCCAAGCTTTAGCTGTTTTTACAGCACTTGCATCTCCAAACAACTGTCCTCAATGAGTTGTTTCCATTCATGAGTTTATTTGCATTTTAGATATGAGCCAAATTTTACCAAAGAGGACATTATAACATGGTGCAAAGCAGCTGCAGTGGGTTGGAGCATTTTGATATCACCTCAATATCCATCACACCAGTGATTTATCGCACTCTCGCCATGCCTGGTATGCGTTTTTGCAGTGTGGTACTCACATGACATCATCCCTGTCCTATGCTCATCTCACTTCTTCCCCTTCCTTTTCTGTCTTATTTTGGAGTGGGGAAAGTCCATTTCCCCCCACTCTGTGCGAAATAAAGCTGCTTGTCCATCCTCGTGTATTGCTGTCCTTGCACTATATCAGACCCTCACATTTTTTGGTGTGTGTGTGTCAAAGAGTGGTCTCACTGACAAAAGAGGAGGGCGGAATGGTTCCCCGCTCAACTGCTCAACCATGAAGTGGGAGGGAGAGAGGGTGCTCAAACACACCACGGAGAAGACGAGCGAGGCTTCCGCCATCGCCCATGCCTCGGTCCCATTCAACTCAATGGTTCTTACTTCTGAATAGGCATGTCTAGATTTCTTGACCAGAACAATGTCAGCTTCCTGTTGCCTTGCCAACATTGACCATAAACTTCTCCAAAAACTAATTGTAATACTTTCTCTTCACTTATATTGTTTAATAGGATCTTAGCGGAAAGTGTGGTGTGTTGTTTTACCATAATTGTGCAGTTTAAGGCTGCCATACAATTGTATTTGTGCAGAAAATAAAATATATATAAAAACAATTAACTGCAGGGGGAAGGAGAATGTAGGGGGTGGGGTGGGAGATTGCGCCAGCAGAGTAATGATACAGGTGAAAAGATACATGAGCTGAAATAGCGCAACAACGCACAGACGTGGAAGTGTCCAGCACTAGACTCGCTAAGGAAACAGAGGGAGAAACTATGGACTCAAACTGGGCGGGAAAGTAGGTGTGAAGGAGTCCATAGACACATGGAATTATACAAACCTATCTTCCTGACTGGTTTAGCAGTTAAATAAATAAATAAAGGGATTTTAAATGGAGGTATAGTTGAAAGGTCTAAGATACATTGCATAAAAGTATATGGTTTCGGGCTTTACTTTACAGGGGGCTTAAAGTGCCTTGTCTGCATTATCTATTTGTAATCCTTACAACAACCCTGGAAAGTAAACCCAATATTATTATTCCCCAATATTGCAGATGGAGCAAGGGAACGAAGGCTGAGAGATAGAGGGGCTTGCCTAAGATCACCTGGTAAGTTAATGGCAGAGATGGAAATCCAAACCATGGTCTTCCTGATTCATTGTTCAGTTTCTTAGCCACTATACTACACCAACTCTCAAATGTGACAATGTCATGCTGTCCATCTCGGCCACACTCACCTGTACAAATCCTTTTCAACCAGTTAGCTACACTTGAGCCAGTCACATCTGTGCATATTTGAGAGACAGGTTCACATCTGTGCCCTTATGGATATAGCACTAGGAATTGTGGGTGATCTACTCTTGCCAGCTCCAGCTCCTCAATAGTCCAATGAATGGCACTCTTTAGACTTTCATCAATATTGGAGCAGCAATTTCAGTGGTTGCTGCTGCCCACAAAAAAGGGATGGTTGAATTGTCTCTTAGTGCCAGAGTAAAGGCAGAGAGCAGAGGATCCGGCTGTTATCTGATAACATTAATTACTTGGAATGGATACACTCTTAATAGAGGCAGAACAGGAATCTAATTAGTACCAGTTGTAAATCTATGTAATGTACTAAAATGGTACAAAAGTCAAGAAGAAGAAAAGGGAAAAGAAATCATTCTGTCCCTTACTCTGCAATCAATGGGTTGACTAGTAATTTGGTTATATCAATCGGTGACAAAAACCAAAACCTGATATCTGACATTTGTGTACTTGGACTTTTAAAATGCTTTTGACAAAATCCTTCAACAAAAGATTCTGAGCAAACTCAGTGCCATGTGGTAATAAGGTCCTCTGAAGGATCAGTTAAAGAACACTAAGCAGAGAGTAGGAATAAAGCAGAGAATAGGACTGTTCTCACAATGAAGAACCCATTCTGTATTGGAACTGGAGCTTTTTAACTTATTTTAGGAATCATTAGGAAATGGATTGAAAATTAAACTGCCAATATTGTAACACCCTTATACAAATCTGTGATGTGACCACCCTTGCAATAGTATGTTTGCTTCTAGATGCTCCCCCTCAAAAAATGGGTATTGTAGAACTGGAAAAGGTTCATAAAAGGGCAAGCAAAATGATAAGAAGGGCTGGAGTATTTCCCTCCATTCAAAGGTTTCATTTGCAGCTTTTTAAATTAGAAAGAAAGTAAAGGGGATATGAAAAATATGTATAAAATTATTCCTGGTGTAGAGAAAGTGGATAACGAAAGGTTTGACTCCTTTTCTCGTATTAGAATCCAGGATCGTCCAATGAAGCTATATACTACCTCCAGGATCAGGTACAGCATAGAATCATAGACTAGTAGAGTTGGAAGGGGCCTATAAGGCCATCGAGTCCAACCCCCCACTCATTGTAGAAATCCACCCTAAAGCATACCTGACAGATTGTTGTCCAGCTGCCTCTTGAATGCCTCTAGTGTGGGAGAGCCCACAACCTCCCTAGGTAACTGGTTCCATTGTCATACTGCTCTAACAGTGAGGAAGTTTTTCCTGATGTCCAGCCGGAATCTGGCTTCCTGTAACTTGAGCCCATTATTCCATGTCCTGCACTCTGAGATGATCAAGAGGAGATCCTGGCCCTCCTCTGTGTGACAACCTTTCAAGTATTTGAAGAGTGCTATCATGTCTCCCCTCAATCTCCTCTTCTCCAGCCTAAACATGCCCAGTTGTTTCAGTCTCTCTTCATAGGGCTTTGTTTCCAGACCCCTGATCATCCTGGTTGCCCTCCTCTGAACATCTGAATATTTGCAACAACAGTGGGAAAGGGCTGATGCCCTCACATCCTGCTGGTGGGCTTCCCAAAGGCATCCTTGTTGGCCACTGTGGAAAACAGGATGTTAGATTAGATAGGTCTGATCCACCAGGGCTTTTCTTCCATAAAGCGTGGCTATTATTTTTGAACATCACTAGTATATTCACTCATTCAAAATCCAAAGAACATGGCAACATCTTGGTTGCCATGAGTACAGCCTTCAAATTCACTCATATCAGCATGTGCTACTAATGTGTGTACTATAATGGGATTACAACAAAACCTTTAAAACATTTGGATGAAAAATATGAAGACTGTTACACTCCAGCAGGAATTAGTGCTGGGGACTTGCTATCTGTGCAGGCAGGCAGGCAAGGGGCCTCCTGGTGATTATAGAAGCAAAGGGTCAGAACTAACAAATGGATAAAGCTATATCTGAATAGTTGCTGGAATGGATGCTGTTTCTAGAAAGCCACTGCCTTCGCCCACAGCAAGAGCAGTTCTATTTAAAACTTTTCCAGGGCTGAGGGAGATGCTTTTCCTAGGATGGATAAATTAACTACATTTCTCCCTTCAACATCTGCACTGCTACAGAGTTCCTGCTCCAAGGCAGGCAGGGAGGTGAAGAATTGTACCATCTTTGAAGGAGGTCCAAGAGGTGGTAAGGGTCTGTCCTGCTTCACAGCAGTAGCAAACAGCAGCAGAGTGCCTGACTCAAGGAAGGTGGTGATCCTAACCACTGTGCAGTTTGGCCTTCCTGACCCACCATAGAAAGAAGCGAATCTGCTAACATCAGAAACTAAATAATTGTTCTTGGGGAAATTGTTGGGAGGGCACCTAACACCCTGTTGAGGGAATAAGTATTGCCCCACCATAACTGTAGCCAGCTTGTTTTCTCCTGTGCAAAAAGTGACACATTCCATTAAGTCCAACAAAAGAATATAGTATCTGCTCCCTACAAAATCTGCTCTCTACCTCAGATATTTGGGCAACAAATGCCAGAGGTGGAGCAGGATTTTCTCCACCTTTCCCATTTCTGAAAGCAGCCTTTTTATATCCCTCCACAGAATGACTTCTATGGAACAAAGACACAGGGGTGTGATTTAGGTGAGTGTGTCAATCCTCCACTTTGGCAGTAGAGTCAGGAAAGGTTCTTCACCCACATGCTTTTCGCTATTATTCATTTCTATGGAGGAAAAAAGTCAAGGTGCAACACTCAGGGACTTTATTGTGATGGAGGGAAAACCTGTCCATTCCACCCTAACATTTGCAAAACAGTCTCCACTCATGAGGACACACATCCTTTGCGCTCCTCAGTAAACCCTGAAATACAGCTTTGGCTCTCATGGCCCCATGACCAGCATTTGGCTTGTTTATAAAAATGAGAGGCCAAAACATAACTGTAACTGTACAGTGATTCATCATTTACTATAACCAAAATCCAGCTGAAACAATTAGCAAGCTATAAACCTGAAGCCATGAACTCTAGAACAAGACAGTTGGAGGAGGTTCTAGTACCGACTGACTGAGGTATAATTAATAGCATGAGTAATTAGATGCATCAACATACTTCCAGCTTGCCCTTCACACTGTTTCACTCATGATTTATAAGCTTCCAGAGTTGTTCAATTTATGGCAAAGAAGAAATATAACTTTATCCATTTTTTAGTTCTGAACATTTGCTTCTGTAATCACCAGTAATTGTAATTAACCTCACAAAGATGTTTGAGAATAACGAGGAAATCTAACATTATTATATACAACTTAAGTGGTTGGAGGAACATTTATAGATACATAGGTACTTGTAATTTGGAGACATTTAATAAGAGAAAAATTTACGTATTTTCAAGACAATCCTAAATATGTTTCCACAATTACCCATTGAGCTCAGTGGATGTTACTCCCTAGAAAGAATGCTTAGGATGCAGCCTTATGGTAGCTGTTCATCTATTTAGTTATTTGCAGCTAAAACTGAATATGAGCATTGAACAACATTGGAGCTGAACATAAGCATTGATCAACATTAAAGGAGCCAGGTTAACACCAAGTAAATCAGACATTACTATTAGAATTTACAAAACTGTTTAATAACATTTTAACTTACGTTTAAAAATTACAGTCCAAAAGAAGATAAGGGTTATAACGTATTCACAGATTAGAAGGCAAGGTTTAAGATAACTAAGCCCAAAATGGGAATCTGCTCAATAAAGCGGAAATTGGAAGAGAAACGCTCTGGGAAACGGGGGCGGGCGCCTTCCACTGTGGAACCAGCTAGACCTGGTCAAGAGCCACGTCGCAAGCTGCCCCTTCACACGGCTGAGCGCGCGGCTGCTTTCAACGCGGGGTAAGGGTGGGAAATCCCTCGGCTGACTGACCGAGGTGTCCCCTTTAAGAGCGCGGGGGGCTTTCTCCAGGCTTACGGCCCCCTAGAGGGCTGTCCGGTTCGTCCGCTCCGTGTCACCTGACTACGAAGAAGCCACAAACCTGCGAGGCCCCGTGAGGAACGAGCAAGAAGAGCTAGCCAAAGAGGAGCTAGAGAGGTGCGTGCGCGCACGCGCCGGGGGTTGTGTATTGCACGCAGACAGACCTACATGCATCCTCCTCCTAGCTCTGCTACCGCAGGGAAGGCTTGTGGCCGTACCGGGGATTAGGCTGCCAGGCGGGCAAGTAGGGATTAGGCTCGAAATAGCGGCGGCTCCTGGGCGTGGAGAGCTCCCACAGAGCTCCTGCAGTCTTAGCGCATCGCTTCCCTTCCGCCTCCCCTCCCCTGCTGCACCTGAAGGAGGCACGAGTGCGCCCTAGGCGCGCCTTCCCGCGCACTGGAGCAAGGCGGCCGGTGCAAACTGGGGGCGGGGGGGTTCGGCGCAGCTGCGAGCGGGTAGCCGAGAGGGCGAGCGAGCGGGCGGGCGGGCGGCGAGAGAGGTGGCGGTGGGGGTGGGGGGCGACATAGGAGAACAGACCGTGGCCTCCTCGCGAGCAGAAGGCAGCGCCAGCACCGCGAGGAAGAGGAGCAGCAGTCGCCAATAGGACGCGGACGCACTGACAGGTCTGCTGTTCCTGCTGCCGCCTTGGGCGCTTTAACATTCGGGGCGGGGGAGGCCTTTCTGGGCGTTTGGCAATCCTCAGCATCCGGCGACGGAGGGTGGGGGGACGACGACGACGCTGATATGAAAGAATAACCGGACGCAGCAGCCTTTGGTATCGTATCCTTCCCGCTGGAAAGGGGGAGAATTGCGTTGCAGAGGGTGAGGAGAAGGAGAAAAGAAGCTTGGAAAGGGTAGGGGAAAGGACCAAATTTGGGCTGCAGGGTGGGTAGAAGGTGGCTGGGGTGTGAGATACCGGGGTGGGGCTGACTTGGCTAACGGAAACCGGCGGCCTGCCTTTATCTTCAAGGAAGAGCTTGCTGGGGAGTGGGAAAAGGCACCGAGAGGGCACGGCATGGCGCAATGATATGATAATCTCCCACCAGAGAGAGAGAGAGAGAGGTGGAAACGCAGGGCAGAAGGCGAAAGGAAAACCCGTTCCTGCAGTAGAACCAGCAGCATGAGGAAGCGGCGGTGATAAAGGGCCGCATTGGATCCTAGCTATTTAATTCATTATCTGAGCTCTCCTGAGGCTCTGTCAGGAAGGCCTAGATGGGAGATCCGCGGAGGGAGGGGGGGGAGGTCGAGAGGGTGTCTTTTCCTCCACACCCCAGTATAAACCGGGGAGCTCAGAGAGGTGCTGGTTTGCAGTAACCGCCATCATACAGATCCAGGGACGCAGTTCACAGGCAGCAGCAGGGAAAGGAATCTTTCCTCCCCCACCCCCGCTGGGAATTCATGTATTATTTGTGTGGGGGGGCATATTTCCTCGTCTTACCCCTCCCCCTATGGCTAAAACACCCTGTCTTGGCCTGAGCACCTTCTCTTGGATATTGTTGCAGTTCAAACACTTACACAACCAGGGAGGTGAAGGTAGGGGGGGTGGGGGAAAGGAGTGAACTTGGAAAGAACCAGGATTTTGAAATACGTTTTTGGTAGTTAAATCTTTGAAGAGTATTCTTTTTCTCTCAACTACTACAATTAATAATCTTCCCCTCAATTGTTTTCCCTTCCCTTGTAGAAGGGACAGCAGTCCTAGAATTAGTCGAAGATGTCGGGTCAGACGCTGACAGATCGCATCGCAGCTGCTCAGTACAGTGTTACAGGATCGGCTGTAGCTAGAGCTGTCTGCAAAGCAACCACACATGAAGTGATGGGGCCCAAGAAAAAACACCTGGACTGTAAGCATCACTTTATATAAGTAGTTCATGTGTGGGGCTAAAAGCTATAGGGCTCTTTAAGATCCTCTATTTCCTGGATAATTGTTTTCACCAGTCATAAGGATTATGTGAGGTGCTAAAAAAAAAGTGTTTTTTGCTGTATATTTTCTGAGGGTATATTATTGCTTGTGTCGCTCTCATTTTGACCTTCAGATTTTAGGACAAATGCATATATCATAGAGGTTATAAGGCATGTAAATGTCAGGAAGCAGTGAGTTACTCTAGTCATGTTTTGGACACTGAGTTGAGACCATAATTGATATTTTGACCTGACCGGCAGTAATGTGAAGATGATCTTTACTGAGAGGTTGGTTTGATCATGGCAAAATTGAATGATTCTTGGTCACTGCAGCCTATTTAGTATGATTCAGTTGTGTGTGTTTTGGGGTGTGTGGCATAGAAATGGTGGTGGAAGGACAATGCATGGCTGCTCCATTCAGTACTCACAGGAGTAGGAGTCTTCTGTAGTTTGTCATGTGCAAAATTTTAAGAAATGTCACGCATACCACATGGCACATCATGAAATGGACTCTGACTGAGTGAAATTTCTGCTGTACTGTTAGTTGCATTACTTTGTGCAGCCATCCTTAATTTCTTCTGGTAGTTATGGTTTGGTCTTCATTCTACATTCTGGAGAGTAGAATTTTTGTTGCTAGACGAGGGTTTATCCCGGGCTGAAACCCGGGCTCACCCCTGTGTGTGCCGATGACGCACAGGGGATCCCGGGGTCAGGCCGGGCTAAACCCTCCCTTGACCCGGGATAACCGGATCCACGTGTGGCCCGGTTTTTCCGCAGCCCAGGGCTGTGGAAAGTCTAGCTGGTTCCGTGGCTTTTCCTGGATATGCGGCTTACTCGTGAGTAGCCAGGAGAAGCTGCGCACTGGGCACGGCGCTCCATAGGAGTGCCGTGCCCATCAGGCCAGGGGTGAGGGAATCGCGGGGGGGGCAGAGATGGGGGCCGGGGGGGGAGAGCGGACCCAGCAGGAGAAATGGGGGGGAAGAGCGGAGCCGGGGGGGGGGGAGATTGCGGCCGGGGTGATGGAGGGGGCATTGGACATGGCGCGCGAGGGGGTGAGTGAGCGAGTGGGCGAGCAGGGCGGGGGGCATCAGACATTGTGGGGGGAAATCAGGGGGAGTGGGGAACCCTTTATTTTTTAAAAAAAAATGACTTACCTTTTCATTGGTGTGCTCCTGCATACATGGCCCCTTTAACTTTTTTTTAATAATGGAGGACGCGATGGGGCTTTCCTTTCCGTGTCACGTCTTTCCTTTCCACACGTCAGCCATGCCTCTGACGTGTGGAAAGGAGCAACAGCCCGTGCTACTTCTAGCGCGGGCTGGCTGCTCCTCCCACACAGATTCTGAGGTAGGTCTAGCAAGGCCCTAGGAGTCAATAGCTAGACCTCAAATGGGAAGGCCAATGATCATGTGGAAAACTAAAGAATACCAGTAGAAACAAGAAGATATGCAAAAGGTGGGCAACTTGTGGCCCTTCAGATATTTTCGACTACAACTTCCATCATCCCTCACCATTGGCTATACTATTAGAGAACATAGGAGTTGTAGACCAAAATTGTCTAGAGAGCAACAAATTGCCCACCCCTGAGATAACACAGCCTGCCAGTTGCACCTAGCAATTCCATTGTCACTCACTAATCATGATGTTGCATGCCAGCATTTCCACAGTATCCATGAAGAGAAGACACCAATCACTATTTGACAATGGAACCCTGTCTTTGCCTTTTCCTACACACATTGCACAAGGGTATTGGGCCACTGTCTAGGAGCCTCAATCTCTAGGCCTTCTTTCAGTTGGACATGCATCTTTCTTGGCAGCCCAAACACTACCAACCCTAGCAACTGTTCTGACAGGAACTGAGCCATGGTTAAATGGGAAAGAGTGTCTTTCCAGGCACAGTTCTCATACTCCATAGGCCAGAAGCTGGTAGGCCTGTATGAAGCAACCATAGGCCACAAGCTCTCCAAGACAAGTGTTGGATTCTGAGATGAGACAAGAATTATGAACTTGCCCTTCCTGCTTTATTATTGCTTACCTGGCTATTTGTGCAGTTTTCCTGCCAGTGCTGGGCAACATTGATGAAAGGGAGCAGTCTGTCCCAAGTTTCCAGCTGTGGATTTGTCTAATTGGTATTCTTTAGACAGAGCAACAGAACGCCATGTCATGTCTCTTGATATATGATCTGTGTTCATTACCTGAGGTTTACGTATCTATGGGCATTTGTGATTAGAATTCTGTTTCCTCATGTGGCTGTGGTGGCAAGAGAGATGGAAGTGGTGGTTCGTGTGAGTCACTTGGGCCCCCAAATTGATTCCAGTAGACATGTATTTAGTTATGACATCCTGGCATAGCATTACGAAGTCATTAGGAGTGAGACCACCTCTGAACTAGGATAGAATCTGAACTAAGCCTTGCATCTCTCCCACCATGCCTCCACCGCCACCTGGATTATCTCCTTGCTCTGACAATACCTGGCTGGTGTAAATCCAGACTGGCATAGCATAGCCTTCTATTGGTGCAGTAGAATTTAGTAGTGGTCCTCTCTGTGCTTAGCAGTCATAAGTTGAGAACAGGATCACACTATTAGTCTTGTGGCCCTCAACTAGGTTTTGTGAAGTTGGTTTGATATAATCGCTCTCAATAGAAAAGCTGCATAGTTTAATAATTAGCCTGACATTGTTTGAAACTTCAAATATTAGACCTGGAAAGGAGCGGGATGGGAGAAGCTGTGGCTGTGTCCTCTTTTGCCCCTGCATATCTGTAAAACAGTGTTAATGTTGAGGTTGCAAGCTGTCAACCCTATTGTCAGTGACTGATGCTTTCAAATTTAGCCTTCCAATATATTTGATTGCTAATGATTGACTTTTAGACCACATTTCATGTTAGCTATTTTATACTGAAAGTTCAAAAGGCAAGGTAACGTGATCATTTTTCAAAAAATAGTTTAAATTTCTCCAGTCTTCCAGAGAGCTTCTGCTATTGGGACGGTATAGAAATGCACCAAATAAATAAATAGTGGCATCTTTAATATATATAAAAGTTATTGAACTCATGGTAACCTGTGAAGCTGTTGTCCTTATTAGTACTTTCTACAGCAAGATTATTCATCTATATTGAAACAATATATATAAACCATGCTATATAATAAACCATGCTATTCCAAGAGGTCACCCATGGTCACTCTGTTCCTAAACATATTTAATTGAAAATAAATACTAGTGACTTCAATGAAAATTTCAAGTAATCATGCCTTGATAGGTGGCCTTGGAAATACTGAGATGGATGTGTGGTGGGTTGTATAATAACTCAAACTATTGCAAGGATGTTGCCTGAGGATACCTGTTTCTACTTTGTATGCATTAAAAAATGAAAAAAGTACGTACAGAAGATTGGAGTAATCAATTACTAGTGGAGCTGTTGGGCATGTGGTTTTGGGGGAGGGGTAGCAATACACTGGTAGAAATGTGATTAAAGCTATGAGTGAGATGAACAAGACAGAACTGCAATAATGTTATTGGGGGGGGGGAAATAAAAGTTTTGAAATATGCCATTGTGTTGTATAATTAAAAAAAGCAAAGGAATGGAGAAAACAATATGAATAAAAATATTGTTGATCAAGGTCCTTTCCCTTGAACACAACTCAAGAGGGAGATGGGGGAGGGAGAGAGCGAAGGCAGTTCTTGTTTTCCCCAAGAATAACAGGCTGGCAGGACCGTTGGTGGATAACCTGGCCATAGCTGCCAGTATGATGGTGGTGACAGGGGTCTAAAAGGCTGGGATAGCTGCCACACTGCCAAGGTGATGTAGCCATAGCTGACACCTCTGAGGACTGTGAAGGCTTTGGAAGATGCCTCTAGGAGCATGCACAGCTTGTAGTGCTTACTTTAAAAAGCGGAGTGGTGGGGCCAATTGCAGAAGCTGACTGTCATCTCTGCTTGTACTAGCAGCAACGTATGAGACAGAGAAGGAGACTCAACGTGCTGGTAAACCCTTCCTTACCATAGCTGAAGTTCGAAGAGAAATAGATCCAGGGTGACATGACCCAGAGATCCTGACCATAGGAATACAATGGCTCAGTTTACACAACACTTTTCTCTACTCAGTGGGAAAACTTACTCAGTGGTGGAGTTTGTAGGGAGTACTCACCACACAACATGTCCCAACTTCACTGTTGTGTGGGTGTGGCCTCCTGTGGAGTGGAGTAAAAGGCAACACAGCATTTGATTGACAATTCCTCCACCCTCTCTCCTCCCCTAGTCCTCCCAGTGGTATCTCATCAGCCATTGCTGCATAAAAACAATCCCCACAGCTCTCCTAGAGTGGCACTCTCTCCTTTCACCGCTCTTGCCTTGGAACTCTATGGTCACTGGGAAATTCCACTCCACCCAACAGAAAACTCCACAGAGCCCTCCACACAACACACAACACAACAGTTGTCTAGGAATTCTCCTCTGCACAGCATGGAGATTCAGGATGGAGTGTTTTTCAAACAAAAACTCCAATGTGGGGTGGAGTTTTCCCTCCAGAGAACACTTTTCTCAATGGTGGTGTAAAAACTCCACAGTGGAGTTGTTACACCATTGTTGAGGAAAGTTGTGTGAACTGAGCCACTGTCTTCTACTTCCAGATGTCTGAGCAGCATCTAGGCTGCTATGCTGTGGTTAGTGAATCTTCAAGATGTTGTCTTTGCTAGTGCTACTCATGGCATGTTGACTTTTTTTAAAGCCTGTTTAGCACTTGGAGGTAGGAATGCACAGGTTTTGTTAAATCTGTGCTTTCTATTTCCTGGATTATTGGGCGTATTTCCTTCCGTCATCTGCTCATTGACAGAATCAGATTTTTTGTACAAGAATGTAATTCATTTGCAAATCCTCACTTGCGCAAATCCCCACCCCCCCCACCCCAAGTAACAAATATGGCCCACAAATCTGCATGACTCAAAAAAAGCCGGTCACTTTCATATAATTCCAAACTCATTTGAATTGGTTGTGGATTTCTCTGACCAAAAGAAGGTAGCATCTTTTTCCTTAAATCTAATGGGTCAGTGCCTGACTATGATAATCTAAGAAACCACCAAAGCAATTTGGTAAAGAAACAGTGTTTAACCTTGATAAGTAGTGATAGAAAAAACTGGGACTTTCATGACTTAAAAAACACAACTGAAATAAACAAGGTCATTAAAGTGCATATAAGCACTTTAGTGTGTCCTGACTTATGTGTTTGAAGTCCATTGGTTGAAACATCTTTTTCAGAAAAGAATAGTAAAGAATTTAAATTGGCTTATCGAATCGAGCTGTCGGTATTGGAAAAGGGAAAAACATTATTATTATTATTATTATTATTATTATTATTATTATTATTATTTATTTATATAGCACCATCAATGTACATGGTGCTATATATGCTATACATGGTGCTATACTGCTATACATGGTGCAACATAATAAAATGGATGCATATGTAACAGAAGGAACACTTCTGAGGCTTCTGCAGAAATTCTCCAGAGAGCTCCACTTCCATGCTGTAGAGGAAATACATGAGAGCAAAGTAAATAGGCCATTGTGGCTAGTATTTTATGAATGGCTTGTTTTGGTGTCTTGGAATTAAAATCTGTTAACAGTGTAGAGCCAAGCCACAAATTTTGGCTCTTGTGTGAAAAGGGAGAGCCAGAACATGTGCCATAGCTGAATGTCTAGATAGACAATAGCATGGGATAATTGCTTACTTGCTGTCTTTTTGCATTTACTAAAATTTAGAAGTAGTTGTGGCCTTGTTGCCCTGGATTTATGAATGGTGGTGGTAAAATTATCTGTGGTAATTGGCTTTTTAGAGAAGCTGAATTCAAGTTGCTTAGCAGGATATTTGGTCCGGTCTAAACGACTTGATTGGTCACTGAATCAATATGAGCAGGCCATTTCCATGATTCAGATATTACTTTGAGAATGGTCATCTGAGTTATTTCCCTATACCCTGTCTGGGGGAAGGGAGGAGTAGGAGGCATCATTTTGCTTTTGCTTGAGGTGTGAATAGGTAACATAGAGGGAGGATGTAATCTAAAGTTGGCATGATTCAGCATTGCATGTAATTTCAGAAAATGAGGTACTGTGAAAGTACCCTGATTGGTGTTGATCCAGGTAAATATGCAGGAAAATATGTGGATGCAGTGAGACTTTTCTAAACTGCTTGAATGAACACACACGCATGCATCCTGACTGCACCTCTAGGTCATAGATTCTCAAAATCAGCTTCAAATGATAGATGCATTTTTAAAGATTTTTTTTTTAAAAAAGGGACAGATTGTGATTTAAAAAAATGCCACATACAAACCCATGAATACACACACTGGCGCCTGAATGTTAATGTTCTAAGAGGAGAAACTAACAGCGCAAACCCAAGCATGTTTACTCAGAAGTAAGTCCCACCAGGCTCAATGAGATTTGCACCTTAGTAGTAAGTGAATTTGGGGTCGCAGCCAAAATTCACCAGGTATATAGAATAGTTGATCTATTTTTATTATTCAATGATGTCCAATGTTTAAGATTTTCCACCCAGATAATCTGAATTTTTCATATTATGTACATTATGCAGATTGATCAACTTTATGTAAATTTAATTTCAGACAATGGTTTAAATTTCAATCCTCAAAACATAGTTTCCCATTTCAGATGGAACAAGAAGGTATGATTAATTACAGCACACCAAGAAAGGAATAGATAGTTGTGAAGACAGGGCCCACAAGCACTAGACTTGTGCATATCTTGGCTTATTAAGCCATGATATGTATGGCCATTGAATGCAATTAAGAAGAAAGTAAACAGGCTGCAGTCTAGGGCCTAATCTACACCAAGCAGGATATTGCACTGTGAAAGCGGTATGCCACACTACTGCTTTATAGCAGTATTCAAGTGCACTGACAACTGTTGGGGCCCATTGACATATACCATATACTGCTTTCATAGTGCAATATCCTGCTTGGTATAGATTAGGCCTAGGATGCCGTTTTAGTGTGTCAGTGGGTAAAAGGGCAAACTACTCCGGTAGATACTATGGGGCTCACCAGTAACAGCTAGCTCAATGATGTGTGTCTTTTCACTTTATCTCACAGGAGTGAATGTTTAATATTTATTACTATGGAGACCTTGTCTTGGATACTGTTGCAATGATGGCAGAACCTGCCATTCTGTGTCACTGGGCAGCCTGCTCTTTATTGCAAAGCACAAGGTCATATGTGTGATGTGGTGGGCATACAGGTGCATTGTGCCTGCCCAGGGTCACCTGTAATAAACCTGTCCCTTTTGTATTTCTTCCTTACCCTCTTGCAATGATGGGTGTGTCACTAGTCATTAATATTTCCATGTTTCTTAAGACCCATCTCTTGCTTTGGATCTCCTGTGTCTGAAAGCAGTGCGTAAATGATGAATTTGCAGAAGTGCCCCAAAACTGGCTTAAAAGTATTAAGTGTTGGTGCCAAAAGTACATCATGTAATATGAGAAGCCATCCTAATTGAAGAAGGAGCCTCCAGGTTGTCAGCCAAATAAAAAAAAGGCATAGGATTGATACATGAATAATGCAGATGGCAGTAAAGCAGGAAAGGTCAGGGTAAGGTGGTTCAGGAAAGGCTCCGCTATACTAGTAGTTATGGAGTAGGTGCCTGAAGGAGGAGAGGAGAGGCTGTTGTTGGCATTAGAAAGCACCAAGCTGTTCTGCTTGTACATAGATCTCAGTGGCTGCTGACTTAGCTCTAGGAGCCCTTCCTCTTAAATTATTGAAACTGGACTACCCTCAGGAAACAATGTAAGTACTTTGTGGCATTTGTACTGGCATTTTGGTGACAACGATTAATTCTGGTTTGTGTTTGGGCTTTACCCTTTGTATTTCTAATCTGTGTTACCGAGCAAACATGATTTGCCCAATCTGTCCAGAATCTCCTGAATATGGGCAGTCTAATAAAATATACTCCTAGATTGTGGCCACAGATTTGTAGCCATCTTGGTCCCACAGAATACGGATTCTTAACTCTGAGGTAGTATTGGTTTTTGCTTGCTTGTGTGTTTGTTTGGTTAACTCCCATCTCCTTCTGTTGTTTTAACGTAGGAATGCCCACTTTCTTAAGTTTACTGGTTGGAAATGCCACTGAAATGGAACATTTGACAATGTAAATGGCTTATTTAGGGGTTCAAGGAGTATTTGGCATGACGATGGCCTTGGCTATGGCAGAAAGCTGTTTGACTGTCCCTCAGAAATATTATGCCTGATATCTAGGGAGAAAAGCGGAGTACAGAATTTTAGGGAAACCCTTTTGACAACTAAAAAGGAGTGTGCAGTTGTCCTATTTAGAATTTGAAGGTGAGGGGCTGCTTAAGATATCCCAGTCTTGATGGGTACATGTTTAGCAGGTATTTGTGCATGTGCTAAACAAGTTTGACCTTTTGTTTTGTGTACAATATGGGAGTGACCACTGGGAAAGCAAGTCTAGCTACAGCTTCCTGATTCATTGCGGGTGGAATACATGTGCTTAAACATGAGTCCTCCTAGCAGTGCACAACACAGATCTGTAAAGCCATTCATTTTGAAATTATTTGGATACATTCCAACCTGAGTTCAGGCCTGGCTTTGGAAACAGAAGCAGCCTTGGCACCCCTGGTGGACAACTTAGACTGGGGAATGGTCAGAGAGAGTGCTACCTATTATTTATTTGTTTACTGTACTTTTAAAATAAAGGTCTCTGGGTGATTTACAATACATAAAAATCATAAAAAAACAAATGCACAAATAAAAACCACCCATAATAAACCAAGATAAAACCAGCAGTAAAGAATAAAAATATCTCAGCACATAAATCAAATTAAAACCAGCAGCAGAATAAAATACTTACCGTACAAAAAACAGTTCTTAAAATGCCTCAGAGAATAAAAAAGTCTCCACTTAGCATGAGAAAGACCATAACATAGGCCCCAAGTGAGCCTCTCTGGGAACAGCAGTCCACAAACGTGGTGCCACCACTGAAAAGGCCCTTTTTCTTATAACCACCCACCTTGCTTCATTTGGTGGGAGAACCTGGAGCAGGGCCTCAGATCTTAATGCCTGGGTAAGTAAATATGATAGGTGTTCCTTCAAGTAACCTAATCCTAAGCTGTTTAGGCCTTTAAGGGTTAAAAGCAGCACTTTGAATTCCAGCATTTATTTCCTCTTGCTGTCTCAGCAGCTTTCAATGCCATTGACCATTGTATCTATCAGGATCGCCTGGTTGGGTTGATCTCAGAAGGCAATGATAGGAAACCTCTGCTCTTCTCCATGGCCACAAGGTTCCATTTTGACCCCTGTGGTGTTTAATATCTACATGAAACTACTAGAGGAAGTCCTCCAGAGATTTGGGCTGCAGTGACACCAATATGTGGAGAACATGCAGCTCTACCTCTTGTTATCCACCTATGGCAACACTATGCTAACACTATAAATGGAAGTACTGTTTGTCAAGAACCATTAGAATAAACATGTTATACTATTTCTAGAAACGTACCTAAACAGTGTTTGCAAGGAATATTTTAGTTTCATAAATACCTAAAACAAATATCCTCCACGTAAGAAAGCCTTTAGTAAAAGACTAATTCCTTCAATTGCAGAGTATTTTTCTGGAGTATTTACTACGCATCAAAATACTGTTTTGCCTAAAATTTCATGGGTTGACACATACAAGTGTTTAAAATAGCTTTCTCCTGCTTGTGAATAGCAAATAGCTTTCGAGTCTCTGCAAATGGGGTTCATACTTCTAACTTGCTCCATCCTTTACCATTGTTGCCATATCCTTGCTATTTTTATAGCACTATATCAGCTGAAGATGGGCAATATTAAAAATATAATATAAAATATTATTAATAAAAATATAATAATAAAAATAATATTCTCCTGTCATTAAAGAAATTCATGCAGAATGTAATGGTATAATGGACCAAAATTTTGTTCCATCTGTTCCTGTTTGAGGGTTGTTGTTTTTTTGGATAGTTGGTGATCTCTGCCAGTGGTGAATCGGCTGTTTTTTAAAAATAAATGAATTCAGAACTTAATATGATGGACAGCTCCTGTGAGTGACTTAAATAAGACAACATGCCTCCATTAGAGAGCTCTTACTGACTTAATCTTTCCTACAAACACTTGGTAATTATGATAAAATTTTGAGTAGGCAGCATAATATTTCAACTTTGCTGGTCAACTGTAGTAGCACTGACTGTATTTTAAAAATAAATTTAAAATCTCTATTTGAAATTGTGCAATTAAGAAACATATTGGCCATAGGAACAAGGTGGGGATCTTGTGTAAGGAACCTTTTCTAGCTTTTGATGCCAGCAGAGTTCCTTAGAATTAAACCATAGCAATAAAGATCGTAAAAACGTGTTCCTTTACCTTTTTCTTGAAGTTAGGATATCAATATACTTCCATCTAAGTCTGCTGTGTTACCACTTCCTGAACTTCCCTCAAAAAGATCCTGATGAACCATTGTTCTCCTGTTGTGCAGACTTTAAGATGTTTCCAATTTATTAAGATGTGATCCTTTGAACTTCTATTTTGTGAGCAAAATATAAGTTTTTCTTTCTTATATCTCGTGTACTAACCTTAAGTCACCATGGTTGTTCTGTTTTGCATTCTCTCTCGAGTTCATTACTGTTGTTCATACAGTTCAGGTCTGAGTGTAGTTAATCTTTCATTCAACAGTATCACATTGCTGTCATACATCATGATTATAACTCAATGGCCTTTCTCAAACTCTCAAAGTTTGCAACCAATTTTGCACTAATTTTCTTTGAGCTACATCTAACATCAGGCAAACAGATTTCTGCTTGCATGATGGGACTTCTTCTGTCAGGAGTTTCCTTTCTACTGGGAAATGGACATTGTTGGTTTTAACTCTTTATATTTGTGATGCAATACTGTGCAATTGAAGACAAGGCTCCACTAGCAAGCCTATGTTTGTTTGTTTATTTATTTATTTATTAAAAGACACACTTGTTGATTAAAATGATGCCCTTGATTGGCAATACATTTTATAAAAACTTGTTATTTGCAATTTTTATAGGTACTTCTATATATTTAAAAAGTTTTCATTATAGAAGCATTTGTCATCTTACTTTTTCTCATAGGACAGAATATTTCCTTTGAGATAATTCCTGCTACATCACATACAAGTATGATCTAAAAACAAAGTGTGTGCTTTTCTTTAAAGAAATATGCGAACTTATGCAGATTTAATGCATTCATTTTTTTCTAAAAATGATATTGAATATGGTGGATTTTTGAAAATGGTGGATTTTTAAAAAAATATTTTGAAGTATTAGGTAGTGATGGTCATGCTAATTTCTACTAGCTCTTCCTGTGGCATGAATCTTAATATGTCCTTGATTATATCTTAACCCATTCTGAATACTTTTATAGAAAGTGTCTTATTTATTCTGAAATCAATGATATTGGCAAATAAATTATTAAAATGAGCAATATGGCACAAATTGCACTGCATTTAGTTGCCCTGTTTTTCCACTTCAAAATTGAGATACTCGGGGCAGATTACAATGAAAACAACAGTTAAGCTGTAATACAAACACATTGACAGTTTGGCACTTCAAAAGGAAACGTGCAAAAACTTAAATTAAGCAAAATGGAAGAATTGCAAACAGATGTCCTTCTAGTTTAATCACCTTAAATCAAGTAGCCATAGCAGCAATAAAATTTCAAAAACAATGGGATATGTAAATATCTTTTTAAAAAAGACATGCTGTATACAGCATATTGCTCCACTGCTGTGTAGTATTCTTCTGAGGAGTGGGAGGAATACAAGTTGACTTAAGAAAATAATGCATATCTCTGTCTAGGAGGCTGAAACCAAACTGTTTGGGTTGCTAGAGCAGAACAAGGGTCTATTACTAAAAGGAAAGGGGACAGACAAGCTAGGGTTAAACAAGCTACGCACAATAATTTGAATACTGATAGAAAGGAAGGAATATTTATGCTTTCCCCACACATAGAGCCAAAGATAGAAAAAAGGCCAATGAGAGAGCAGAATAGTGAGCAGCACTCGTTGAGGTCAGCTGAGGCAAATCAAAGCTACGCTTCAGCATTTAAAACTTTTAGATGCTCTGGCAGCTGCTAGAGGCTTAGAAATTCCCATGCTGCCAGTCTTTTGCTCTGGTAGAAAGAAAAACAATGTGAAGAAGAAAGCAAATTATGGCAAGGTATGTGCAACTTATTCATATGTGGGGCTAAATTCCTTTTGCCACAGTGGTTTTCTTTTCACTTAGCATTATTCCATCATACCATTATTTTAAGTGTGTGTGTCTCTGATATAAACCCTTAGCAAAAACTGCACAAAAGTCAGGAATCCACCAAACTTTTGGTGGTCCAATGGGTGGAAGAGTTCTGACCATCTAGAGGACCTGGGAGGGCTGGATTAGGACCCCAGGAACTCTGGATTTGACCTGCAAGCCTGAGATTATACATTAATGCATTAAAGTGTTCCACCCAGATCAATACATGTGATGTATGCATTTGCCGCAGGGGAAGATGTGCACATCTGCTTCTGCCCCACCCCCATCCACACTTTTAGAGCAGTACGACAATGGAACAGATGACCTAGGGAGGTGGTGGACCCTCCCACACTAAAGGCATTCAAGAGGCAGCTGGACAACTGTCTGTCAGGGATGCTTTAAGGTGGATTCCTGCATTGAGCAAGAGGTTGGACTCGATGGCCTTAAAGGCCCCTTCCAGTTCTACTAGTCTATGATTCTATGTAGGTCCTGGGAATTAAGATTTAAGTAAAGTGATGAGAACTGCAATATTTCTCAAATTGTGGGTTAAGACACAGGGTGGGGTGGGGGAGACACACAAATCATTTTGTACTTCTTATGATTGGTTCCATACATTATCTGATTGTTCACTCCCTGTTGCATCTTGACGTTTCCTTTGTGTTAAAGGGAACAGCTGTTCACCTTATCCACCGACAATGGAACTAAGAAGCAATTGACTCAAGTTATAATAAGGTAGATCTAAGGCTGAATTTTAGAAAGACCTTTTTAAGGCAGCCTTGCAGTTAGCTACTTGCTTAGGAGTCTTATTTCTTCTGCATGAAGAACATGACAACTTGCTCTTTAAACCATATTATGACACCAAATACATGTAGTGGAGGTCTCTTGTATGCAACATGGCTCTAAAAGTAGTTCAGCAGTTTTCTTTGATACCTTTAATGACATTTTTTTCAAGGAAAAGGTCAGCAGACAATCTATTGCAAATAAGAGTAAGATAGGATTCTGTCCTCTTGCCTATCCAGTTGAACTGTAATTTCTCCTACTGTATGTATCTTCCAGCATCTCTTGTCAGTTATATTCCTTTCCTGATCCAAAACGCTAGTCTTTGGTCTAGAGGAAGAAAAAGAGAGAAAAGGTTGCAGTATTACCATGTCCACATGCGCTGTCCTTCATGGTCTGGAGAGGTTATAGTGGCAATGCAGTATTCTTTCTCCTGGACTAGGGCCTTAGCTAGATGGGGCTTTATCCTGGGGCGAGCCTCGGGGTTGTCCCTGTGCGTCCACATGATGCCCAGGGGATCCTGGGATCAGGGAGCCCTCCACTTTGGGCTGGGATAGAGCCCTCCACTTTGGGCCCGTTTTTCCAGGGTCTTGGGCTAAGCCCGAGACCGCGGAGCGTGTGACCCATTGCTGCAGATTGACCCAGCTCCGTGCAATTCCTCACGCGGAGCTGGGAGCTGCACCCATCGGGGGGAGTGGGGAAATTAAAGGTTTTTTTTAAAAAACTTACCTTTCAGCACTCGTGCGCTCCTTGTGCTTTAAAAAAAAATGGCGGGTGCGACGCCTCTCCTCCTGAGGTCAGCGCACCTCACGTGTAAACAGAGAAGGGATCTCGCGATAATCACATCCAGGATCTTTCCTCCTCCATCGTGGATTAAAGATATATCTAGCTAAGGCCTAAATCTATACTATTGCTTTCTAGCTGTAATTGAAGTGCACTGATAACTATTGGGGCACATTATACATTCCATATACTGCATTCATAATGTTATCTCCTGATTTTTATTCTAGTTTTTCCTAAATAGCACAACAAATGTCATTCTGTGTCTAATAAGGAATAAATGCACAACAGCTTTACCATGATGGGATCGTAATGATTTTACTTAATGTGTCGATCTGGTCAAGGACTGCAAAGGAATTGCCTCTTGAAAGTATAGTGTCCAATCTGTCACTGCTGGGCATTTCAAGATCGATTTAGTGCAAGAGATTAGAGTTTAAATTGTTATTGCTGCTATCAGCTCTAGATTAAACAGGAAAGAAGATTAAAAGGCATAAAATTACTAATCAAGGCAGTTACCAGAAATATAACACTTACACAAAGTGATAAGTAGTTTACAAATAAAACAGACTAGTAAATGTATGGGTCTTGCTCATTAATTGCATGGATCCAGTTGTTTTCCTTTGTTACATTATGTGGATGCACTTGTTTTTCCTTTGTTATATTATGTGTTTGGGATTTTTTGAGAGCGACGTGGCTTTTCCCCAGCTGTAAGGATAAGGTTGCCTCCAATGTGTGTCTTCAGAGCCCAGCTGCTGTTACTCCTTTGCAGACTGCGACCAGGATGAAATATCTGATGTTGAGAATGGGAGAGAGAGAGGAGAAAATATTGTATACTTGTATTGCAGATGGTAGATAATGCCCCTAAAACGTTTGTACTAGGAGTGTCATCAGACAAGCATTTTATGGCATGCTCATGACTGGCCACTCACGGTTCTTCCTAGGACATTTAAATAATGCAGCATTCCTCCCATGCATCTTCCACTCCTTCTGCTCTTTTTTACATCACAAAATTAGACCCAGAAAATCCTTTTTTTTGTTTTTGTTTGGCTATAATAATACTGGCTGCCATTTCCTGCTTTGTGCAGGAGAAGCTGCGCAATAAAAACGTCCACTGAATGGGCCACATGGACAGTCCTTGCTTCCTCTTTCTTCCCTGTGTGAAGAAAGAGGAAGCTGCTCCTCCCTGTTGTGAGACAGAAGCAGGAGGCAAAGCAGCAGGAGGGAAATGCGATTCTCCCCCTCCCCCCCAGTGTTCTTCTACACCTCCTTGGAGTAAGTAAGATGTATTGAGGCCACCTAGTTTGCTTACACTGAATTGCTGTGCTTTCCCCTTGTCCTTGTGTTGATGAAGTGAAAATTGCCTGCAGAAATTGTCTAGTGGGGTGCTTTTTGTGTTAATTTGATAATGAATTACTTCCTTTGCATCATCTAGCTCCTCTATAGGTAGTAACACTGGGATGTCAGGTTCTCAACCGTTCCTGCTTTTAAGGAGTAATAAATGTCTTTGCCTGATTGCACAATTGAGTTAAATGGGCACACTGCAAAATAGGTACTTATTTGACTTCTGATTTATTTATTTATTTTGTGACATGAATTCAGTTGAGTAAATACTGGCTTAATCAATTCACTGCTAGATAAGTGGCTGCCTAACTGGAGAAAGAAGGTGTTTTTCAGGTAAGAAGTAATAGTTTTTGCTCTTGTAGAAACCACTCTTTTCGTTCTACTTTTTGGACCATAGAAACTAATCAGATAGCAAGACAATGGCTTTACTGAGAATAATGGGGCTATAATTTTGTTTATGTGCTACTATTAGGACTGTTGCCTCAGGCAGTGATTGCTGAGATGAGGGGCCAGGTCATTCTTCCAGAGCCTCCCCCAGCCATTCCTACTGACCTGACACATTTCAGGAGGCACTGTGCATGTACATGTATTGATCTGCTCGTGCAATGCGTGTTGTTGCTACTGCTGCTGCATTGTAGCAGTAAGCGTGCACCAGGTTGAATGGTGAATGAGTGGTGGTAAGATGTTGGACAGAGTTTTGTATGTCATCTGGCCAACTCTGCACTGCCTAGATGACCTGTTTTCCTCAGTGTTGAAGTCAGATTCAACTGCCAGTCTGGTTGGCTTCTGTACATGAAACGGGGAGTGGTGGGGAATCTTACTGTAGCATCAATTGAGGGAGTGGTGTAGGCTTATTTCCTCTCCCTGCTCTTGGCTTTTTAGGACAAACTTCTCTCAGAATCTATAATTGGAAATCTTGCATTTAAAATTGCAAGAAAGGTTATGCTTTTTAGGTTTGAACTGTTATTCCACTACTTCTTTGGATATCATTGTGTACGGTAATGAATCTGACTGATTCTAATTCATTTGTAGCCCTGTAGTTGATCAATATAGTTTGGAAGAATTCACACAAAGCTAGTATCATGGTTGTGGAACTTATTGGTTCATCTAATGACCAAAATCTTAAAACTGTTTGCAGTTCAAGTGTCTGGTAGTCAAGACAACAGAAGTGTCTGTTGGCTAGTCCTCTAGATAGTAATGTGAAATGACTTTAACTATTACTGATTGCCAAGTCCCTATTGATCCCTTCGTTCACCATATTATGGTAGAAGCCCAGGAGCTTTACATGCTAGGCAACTCCTATAGCTGGAGGGATTGACTAAGTTAGAGTTATTACAAACCAATCTGAAATGATAGCAGCTCTTAAATGGTTCTGTAGATAAAATAATTCTGACCTTGAATTGGTTCTAGACAAAATATAGTGAGCATAGGGATCAATATAAGCATATCAATTATCATAAAACAGCAGTAAATTAGATTACTTCACTTTAGTATACATTGCTTCCATCTTATTGTTTTGGTCACTGGGCACCTAGAGAGCTTGTCAAGAAGAAGAAAAATAACACATTATATTAGAACAATAAAATACATCATAACTAGAACTGCAGATTTTAAATAAAGGTGCTGGGAAGATAAATGTGTAGTTTAACTCTGTGTTTGTTGCCATTGTATTTGACAATTCCTTTGACAGAAAATTTCCAGTAGTGAATTCCCATCTGCCCCACTGGCAGTAATATGTACTGCAAGGGGGAGGATGTAGTTATGAGAGGAGGGAATAACTGTAAGGAGGAATGTGTTAATGTCTACCTGGATCATACTACAGCCACTTAGCTGTGAAACGTATCCTTCAAAGACAAAGCAATAGAGGGAGGGACAAGGGAAGGGTTGTTTTCCCTTGTCCAATTATCCTCCTTGCATATTAATTCATGGCTAGGTATGGGGAGAGAAAGCTTGAAATGGGGAAAGCTTGAAATGAGGCACATGCACTGACATAGGCCACAGCTAGACCTAAGGTTTATCCTGGGATCATCCAGGGTTCCCCCCTGCCTGAGCACTGGATCCCCTGTGTGTCACCTAGATGAACAGGTTTGACCCCTGGACGATCCAGGGATAAACCTTAGGCCTAGCTATGGCCATACACACACTACAAATAGGCTGGCCTCATTTTGAGTTGAGTCCCACTCTTTCAAGTTGGGTCAAACTAAAATCAGGCTCAGATCCCACCACTAGCACTCCTGCCCTCATGTTACCCCTTCTTGCTACCCCAAGTGAGAGTTGTTCTTACTAGGAGAGCTGGTGGTACAAGAGTAGCACAGAGGGCATATGAGTGAAACAAAAAAAGTAAGTGGGCTTCACTGAGATTTTCAGATACGAAGAAAAAAAAAGTGTCTTATGCATTCAACTAGAACACTTGAATAGCTTAATCAAGGTGAGCCAAAGAACCCACACATCCTCTGTAGGTTGGAGAGAGTGGCTGTTGGTTTGTTTTCTTTTTTCTTTTTCTACCTCTCATACTACTATCCAATAGCATTAAGTGAATTGATTGCTTAACTTGTGGCAGAACTGTACTTCAGGGACAAATATTTATTTCTTAGATTTATTTCTTATATTTATATCCTAGTTTGCCCTTTCCCCATCCAGCACTTTTCTTCTTCAACTCCTCTCTCCAATAGAGGCTACAAGGCTTGTTTGCTGGTTGAATGAGAAAAAGTGGCTACTGGAATGGAAACTAGGGGAAGGGTTAAACCCCATGCCTCCAAATATACCCTCTGCCGTTTATGCTTGTTGATGGCAAATGCAAGATTGAGAACCTCTTATTTGCTATTGAAGTTAGTTCCATGGCAAATACAGGTGAGAGGACTGGAGACTTGGGAATGCCTAGAGAGTACAGGAAAGTAACCTATGCCAGTTATCATTCTGCTCTATGATTTGAATTGCAGGTGGACATGTTACTTTTTCTGGCTAGAATCAGATGTTAAAAAAACAGTCACTTGGTGGCCTCTGGCAGGTAGTAATCATAAGCAATCCAGAAGGAAAGTTGCTTTTTTCTAATCTTATTCCAGGTATCATGTGTTTCCCAAGATATTTACATGTTACTAACTTTTTTGTCTAACTAAAAGCCTGCTCCAAAGTCCAAGTATTGTCACAATATTGGTTACTAAACTTCAGTGATTGTAATCACATGGTCTTGAACAAACATGTTTTCTCTATATTTACTGATTCTTCCTTTCCCGAAATAGATCTGATCCAAGCCACAAATGAGACAAATGTCAACATTCCTCAAATGGCTGATACTCTGTTTGAGCGAGCAACGAACAGTAGTTGGGTGGTTGTGTTCAAAGCCTTAGTTACAACACATCATCTAATGGTTCATGGCAATGAGGTAAGCACAGAGTTTTCTCAAAGCTAACCTTCAATCAGGTAGTTGAAATGTAGATTTAAATTAAATATGACCTTCTTAAATATATATTAAATATGAATTTTCCCTTCCAGTTTTTTAAAAAAGGAAGTCCTACTTGATTGTCTTTTGGGATAGTACTTTCCCTTAGATTAGGAGGCATGACCTGGTTTTGCATTAATTCCATCCCTGCCCTCCTGGAGCACCCTACCTACTTTCGGAGAAGCAGAGTTTCTGCTAAGGTCCATGACAGTTCACCTTTTGCCTTTGATTTTTTAATGCTTCCAATAACATGCTTATTGGAAAGAGGATTACTTCGTAGATCAAGGAGCAGGATTGCAATCAGACTGCTACTTCTCCAGCAGTTCTTACTCACAGTTTGGTTATTAGCGCTCAAGTGAAGCCAGGCCTCTCAATGAAGCCTCAAACCAGCAACGCCAGCAGCACCTGCTCCCTTTGCTCTTCACTGGGGCATGAAAGAGTTACCTAGCACCAAAATTTGTGCCATAGTTCCACAGGGATTCCCCACCACCTCAGATCTCAACGCCAATAGTACACATCCACCTGGATGTCCTCCAATGTGGGGGTGAGCAGAAGGTAGATTGGGATCTATTGGTAGATTTCTGGGTGATCTGATATAGATTGGCAAGGATTTCTGACTTTGCATTGTTTAATGATAGCAACAACATTTTATGCTGTCTAAATGGAGAAATGAAGAAAGCTTGGGGTAACCAGCAGTGGATTTTTGTGTGGCGGTATTGTGAGCTCCGTTCAGTTCAATTTGTACTCTGGTTAGTGACAGTCTTGGTCACTAGTAAAAAAAACAAAGTAGATCCTTCAAGTTTGAAGTCTGCCCACCCCTTCTTAAATGGGTGAAGACCCTAGTGGTTCCTTTGTGTGCAGGGACTTTTTCACACAAAGCCAATCGCAAATCTCCATATGTGCATAAGGAGGTGGGGAGGGAAGAAGCACATGCACCATAGTCCCTCCTTGGCTTATTGATTTTCTTGGTGTCTCAAGAAAATAAATTGACAATGCAAGGGCCATACCAGAACTGAAATGGGTAACCAAATTTCTCTAATGGAAGCACTTCAGGATAGAGATGTTTATGACCACCACTACTGATCTCAACAGGATTAATTTGTTTTCATTGATCTCTGAGTAGTATCTGCATGTTCCCATCAGAAATAGCCACAACAGGCAGCACCTTCACTTCTTTTATGACCACATATCTCCAATACAGAGCATTTCCATGAAATCCCACATCTGTACCCAGAGTATTCACCACATCATTAGTAACCTTGATAGCACATGTGAAAAGAGAGGTATTTGCATATCCATGTTTGCAAATTACATCCACATCCAGGTGGCAAAAGCAGAAGGCCATTCTAAGCCACAGTGTCTTGCCTTGGGCAAAATTAAGTTTGTTGTTAACTTAGAGGAGAGCTCATTGACCCTGAAAAAATGTCTTGAGCATTTCAGAGTCATTCTAGAAGTAGTAAAACACAGGAAGATCCAGTCAAAGGACCAGTGGAAAATAGTCATGGAGTTGAAATTTTCCATATAATGGCGAAAATGAATCTCATGGTCCTGCCTGGTTTCATGTTTTTTTCCAGACTTGGTGAAATGGCCATATTATCAAACCACACCTCTTTGGGGCTGCTACTTCTATTCTGTTCAGAGATTGCCAGTTAGCACCATCTTAATAATACTATAACAATAATATATTTATTTCTTACCTGTCCCTCTGGATTGAGGCGGGGAACAACATTAAATACAACAATACAATATAAATCAAATACATAAAACTAATTAAGAGAGCATATAAAACCAATACAATATTAAAATAACAATCACGACATCTTAAAATTCTTAGGTTTAAAATTCATCTGGGTAGGCCTGCCGGAAGAGATTCTGACGAATCTCTTCTGGCAAACCATTCCGCAGTCTGGGGGCAGCAGAAGAAAAGGTCCTCTGGGTAACAGTTGTCAGTTGTTTCCTCATCCAGCCTAGTTTTGGCTGATTGGAGAAAATTCTCCCCAGAGGACCTCAGTGTGTGGGACGGATTGTACAGGGGAAGGTGATCCTGCAGGTAACCTGGACCCAAACCATATAGGGCTTTAAAGGTAATAACCAACACTTTGTACTTCGCCTGGAAACTAATTGGCATCCAGAGGAGTGATTTTAATGTTAATGTAATATGGTCACCCCTAGGTGAGCTGGTGACCAACCTGGCTGCCATATTTTGAATGAGTTGAAGTTTCCGAACTCGGTACAAAGGTAGCCCTATGTACAGCACATTGCAGAAGTTGAGCCTCAAAGTTACCAGCACATACACTACCATCTTTAGGTCTTTGAATTCTAGGAAAGGGCGCAGCTGGCATATCAGCCGAAGCTGATAGTAGGTACTCCCAGCGGTCACATCAATCTGGGCTGTCATTTGGAGCGACGGATCCAGAACACCCCCAAGCTGCGAACGCAGTCTTTCGGGGGGGGGGGTGTAACGCCATCCAAAACTGGTTGACACACCTCCAAACCCAGGTTAGGGCTCTTGACTGTAAGCACCTCCATCTTGTATGGATTCTGCTTCAGTTTGTTTTTCCTCATCCAACCCATTACCGCCTCCAAGCATTCATTGAGAGGAGATACACTATCCTTAGCTGATGCTGTTAAGGAAGGCATAAAGAAATATATTTGGGTGTCATCAGTATACTGATAGTATCCTGCCCCATGCCTTCGGATGATCTCGCCCAGTGGTTTCATGTAGATGTTGAACAGTATTGGGGATAGGATGGCACCTTGTGGTACACCATACAAACAGTTCCTTCTTTGAAGAGCAGCTATACCCAAGCATTACCATCTGGAACCTACCCGAGAGATAAGACCAGAACCACTGGAGTATAGTGCCTCCAATTCCCAATCCAGTAAAATTGGTCTGGTAGATCTCTAATAATAAGCCTTACACTACCGTATTCTATGTAAGATCTCTCTCTATCTCTATCTATCTCTATCTTCTGTCCTATCATTGCTCAAGGAACATTCCAGAAGGAAACTTTTAGTCCAATAAGGAACTACTCAAAGAGAATTGGAATTCCAAACCATTCCGGCCTCTGTATAAGGAAAACAAGATGAATAAAATACCAAAGGTTGTATATGTGCAACTCATGTGAATAAAAGGGATTCACAGTAGTTCCATACCCACAGCTAGAGGATGGTGGTAATCGTATGCAAGCCACTGTTTCTGTGCAGTGTAGCACTCAGCTAGCTTACTCTTTTGGAAGCTCAGATTTGTGACTTTATATTTTGAATTTTGAATTCCAGTCCCAAAGCATAATTCATACTTTTGTTCTGAAGATTTATTCACCAGTTACTTTGTTATACTTGTAAATATATAAGCTGTTTGGATGGGAGGTACCAACGGTTGCTGTCATAAGGTTAAATCCAACATTGTGCTAGCAGATGTCTGCTAGCCTGATGGGACTTTTTCCCTCTCTCTTTCCCCCTGCAGTCCTCCACACTGTCCTAAAATGTGTTCCAAAGGATTTTCCATCCCTCCGGAGCATATTTTGAGGGCACGCAAGAAGAGGGGGAATTGCCCCTCCCAATTCTGCTGATGGAACTGTTTCCGTCAGCAGAATGACAGTTGTTGGATCCAGCCCATAGTACTGCAAAATGTAACGGTATGTTAGCTTTGTTGTATGTTGTAATTACATCATAGACAGTTATGCCAAGGCGGATATTTATGATTAAGGTGTAAGCACTCATTCCTTTACCAATTTTTCTCAAAGATAGATATTTTAGTCTTCTCTTTCAGGATTTCCATAATACTACCAAAATCTTTTCATTTTACTGGCCATATGTAGAATGGTATGTCTTGCTGTTTTTACGTTAAATGGCACAATTAGCCATATGCAATTCAGATCTATTTATAAAAGTAATTTGTAGGACATACTAACATTTGCTCTTACATCTGTGTTAAATGCACACATTGGTTGGTGTGATTAAGTCACTTTTTTATGTGGAAGGGTGCAATACAGATTCTGGTTTTGTGAATTGAGCCATCTGTATCCACTCCGGGAAGAATTATTCTAATTGGCAAGAGATATTAAAGCCATGGTATTAATTATACTATAATTCTCATGGTTTTTCACCTAGAAGAAAACATGCTTGTGGGTCTGTCATGAAATAGTAAGAGAACAATGTTAATAGTAAGAGAACAGGTACAAATAGAACTAATCATTTCCTTTCCCCCCCTGCCTCCTAGAGGTTTATTCAGTATTTGGCATCTAGAAACACACTATTCAATCTCAGCAACTTTTTGGACAAAAGTGGATCACATGGTAAGAACTATTCATTTTTAGTAATGTTTCACTGGTATTTGTGCAAAGTTATTATCACTTAGGCAGAAATGTGATTCTCTCCCCGCCCCCTGCCCCGCCCAGGTGTGGTTTATGGAACACATGAATTGGATCAAGGCAAACATTTATCAAGAACTTGTATGATAAAACATGAACTTAATCACTACTCAATCTACATTGCTGAGTATTTTTCCAAAAATGCTGGTAATATTTCTAAGCAACATAAGGTACCTATACTTGGCTATTTTTAATTGAAAAATAAGGTGTTGAAATACTATACTTGCACATTTTTGAAGTGAAGCCATTTTAAATAATAATAATAATAATAATAATAATAATAATAATAATAATGATAGTTTCAAAGTTTCTCCAAAAGGTCTGCCTATGTGTGTCTTATTAGGAGAAAGAGCCAACAGAAGGCTTCTCTAGGATATCCAGATCTAGTGTCTGTTTAGATTACAGGATTTAGCAGGTAAAATAATTGGTGGTCAGACTTCAATAGGTGGAGCTTCAAGGTCACACATGTGTTTATATAATTGTGTGTGTGTTGAAGCTCCTGCGCCTCTGGTATAGTACTATAACATGGAATGAAAATGAAAGACTAAATATGGACTTCTAATAATGCAGGGAGGGGCCATAGCTCGGTGTGATAGACTGCATGCTTGGTATGTAGAATGTCCCAGGTTCAATCCTTGGCTTCTCTTGGTAGGACAAGGAAAGAATCCTGCCTGAAACCCTGGAGAGCCGCTGCTGCCAGTCAGTGTCGACAATACTGGGCTAGATGGGCCAATTGTCTGTCTCAGTATAAAGCAGCTTCCTATGACCCTATGGTAGCTCTTATTTAATAACTTGTGAAAGACCTTGCACATAATTCAATATGCTCAAAAGGCTTTATGCTGAGGTTTTACCACTGTGTAAAATTTATTTAGTCTAGATCAACCTTTAAAAAAAAAAAAGGGGGGGGGGAGAAAACAGTATGCAAACCTACATTTGTTATTTCCTCTGCCAGGTTGTTGGGCAGTCTCTTGCCCCATGTTTGTGGGGGCAGGGAGTGGGGGAGAAAGTGTGTGCATCTTGTTTTCTTTATAGGAAGTGGTTTTTACTTTACCAAAAAGCAATTGTGCTAATTGGGGACGAGATAATGGAAGAGGAAAGATAAATGGAAGGGGAGAGAATATTCCTAACTGAAATGTCTTAACTGGAATGACTCCAGAAATTTCAATATTGTGCTCTTTCCCCAGAGATGTTAACAAGAAACCTGTATAGGGATCATATGTGCTTAAGTCTGGAGCTGTGCATTTAAGAACTAAGCTCATAAAAATGCTATTTTATAAGGCTCTTCTCTGACTTCCTACCTCACCTTGAGTTAAAATCCCACTCCAACTATGCTTCAGGAGTGCATAGTTGTGATGTAACTAAATAAAATTTCGTAGGAGCTGCAGAGGGGGGTAATAGCAGTTGCTGGTCGTCCTCTGTCCAGTATCAAGTTTGTATCTAAAATAGTAAAGTGAGATCCACCCCATCCAGTCTATCAATCCTAAACATCGGATTTTCTTCCCTGAAATAAAAACAAACATTGACCTAAAGAAGACCTGAAACAAACAGCTTTTCACACCAAAGTCTCAAATGGCACAAAGAAATGACTAGGAAGCTTTACAATGGAGTTTTGGGAATATTTGAAACCTAAAGGTTGTGGCCCTAGATTAATTATAGTACTTTTTTTTTTAGAACAAGTACAACTATGTTTTAAATGCATATAACTGCATTTGCCCACCTGTTTGCCTCTGTCTGTATGTTCCTCCTTTTCCTGTCTTCACTCTTGACTATTTTAGATTATAAGATTCTCAGGGACAGGGACCTCTCTCTTTCCTATGTAATTCTGTAAGGCTGCATGTATGCTGATAGTGCCACTTTTTATGGTCAAACTTCTTTCCCGCTGTTTGCACATAAGGGAAGCTTTCAATTGTGTTATATGATAACGACCATCACATAGGGCTTGCCCAAACATCGCAGCGACCCATAATTCTTTAAAATTGCAGGTTACCTTGAATGAGGGATCATTCACCCGCGGCCTCTTTGCTCCTGCTACAAGTGGGTGTGGTTAGCGTTATGTACAGACCAGGAACTCTTTTTCATGGGTTATTTCTCTGGCTTGTTGAGGGAGAGACAAGCTAGAGTTTCTGGTTTACACATAACATTAACTAAACCACAGATGGAAGGTCTGTGGCTTCTTTAGCTGCCCCTGCTTCAGTGGGAGCAATCAGACAGTATGCGGCTTTGTTCACAATAACCCACAATTTTTTAAAAATGTAGGTTGTCATGACATGAGAACTGGGCCACGGAGTTGTAGAATATGTGTGATTTAAATTCTTGCCGTACTTCAAAAAGAAAGCTCTAGTGACTTATAAAAACTGAATTGATCAAAGAAAATCCATACTTAAAATTCCAGGGCTAGCAAATCTGGAAGTTGTGGAAGAATGCTATTTAGACAAGAAGATTTGTGCACCCTTAACTCATGAAGTATAGAGGATATAAATAAGATTTAAGGTTGAAGCCATTATTAAAAATTTTAGTTGTTAGGTACCAGCTTTCTATGAAGCAGAAAAATATTTCAGATTGTACCACATTTTAAAGTCACTGATGTTTTCAGCTTTGCCACAAACCCCCAGTATTTCTCCAACTGTGTCAGCATTTTTAATTTGCCTTTTTTCTAGCTTATTTTGCACAGTTTTGGGGAACATGTTAAAATTAAAATACTCTTTACTTGTATCAGACTACAAAACATGTTTTAGACCATTAATTACTTTTCAGCATAGCTCCATATATCATGCCAGTTGACTTGATATCATTGGCATCCAATAAGCTAAAATGGCTTGGGTCCAAGTATTTCTAGCTTAACTGTTCTTTGAATCAGGGTGTCTAGGTATGTTCATTATGAAGAACTCCTTTAAAATGTCTGAAATCTGTTAATCTAAACTAGTTCTACCTTAAAATCATGCTAAAACACAAGGACATGGTCATAGAAGCTGACTATATGAGCACAATAGTAATACTGTCGAATAAGCAAAGTATGCTATTGTGCCTTTGTGTCTTATCAGTTTGGCAGTAACTTAAATTTGGTGTTCAGTCATCCAAAAAGAACAAACTCATTTACCTCCTATAGAAACATAAATTACAATAATCTTGTCATGTAAGCAAAAACTAACACTTGGTGCAGAGTGTCCCTATATAAGACACTGTAGGGGTTCTTTCCTTGGGTTTATAATTTTAGAGTAAGATAAATGCTTGTAGAAAATGTTGCTGAAATCCATCAGCCTCCCATCAAAATTTGCAACCTCTCTCATTCCATTATTAAAGTTTATGTTGTTTTTTTCTAGGATATGACATGTCCACCTTTATCAGGCGCTATAGTAGATACTTGAATGAAAAAGCATTTTCCTACAGGCAAATGGCATTTGATTTTGCAAGAGTGAAGAAAGGGTAAGCTGTTCTCATCTAATACAAATACTGTTGGTCCCAGTATAATAATCTATATGTGGCTGCAATTATTACTAACACTGAGCTACTCCTAATTTCATGAGAGTTTATTTAGAATAGAATTATAGAGCGAGAATATGCATAGAGGGTGTGCTGGCATGCAAGCAATATGACTCGTTATTAGTTTTTGAAAATCTGGTGTAGGATCTTGAATAGAAAAACTGTTTCTACTTCTGTTCAAAACACATTAATCCTGTGAATAATCTCTCATTGATTTTAGTGAAAACAATCTGTTCTTAAGCCCTACATATAAGAGGACTAAAAGGATTTGAAAAACAAGGGAAAACTGGTATATAAGTTGTATAGTGAATAATATTGGGGTTCGTTCCAAATGCAGTTAAGCATTAGGGTGACTGACATGGTTGCCTCAATGCATTTGCAGTTGCCCTTATATGGAAGGTTCTATATTAGGCCCTGTAGAACAATCTGAATCAACTAAACTGGATTGCCTACATTAGAAAATGCTTTTCCTCTTTCTGTGCCATTAGGGGCCTTATACATATACACAAGGGCAAAGCAACAGGATGAAGTTAAAGACTTATCTGTCACCATGGGCGATAGTAGTCTGAAGGGAAAACATACTTGAGTTCCTTGACTCCTGATATATCAGTCCTCCAGAAGCTTCAACACAATAAGGACTTTTGGCCCTTATTTCCTGACACCTGTTGTCGGTGAAGGACATTGCTTTCTTCCCCTCAGGCCTCAATCCCATCTCCTTCCCTCTTCCCTCACAATTTATAATCCAGCATTTTCTAGGACCACTTCTTTTCTTCCTCTGCTGCTGCCTCAGAGTGTTCACCTCCTCCTCCTCCACCACCACTGTCCCTGCTACCAGTGTGACTGCTCCTAGAGCGGACTTGATTCACAAAGGCCAAGGCCCAATGTCCGTACCGGCCTTTGTGTTTTTTCTCCCTTCACACCTGCCCAGCACAAACTGCTGGCCAGGGCACAGAAGCAAACTGTTTAACTATTATAGCTCAAGCTTTCAACTTTGTCGAACTTTCAAAACTTTCTGCATGTCTAGACTGCTCAAGCTTCAGTTAAAAAAAAGGAGCAAAATTGGTTTGGCAGATCTCTAGTAATAAGTCTTACACTACCATATTCTTATATAAGATTATCAAGCAGTGCCTTAAAGCTAAACATGCCCTGCCCTGGCATGCAAGTGAAAGCACTTTCCACTAAGGTAGGACAGACAACCTATGGCTTTTCAGATGTTACTGGACTATAACTCCCATCATCCCTGATAGAATTGTGAAGGCTTGGGGGGAAAAACACAGAAAAAATGGTTTATCTATTTTTCTGAGGACTGGTTTTGGGTTTTTTTCGGAAAAATTGAACTTTGAATTTCTTTTAGAATTTAAGACAAATGTTTTATATATTGCCTTTACCCCAAAAAAATAATTTCCAAAAACTACGTAATACTTTTACAGAAAGAATAGAGGTGTAAAATGTCTAGAAATAATGAAGTCATGGAGAAAAACATTTTTTAAACATTCTGTAAGATTCCCAGCATAGCTATTTCTTTCATTCCTTATTAAAATTATTGATCTAAAGTATACTTTACTGACAGACATTTATGCTCAGTTTCCCAACCTGTGAGTAGAGTCACGATTGTGCATTCTTGAAAGCAAGTGTGCATTCTTGATAGATTGAGTTTTGTTCTATAGAGTCCTGTGTTTTTGATGTTGCAGCAGTCATTCAATTTAGATCTAATCTATTTAGTAAATTATTACAAATTTACGAACTGAGTTTACTTTATAATGATAAATTTATGAACAAACTAAGTTATACATACAATAACTTTAGGGATAGTATGTTCCTAAAGCAGTCCTGCCCAACCTGTTGCCTTCTGGATGTTTTGGACTACAATGCCCAGCATTCCTGGCCATGCTGCCTGAGGCGAATGGGAGCTGACGTCCAAAATATCTGGAAGGCACCAGATTGGGGAAGAATGTTAAAAAAAGAAAGAAAGTGATTTTAGATCTGTAGATAGTGCTAAAAATAAGTATTGCTTAGTTTTTGAATTTCCCAAAATTTCTGAACCTCAGGATTTTCCCCCATGACCTCAAAATTTCTGGAAATTTTCCTTCTCTAACCCCAGTGGGAGTTGGAGTCCAACAACTTCTGGAGGGCCACAGATTGCCCATCCCTGCATAAAGAAAAGCCACTACTCTTTAATGACTATTAGATACAGCCCACTGTTATCTTGTAGTAAGCCATCTGGCTCCAGCCCAGGTTCCTGAAGATGCTCAATAAAAAACAGAAGTCACGTCGAAAGTCAAAAAGAGGGCAAGAACATGTGGCATAAAATATTTTAGAGTTTCTTCAACAGTCCTGGGACAACCTTGAAAATCGCTACTCATATAAGCATTTGTTAAATTGTGGAGCTAATTACCCTATCGATACTCAGTTTTCCTTCTCCATAATACTGGAAGTCCATGTACTTTTAGAAGCTTATATAAAGAACATATCTTCAGATTAATGTTATTTGCATAGAGGAAAAAATATAAGTAGTTTTTGTAAAACAAAACAAAACTGTGTTTTTAGTCTGGAATACACGACAAATGTTCAGAGTTAGATTCTATACTGTTTTGTATCTTTTCTCCCTAGCCAGGGATCATTAGATATTTAAAATTAGCAGCATTGTTCTCTCTTGTTGAAATCAAAGTATAAGACATGACACAGTGTTGATGAGGGCTTATAGGAGTTTGATCTTAATGTTGTTCCAATATTTCAGGTAAGTAGTTGAGACCACTGAAGCATATTTTCTTAAAAAGTGAGTGTTGTTAAAAACAACCAAAATCTTGGGGCTACTGCTGATGTTTTGTAGAAACATAGTACTACTGTGACTGCTCCCATGCCACTTAAGGCAGCAGCTTCATCTTCTGCTTACTGTTTCACCAGCATGGTAGTTTAATTTATTTATATTTATTGCATTTCTATACCGCCCAATAGCCAAAGCTCTCTGGGCGGTTTACAAAATGATTTTAAAACATGATTTCCTCTAGCTACAAGGGCAGAAGGTGTAGATGTCACCCAGACTAGTGTGAGAGCAACTATGCTGCTCCAAGTATTGTGTAGATACAAGAATTAGAGAATCCTAACCTCCAACTTCCAAGCCCCCATTGATCCCTCCAGTTTTGACACTTCCTTCTTAAAGTACACATTAAGTGATAGATGGCATTATTACCTGGAAGCATATATTATTTGTTCCTCGTTTGTTATTGGCTCATGAAGCAGCTTAAACTGACTTTTTACAGAGTCTGTAACAAAGCCAATTCCTTTTGAAGAAGTAGGAAGCTTGTAACCTGATCCTATGAAGGTTTACTTGGAAGTAAGACCTACTGCATTCATTTCTGAGTGGGGCTCACTTCCAAGTGTTCACTGGATTGTAGTTTTGGATAAAATGCAAAATAATAATATAGAATTCTAGTTTGAAATACAGTTTAAAAATACAGACAACAAAAAGGAAGAATACACTAGAATACAACAAGAACAGTCATTAAGAGGAAAAAGCAAAGCCACTGATTAGTTCTTAGTATATTACTCTATAAAACAGCTTAAGGAGAAACTCACTAACAGTTTAGAGAGTTGAATGTGTAAATCGTGTTGCACAGTTATAGTCACAAAATACATACATCTGTATTTGTAATGAGATTAGGAAAGCTGATTGTAGCATCGAAAAATACTAGGAGCTTTCTAGCTGTTTACATCTCTTGAGTTTGCTGATAGGGATAAGGAGCTTCTTTTCTACACAGCCATTTTGTTCAGTGATCACATTCTTCTTTTGTTGTTGGGTGGTGTTGGGTTTTAGACTTAAAAAGTCCTCCCAACTCCTAGCATCCCCCAGCCAGTATTAGGATTGTGCCCTAAATCTTATCTTAGAATTAAGTATTCACTACTTTTATCTGAATGTAAATCTTCACTCTGAAGCTTCGGTTTCGTTCTTTGTTACTCAGTAAATGCCTGTGTGGTGGGTTTTGGTGTGCATTTTGTTCTTGCTTTTGTATGTGTTTTGCAGGGCTGATGGTGTAATGAGGACAATGGTCCCAGAAAAATTACTGAAGAGCATGCCAATATTACAGGGACAAATAGATGCACTTCTTGAATTTGATGTATGTATCTAATGTATTCTTAAATATTTATTTAAAAGGAAAACACTTCCCACTATGAAACTAAATAGAAATAAAACATAAGGCTTTTTCTTTTTGTAACTTGTTCAAACTGCAGAAATAATAAATGGATTGAATGAAGATCATTTTTGCATTCCACTAAATTACAGTAGAGCTTAGTCCTCCAACTGTTAGCAGCATTCAAACATCAAAATAATATGCATTGTACACAAAGCTGATTGGTGGGAGATTCAGGACAAATAAAAGGAAGTACTTCTTTATATAGTGCAAGTTAGACTGTGGAATTCACTACCACAAGATGTAGTGATGGCCACCAATTTGGATGGTAAAAGGTGGTTGGAAAAATTCCTGGAGGAGAAGGCAATCAATGGCTACTAGTCTTGATGACTACGTGCCACATCCAGTGTCAGAGGAGGGAAGCCTCTATATACCCATTTCTGGGGAACACGGGCAGGAAGGTGCTGTTGCACCATGTCCTGCTTGTTCATCCCTGGCTGATGGCTAGTTGGCCACTGTGTGAACAGAGTGCTGGCCTAGATGGACCCTTGGTCTAATCCAGCATGGCTCTTCTTATGTTCTTAACAGATCCTGCTGGGAACTGTTAGCACTCTCCAGTTGTCCTTTTCCAAACTTGTATTTTTTCAGATGGGAAAGAGAGGGGATTTGGCTATTGCTAGGGTCTTAAAGAAGTTCCCCTCTCCAGCTTCTGTTGTCTCTTAGGAGAAACAAGCTGAGCTCTTCATACTTGACTTTACTGTACTTGAATTTACTGGGACATAATTTGTATCTTCTGCTTGTGTGCATGAAACGAACGTAAATGTTCAATCCAATGCATGCCTGAACAATGTACATGATTGCTAATATTTCATATTGTGCTGAAGGAAAGCCTGTGTTGTAAATCACAGTGAATAAACCATGGGTTCTTATTTTTATGCAGGTTCATCCAAATGAACTGACAAATGGTGTCATAAATGCTGCATTTATGCTTCTTTTCAAAGATCTCATTAAGCTTTTTGCTTGTTACAATGATGGAGTTATTAACTTATTAGGTAAGTAAATTGATGAGAAATATTTTGAAGTTACTTGATGGTTAAGAGAAGAGTAGTTTTGCAAGGGTGGGGAAACAGTGCTGAATTCCAAGCCCATGAATTAACTTGGCTCTCCCAAATCCATCTGTGTCTTTGCATATGTTTAACAACCACAGGCCATTGTGATAGTGGTAACTGGTTTAGGAAGAAGTTAGCCTACAGATCAGTTATGCTACTACATGTGTCCTTCGAAAAAGCACAAATGAAACACTGGGTTTATTTAGATCCTACTTGATGAAGAATACAATCACCATAATGTTAGGAGCAAATTTCAATACTTGTACCTACAGTCCCTCTATCTTGCCTGTCTTGAACTGTCCCCAGTTTTGTGAAGATTAGCCACTGACCATATGTGATTACTCCCTTTGTAATGTTTATTTGAGTTCTGTTAATCACTTATGCAGATTAGAATTCTCGTTTTGCCTATAATATGCCTCTGAAAGATAAACTGATTTCCCCTGATCATAGCCCATCAAGATGATTAAAACAGTATCAACTCTGTTAAGTAACCTTCTTAATATTTGTCCTTTTGATTCATAGTTCTCCCTACCCTAAACTTGAATTGTATTGCTAATACCCTTAACCCTAAGTGATTCAGTCCCACTTCATGGTTCTTTAATCCACCCACTCTTTCAAGTCTTGAAGCCTGGACTTGATAAAATATGTTCACAAAGATTTACTGTGTTTAATCATGTTTAGCTAAAATATAATGAAGTTTTGTGAATTTATTAATGTGAATTATTAATGTGTTTTCAACTTCTGTGGAAGTATTTTGTTATGCTACTTGCCCCTTCACCAAAATAAATAGTTCCTATCTGAAGCAGGTAGTGCACATTGGGCTGCCTACTGTAAATTTTTAGTAGTTTGCCTTACAAATAAGCTTTCCTAGGACTTCAATTTAGACTGGGGAAAGAGGAATTGAGTTTAATTATAGGCATGATATGTTAATCCCATATTTTGGTTGTTTGTGTGGCATGTGAATATACAGGTGTGAATATGGTAGCCTCCATAAAACTCCCTAGAGCTGTGCACCACTTTGGTTCCAGATCCAAATCCCAAACCGAAGCGCTCTGATTCGGACCACTTCGGTTGAAACACGAATTGGATCCGAAGTGTTTCAGACTGCTTTGGCCTGACTTGGGATGATAATGAGCTGCTGCCCCCCACCTGCCAAGCCACACAAGTGACCAGGACTTAGTGACCCATCCACTTGCACCTGGCAGCCGCCCGTCCTCCATGAGAGCCACCATTTTAAAGAATGACAGAAGGTCTGTGTTGCCCTAGATTTAATATTGTGCACAATAGCAGCCGTAAAGGGCCATTTCCAGACTTGGCAATATGTAGTCATTGCAGTATTTTTAATAGTAAAAGTAATGAGGGCAATTTTCCCTGCTTAAATTTTCAGTCTTCAAATAAAGACATTATAAACAGTCCCAATTTTTCTAGGCTGAAAAATTACCATATTTCTTCCAGAGAAGTTTTTTGAAATGAAGAAGGGACAGTGCAAAGATGCTCTTGAAATTTACAAACGGTTTCTGACTAGAATGACAAGAGTATCAGAATTTCTTAAAGTTGCGGAGGTAAGTGAATGTTCCACAGCAGCCTACAAAACATGCTCATAGCTATTTAGGCATATGATCTTCCCACAGTTCTCTATCTCGTAGCAATTTGTTTTGTTCAACTACCATGTGCTGTGTATATTGAGCTAAAGTGCAGTATCCATAAATAAACTACAGAGCGTGAATTATTTTGCCTTTTATTGAATTTGGAAGGGAGGAGTTAGCTGCTTAGGATAGCACTAGAATTTGAGGAAGATAGCTTAAGGCTATTGTACGTTTGCCTTCTATATTCGTAATTCCTGTTATCCAGTTAAAATAATAGTAGTAGAATAGTTTTAAAATTAGGCAACTTGCTGATGTACCTGGAAAGAGGTGTTGGCAAACAGCAGGCTGCTGATCAAAATAACTGCCAATTTAACTGTTTCTTCATGGTCAATGCTTACAGGAAGCTCACTCCTCAGTAACTTTTCGTCACCTGGAGATATGGAGACTTAGGTTGCTTAGACATACTTCCAGTATACACTTAAGCTGGCTTTACTGTCAACGCTTTCTATTGAGAAAAAAATGTACACATGTAAGAGCTTGTTATCTTAATAGTTTTTGCTTTCCCATAACCAGTTTCTAAAGTTCTGTAGAGAAAGCCCTGGTAGTTTAAGCTGCTTTTCTGTTCATTGTGTAGACGTAATGCCTATCTGATGCAACATACTTCATGCACTCAATAGGCCTGAGATTCTGGTCTAGAGCTTGGAAGATTCATCATAAGATGTGTCATATAGTACACTGAGGAATGCACTAGTTATTGTCAAACTAACTTCCTCAATATTTCATTGAGTACAATCTCATTGAGAACCCATGTAACATAATGCGTAAGAGACTGTATTGTGAATGAGGAATTCCCAATTTACATCTCTGGACCTCAGTGTCTTGCCTAATGTTTCTCTTCCTCAGGTCTCTCATATATTGATAATAATGAGCCACTGTAAAGAAATGTTGCAAGGATAATTGAGAAAATGTATGTGAAACACCCAACAAATCTAAATCTGTCAATTATTATATCTCTCAAATCCCTTCTGTTTTCCAAGAAAGAACTAAAATACTAATAACTGACGGCTATATCTGAAAATACCTATTATTAATGCATAAATATATTTTCATAAACCGTGTAAGATGACAGATATGGGGAACAAGTGACATGCGCATGTGTGCACACACACACTGCAGTAGTCTAGAACAACATAGATTGGGGAGTGGATTTTTGCTCCTGAAACTTCTTGATTACTAATTGCAAAGTAGCAAGCATAATGGCTTGGATCCAAAGAACTGCAAGTAGAGTTTCATTTATGCAACAGAACTTTCCTTATGCAGGCCCTTACACTGGCCAAAACTGTCCTGAGGGTTGGTGGGCTTCAGTAATCTGAAGTGCTGGCCTTTATAGCAGAGGGGGAATAGGAAATGGCAGAAATCAGAAACGTGCACCCACCCTCACGTAAATGAAGTATCTTCAAAGGCTTTTTGGATCCAAGGCAATTAATGTGGGTTACTGCTGGGTTTTAATACTTTCAAATTGGAGTGTGAATTGGTAAACACTTGCTAAATAGAGAGCTGCTGTTTCCACCATATGGGCCATATGTTCATGTGCTTCTAAAACCAGGCTAAGTTATCATTAGTTTTCAGCAGATCAAACCTATCTTTAGTCTTCAACCTCGAAACATGAAAGTTGTAAGCAAGAGCTTAAACAGAAAGGTAGCAAAGGTATTAGAGTAATAGCATTGGGCCCATGTGACTGAGCCCAAAGTCAAACACACACACCCAGGTGTAAGGCACAGGGTTGCCAACCTGTGAGTCTAGCTTGAATACAAAGCGCAAACAAGAAATGGCATAGCAAATGTTTCAAGATGGGCTGAAAGTAAAACTGGTGTGTTACTGACAATGCATTTTCCCCTCAAAGCAGAAGATTTTCCTGGTGGACAGTTCTTAGGTTGTCATCATGACTTCTCACAGTTCAATCCTTAGCTTGTCTGCTTCTTGCTGCTTTTCTCAGCTGGCCATCTTTGGGCAGGGGAATGTGTTTTGTATTTCAAAAGAATGCAATGATTTGCAAAGGATGCTGAATGTTCAATGACAGCTTGTTGCTTTTCTCCTCCTCCAATATGAAATAAGATTAGCATGCTTCTACTCCAACTTGACTTTCTGATAGAAAAGTGATTTCAATATCCAGGGTTACAGAAAACCCAGTCTTTAAATAAATGTGTGGTCTCTTATTTCAGCCATTCGTTTTTATGCACGGTGCAGGGAGGAACGATCGTCATGACACATGCTCTCTGTGTTAAAGAATTGCTGTGTATTTGGGGTGGGGGTTATAGTTCTCCCGAGCTGCTGTTCAGTGTGAATAAGGTTATGCCGTATGAAGCTATGTGTGCTTCTAGAAACAAACATTTCAAGAACAACTGCATGCAAAAAGAGAATTTATATTGCAAATGGGACTTGTAACAGTTTGACTTAAAATTAACTTTTCAGAGTTGACAGTAAAATTAAGCTATTAGATTTTTCAGGATTTGTAAAACATGAAAACCTATTTCTGAAAGAATCTTTTTGTTTTCATTATCCACAGCAAGTTGGAATTGACAAAGGAGACATTCCTGATCTCACACAAGTAAGTTCCTAAGTTGCATTTAGGTTGATGGTTGGTAATGGTAGCCAAAATACCCTCTATTCATTGAGCATGCAACCTAATGGCACTACTCTTAAAAATATTTTAAAATAAAAATATCCATCCTAAAAGCAGCAACCATTTTGATTGATGTCAATCCATCCTTTTTTGTTGCCAGAAGAGGACTCAATTTTTTAGGCCGTATTTAATTTAAAGATACAAAATGAAAAGGCTGCCCATTTCTTCTCCCTTTCAGAGGTGCAAATTGAACTCAGAAGCTGAAATGTGAGTAGTGCATCTGGGAGACGAAATTCTTAAGTATAAGTATGTAATACCTATTTTAACCTAGTCCATAACATCAACTCTGCTGGGTTACTCTTTGTCTCCAGACATGCGATAGGTTTAGAGCTGCCATAATAGGCCCAAAAGCTGGCTAAAGAGATACATTTCCGGTAGTGGTGAAGAACTTGATCTGGAAGTCCCAATTTCAAATATCTGGTCCTTAGGCAAGTCACTGGCCCAATTTGCAAGATCACGGCTAGGGACATAAACCATGGTGGCTTATTCCCCTGCCCCCACCACCACACATGCTGATTGCATGCCAAGGGGATTAGCATAATTACCTCTGGCAGCACAGTTTGCTGTGTCATGGAACCCAGCCAGGGTAACAAGCCACCCTGGCTAGATAGGCATGGCATGACAAATTGCGCTTCCAGGAATAGTTATGCTAATTCCACCGGCACATGCAGGGTGGTTAACAAGCCACCATGACTTATTAACTATTCTATGATCGTGCAAACCAGGTTACTATCTCTCAACTCCCATTTGTAATATGGGATAATAGTAACTGGCCTGTAAAGATTCTGAGATGATATGAGTGAACCAAGTTGTAAAAGTTCAGAAAACATGGTGCGATAGTTGCACATAAACCCAGTCTAGTGCTTTAAACGTATTATTGTGGTTTCTCTATCCTACTTCAGTATAGGCATTAAGATTTTTGCAAATAAGTAAGATTGTTTTATCTTCAGTTGCACAGTAGCATGACATCATTACTTGAAAGCAGCTCATTGATTTAGAACTGCTCATATGTTTGCATGTCTGAAAAATATTCCTGAAGTTAAAGACAAATGGAATAACTGCTGTAAAACCCACACTAGAGATGGTTGTAAACTATTTATGTAATGAAAGCTCTTCAGCAGCTTTCAATTATTCTTTGTTTTCTTAAGTTCAGACATAGTGAAATGAAGTGTGCCTGATTATCCAAGTCCAACTTAGGTAGTATTTTTCACATGAACATTTGTATTTAGCCTTTTAAAGCTCTTTGAAAAGTAATTAACAATTTAAAGAGCTATGCAAAATTATAGGGCAACAATACTTGTTCAAATGTTAAACAACTTCAACTGATGTGTTTAAAACCAGCCCCTTTCAACGAAACCAGTTACTGGCTTCCTTTCTCTTAGTGCTTTTTCTTTTCGTGTCAGCTTGCTTACTGCAGCTTCAGGTGAACCTGGATAACATTAATTTCTAGTCCCGCACCAAGCTAGTTTCCAACCTAGCGAAGGCACAGCTTTCAAATATGGTCAGTAGTTATCTGTGCCCAAAGTTAGGGAAATGATGTTTGGTTGCACTTGCTGAGCCGTCTTGATACTCTTGGTTACAATGTGTTGTTTGTTTCTTTCACAAGAATTCAGAGGACTTATATCCACTAGTTTTGCTCAGTCGCCGCAAGGAGATTTCTGATGATGTCAGTGGGCTGGGGATTGAGCGGGGAGGGTTGCAAGGCCCTGCACAAAAGGTCACAAGGAAGTGATGAGCAGAATGCTGTTTTGTCTAGGCAATATTTTTGTGTAGAGAATTTAAATACACCATCTTCTTTGCGGCTTTTGTGGGGGAATCTCTCCTTGGATCATGCCTAGCCATTGCAGGGAAGGGTATATGGAGAAGCCAACCAAAATTAAATTGAAATAAGGCCAAGTTAAAGATAGTTGAGAAGCTTTCCAGGCTGGTAACAGAATAGATAAGAATCTATGAGATAGAGATAGAGATACACACACACACACACACACACACACACACACAAATAATACATACATATATGCACATAAATAAAGTCACCACTTCCAATGTTTTAGCTGCACTAAGTCTGAATTTGTTCTTGGGATTAACCTTTAAATTTGAAGTAGTCTGCCTCCAGAATATCTTAATGACCACCTTATGTATGAGCCTCATCTGGTGCTAGGGTGGCCAGATGGAGAAGAGGACAGGGCTCCTGCATCTTTAATGGTTGTATAGAAGAGGGAATTCCACCAGATGTACCTTGTCCTGCAAGCTTTCTTCTTCTACAAAACTATTACAGGTCCAGGAGCCCTGTTTTCCATCTAGCCACACTATCAGATGGTCTGTTCAACAATTGAGATGTTATAGACTAATTCCCCACTGTCTGACATTCAGTAGGCCAGGATGCAAGAGAGGGCCTCTTCAAAACACTTGGATTATTATTATTATTATTTTTAATTCAAGCACGATCAAGCAACCGATGGTTTGTTAACTGTGGGTTGCTTTTGAATGCACAGGAGCGTGCCAGTTCCCACAAACTGACCTGTTCCTGGGTTGTTTTGTGAAATTTGAACCCAGAAACTCTGACTTGTTCTCTGGTCAACTCAACCCAGAAATTGACTGTGACATGTGAACCAGGTCAATAGTCATGTAGTATTTAGATAGTTTCCTATGAAAATAGTTCATTGTAGAATCCTTTATTGGCAGTTGGGTCTGCTGGTATTAGAAAGAGTTAGGCCTCTATGTTGCCAGTTTAGTCCCACTGCTAGATTTGCACATTGTTGTAGATAACTTGCTTAACCACAGTTTAAATCTATTTTATGTATGAAAATAACTTAGGTATTGCTGACCAGAGTTCTCTGTGATCTGAAAAACAGTGGTGATAATGAAAAGTCTCCTTTTAAAGAATATACAATTGATGAACCGGTAATCTTGATAAAATATAGCTTGCATCTACTTCACCTCTGAAGGTTTTCTTCTTTTGTCACTGACTTTGTGGAAATCTGCTTATCTCGGCACTATTTTTATCCTGGAGTAGCTAAGGACACTGTTAATTGTTCTTACTGTACTTACTTTCTTTTCTCATTGTAACAACAGCAAGAGCATGTTTGGGACTCCTTTAAAATTTGCCTATAAAACCTTGAGGAATTAAAGGGAGAAAACAATTAAATTGTAGCTGAAGAATTAATATTTTGTGCTGAGCTTTTCACTGATTTTTGAAAGTATGGTTTTGAATGTAAAAGACTATCTTCTGGCCCTTTTTAAAAACAAAAGACCTGGGTACAGGTCTGGAAAAATTAATTCTGTAGTCAGAATGTACTGCTTCTGGGAAATTTTCAGAACTCTAACATAAACCTATTATTTTATTTATTTATTTATTTATTTTATATACTGCCCCATAGCCGAAGCTATGTATGTGGCGCTGTGGTTGAATCTAGAGCTGCTGCCAGTCTCCATCTTAGCACTCATATCCCTGTAATGTAGCGACCGATTATGTCATTGCACCATGTGTCCCATTGTCTCTTCCTCATATCATCAGTCAGTATGGAGGGGGGGATACATGGCATGATTACAGCCTTCCATGCACTTTTACAGGGGTGTGAGATCAAAGATGGGGAGCAGCAGCTTCGTGTCCCTTTATGACATGTAATCCTGCGCTATGTTGCAGCCAAACCTCTGTTAGAGAAGAGAGAAAAATTGACTAAGCTAATTAGGTTGAATGCACATATTATGCATGCAAATACCTATTTTATTTTTATGGATTATTTTGACCTGTGAATGCCTGTGCTGTTGTTAATTTCTAACATATACAGATTCTGGCTTAAATGCATGCAGACCAGACTTTCTATTTTCCTACTAATAACCAACAATGATTGCAGAGTGGTGTTTTTTTCCCCTCACAACTTTATTATGGAATTAATGTGATGGCATGTGCATGCACGTATAACTGGTTATGAATAGTTCAGAGAAGAGGTCGGGTTCATGTTGGACTTCCAAAGGTGCTGCTTTTTTCTCCTCCTCCTTCATTGTAAATGTATATTTTCTTTATTTGTCTTAGGCTCCCAGTAGTCTTATGGAGACTCTTGAACAGCATCTTAACACTTTGGAAGGAAAGAAACCTGGAAACAGGTATACAGAAATCTCATAGATCAGTATGTCAGTTTACTACATTGTAAGTAGAACCTTACCAACTTGGGTATCAGCACCTGATTATACTTAATAACAACTTGGGACCAGGATACCTCAGAGAGTGCCTTCTTCCCTGTCAACCTGCCCAGACACTGACTCCATTCAGAAGACACCTTAAAACATGGCTTTAACCACGATGGTTAAGCCAGAAAGCCGGGCTGTGTTCAAAAGACACCTTAAACCATGGCTTTAACCATGGTGAATAAAACAAGAAGCCTTATTCACCATGGTTAAAGCCATTGTTTAAGGTGTCTTCTGAATGGGCCCACTGAGGTCATCCGAGGGCATGCTCCTGGTGGTTCCACCTCCGATTGGAGTCCACCAGGGGAAGAGCCTTCAGCGTGGTACCCCGCCCCCCCAGAATTCCCTGCCTCTGGAGGTCAGGCAAGTGCCAACTTTGTATTCCTTTTGGCACCTCCTGAAAACATCATTGTTCCAGGAAACCTTCTCTTGATGACCAGCCGTGGTTCACACGGTTTGCAATTTGCTTTTTTTTTAAAAAAAAAAAAAAACCTATTTTAATGTGTTTCTATTCTGTTTTTATTTTATCTTGTACACCGCTCCAAAATTTTGAATGGGGAGCGGTATATAAATAGCGTAAATAAATAAATAAAATAATAACTTCAGGCTTATATCAAAGCCAACACCTGGTAGGGCTTCTGCTGCATGTAAGAGGCAGCACTGAGTCATTTGTCACAGCCTAGCTAACAATGAACAGAGCATACAGCTCCTGATTGCTAATAAGCTCAACCTGTCTCCCCATGCCTGCTCTTTTCAAAAAAATTACAATCCCATTTATCAGAAGAATGTTGAGCTATGTGAATGTAATGGAAATGATCTTCCTTTTGACATGCATTCCTTATTGGTGGCTCCCTGAATTTATGTCATTCATGGCCTAAATTCAAAACAGGGTATCCAACGTGTGCTCTTCCAAAGGAGTATTACACAATGGCTCTTGTGAAGCAGAATGTCAGGATTCCAAGCCTTCCCACCAAAATGCGAGATAACAGACTTGCTGCACAATTCACAAAGTCCTTATTTAGTAAAAAAAAAAAAGCACGCACACACACACACACACACACACCTCTTCATACTTGTAATATTTTTTAAGGCTAGGACCTGTCTTCTAAGCCTAATTAGCCAACCAAAGCAAGGCAGTTGCCAATCAATTAAATGGACAATTTTCTGCTGGGTCCAACAAGCTTTTACTGGACTCCTCCTTCAGGGAGGTTCCTCTTGACGTGCAGTCAGTCTGGCGGACGTTTTCCATCTCCTCTTAGCTCCTCCTACTTAACCCTGCAGCAGACTCTGTGTTCTGTGAAGTCCGGTTCTCCCTCCCCCTCGACAAAGGCTGTGTTCCCAAGGGGGAAGATGGTCTGTGAACCTGGGCATCCTGTTTGATCATCTCCTGGGAAGATTCCTCTCTTACTCCTGGAGATTTTGGGGGGATTTCCTCCCCAACTCTCTGTCTTGACTGAGCTTCTTCTATCTCTGCCTCCAAGTCTGACTCAGAATCTGAAACCAAGCCAGGGAGTCTGGGCCCTATCTTGACACAGAACATATATCAAATTTGTAATTGGCATAATGCAATTTGACTAAGATCATTATTCTAAACAAACTGTGGACTAAGTCTGATTGAACTCAGTAGGACTTACTTCTCAGTATACATGCTTAGGATTTGGCTGCACATTTCCTAAACCATCACTCATTTAGGCAAGTTCAGGCTTCTTCTGTATTACTGGGGGCATTACTAGGCACAAATTATTTCTGGACTGCATATATATATATATATATACCATGCATGTTCAGCAAATGTTTCATAGGCTACTTGTTTATAACTTTAGGAAGAAATAAGATTAATCTGTCATTAACAAATCTTTCTTTGTATGTGTCTCCATTTTGTTTATGTACATGACTGCTTTACAACTTAGTGAGGGGTAAGTAACTAATACACCTGCTTTTGCATGTATATATTTTAGCATCTTTTTTTTTTAGTGAAAAGATAGGCCTTTTCTAGTTTTGCTTCTGTGAATGTTAGTTTCTTGCCGTAATCTGCCTACAGACTTGGATCTGTGTCCACAAAAAGAAATACCTATGAATTACTCTTGTGAAACACAATGTGAATACTTTCAGTTATACAGTATGTTGTTGTTGTTGTTTTAAAAATGCATTTCTGTGCTAACAGGTTAGTAAATTGCATGTTTGCACCAGTAGCTAAATAGAGGGATCTCTAATTTTATTTACCTCTAAAGAGAAATGTCAGGTCAACAATGAAAAATATTAATTAAAGAATGAAGTAAATTTCTATAGCAGTATATAGTCATTACATAAGGCCGCAGTAAATGTTGTTGAACAGAAACACTTGGAATCAGTGTCAAGAAAATAGATTTCAGTTAAAGCTTTGGTTGATTGGTGCAGATTCAGTTTTATTTGGGAAGGACAAACTTTTAGTGAGACTGAATTTGGGGCACACTTCATTTTATGAAACTATTTTGATTCAGGTGTGTTGTTCTGAGAATAGGAAAATGCTAAATTATTGTATTTTCCTTTTAATAGCTTAGCTTTTATTTCTGGAATTCTAAACTACTTTATGGTTATAAAATATCAAGGGCGATGACGTTGAAGTTTTTGTATTGCAAATTTGATTAACTGACTTTAAAGTAATCAACTAAATACTTCTATGGGTTGATAGCTCCGTTTTTAAAAAGCTGCCAATGAATTCTGTCTAGAATAATTTGGAGGGACTAATCCAGCCTTTTCCAACCTGCTGCCCTCCAGATGTGTTGGACTAAAGCTGCCAGCATTCCCCAGCCAACCATGCCATCAGAGATAACAAGGGGATTCCCCTGCATTCTGCTTCCCTTCCCAATGGATTCATTTCCCTTCCAGAAGGCAGGGTTTAGGGAGGGGGAGGAGCCACAGGGGGTACCCAACTCTCCAAGGGCTGGATTGGGAACCTGGGCAGGATCTACACTACTTCTTTAAAGCGCTTTAGAACAGTTTTGATAACTCTTGGGGCCCAGGACCCACTCCGGTATACAGTTGTCAAAACTGTTCTAAAGCGCTTTAAAGCAGTACTGTAGATCCGGCCCTGGTGGGCCAGAGTTCCCTGCCCCTGCACTAAGACATAACCTCCCCTTGTACATGTTATTGGTATGTTAATATTCATCATGGAGAGAGTTGACAAGTTAAGTTACAGTTTTGTAGACCTTAAAGACAATTTTATTCCAGGCTTTTGGAGCAGGGGGACAGAAATACACAAATCACTAATTATTGTTCTTTGCTGTCGATTGTGGTCTTATAGTCAAGCCTGCTTAAAATATTCCTAAAGTGTATTTCATTAAAAAAAACTTCTTACATTAATTCTTCTAGCTCTGGTGCTCCTTCACCTTTGGGCAAGGTAAACATTTAATGTTTTATATTTTTAGTTAAGTTGATTTTCTTGAAATAAGCATGTAAGAAGTTTAAAGGTAAAAGGCATAGTAAAAAATCAACTCTATCTTTGCTGGAGTGCTAATTATTTATGTGCAGGGTTTTTTTGTTTGTTCGTTTGTTTTGCATGAGTGAGTATTCAAATCCATACATTGACTGCTGAAAACTGACCACTTTGATGCAATCTCTCCAACAAGTAAATGTATCTAGAAGTAACACTTTTTAATATGTATTTGTTGAAGTCATGTGGAAAAGAAAAGTCCAAATGCTTTATAGGAATTAGTAAAACTGGTATTCAGTAGACGTGTGCACCAACCATGCGATTTGGCTTGTACTCAGATTCAACGCTTCAGAAAACGGCCTAATTCAGGTCAGACCAGTTTGGAGGCTGTTTGATTTAACTTAGGGCTCATTTACACCAAGCAGATATTCCACTATGAAAGCGGTATGAAAGCGGTATATAAATGGCAGGAGCCACACTACTGCTTTATAATGGTATTGAAGTGCACTGACAACTGCTGCGACCCATGACACAGACCATATACCGCTTTCATACCACTTTCATAGTGTTATATCCTGCTTGGTGTAGATGTGTCATGGGCCCCAAGAGTTGTCAGTGCACTTCTATACCACTATAAAGCAGCAGTGTAGATCCTGCAGTGCACTTCAATATCACTATAAAGCAGTAGTGTGGCTCCTGCCTTTTATATACTGTTTTCATACCGCTTTCATAGTGGAATATCCTGCTTGGTGTAGATGAGCCCTTAGATACTGAACCCAGGTCAAAATTTGGAAACCCAAAGCTTTGTGTTTCCCATTGACTATCCCGAGAAATAAGAAAACATCCATAACTTTGTTTTTTCTCTTTTTGTCAGTATTAGATGTCATTTTCAAGCATAATAGCTCATAGGAGGAGAACATGACTGCTAAATTTCTACCATTTTCTACCAATTTACCCAGCACAATTAATAATTATCACTTGCTGGCTTCTCCCATCTGTTGTTTAAAATTAGATTGGCTATTTTAGCGTCCTCAGGTAAGGAATCTTATTTTAGTTAGAGCTTACATATTTTTCTCGGAAGATCAACAACACAAGTTCTTTAAGGACTCTTGAGTGTATGCCTACCTAATGACTTGTTAATTTTTAATTTGTCAATTAGCCCTAGAATTTCACCCTTTTGTCACCTCTATTTCACTCTGTTCTTTACATGTTCCATCTGGAAAAAGCCTTTCAGACATGGGTATCTTCTACCACAGTGAAGGCCAATTCCAATAAGTCATTCCATTTCTCTGCAGTCTCCCTGTTCTCCTCTGGTAGTACTTCCGTACCACTGTCATCTAACAATTTGATCACATCCCTGGCTAGTTTTTTGTTTCTATTCTAAATACATTTTTATTTTGTCCTAACATTTTTAGCAATGCGCTCCTTAAATTCTTATGTGTTTATATTATAAGTTTAATTTGTGCCTTTTTGTTCTTCTTATTTGGGCAGATCTGTTACTTAAAGGAAGTTTTCTTGCTTTTAACGACAGCTAAATGCACTGACATCCTGCTGGAAGTGTTTTTACACATTTCCTAACTCATTCTATATAAGCTTCTACAATCATGATTTTAAAATAAATTCAAGCATTCTGAAGAGATTTAACTCCCTGACACTCGATTTTAATTAATCCTCTCATTTATGGAAAATTCCTCTTCTAAAACTTTAATGTGCACATGTTGGCTTCCTAGGCAGCTTACCACTTCAATGTGTATTTAATTTGCTAGCACTTGAGGTCCTCATTCTAGAATGGTTTCTGAACACTTGCATTTTGCATTGGATCCAGGGGGCAGCGCCAGAATATTATTGTTTCACAGCACAGTCATTTATCAGATCTAGAAACTTTGTTTTCACAACCTGAACAAATATATAGCCGTTATTGATCAGAGTCCATTTCATACATTATACAAGGCCTGCCTTACTCTTTGTCTGAAACCATATGCCAAAGCAAGAGAGAAAAGTTATTCCAAGTCTGAGAATTGCCAAGTCCTTTATAGCTAGCTGCATCCAAATTTGTGTGCAGAAATACTTTTTATTATTTTTATTAATAGTTTTACTTCAATTTTTCAACTTTTTTTTAAAAAAGTGAACAGTAAAAAACAAAAGGGGAAGAGGATTATAGTCTGTATTTTGATGGTTCTGCAACATTTGCAGTTACAAGGAAGAAAGAAATATCTACTTTAACTCACAGTATTAAACTACGTACCAGCTTCTTGGAAGCTAACACGTGGTCAGCGCAAATGGATCTTCAGAGCCCTTACGTCAGCTAAAAGACTTATATTATCACATTGAAAGGACAAATGCTCACCTTCCATAATGCAGTGAACTGAGGACTTAACAGCGCTCTCAACGTTTGAACTGGTGTTATATAGGCACGACTAACAAGTGGTTAAATTCATGGATATATGGTCTGCTTTTCTTGAAACCTATGTACTTTTTCTCCCCCCCCCCCCACACACACTTTTTTTTAAAATGGATGGTATACCTGATGAGGAAAAAATGATGATATTCCTATATATGTAATGTTTTTCATGATTTATTTTTTTGCTCTGTTTTGTTAAATATTCACATTGTTTTCTTTAAAAGGGGGGATCCTTTAAAATGTGTCTGGTTTCTAAACCTTCAGATAGGGTATCAAGTATTGAAGGAGCAAGATTTCACTACCCAGTACAAGTTGACCCTAAATTGAGGGTTATACAGTTGTTGTTGCTGTTTTAAAAAAAGCTTGGCCAATGACAGGGAGGGGGGAATGCCTTTAACATTCCTTTGACAAAGGAACACCCTTGCCGTAAATATATACTGATGGGATCTTTTCCAAGGTGGATGTTGGCAGGATGCCAGTTTCTCTCATGACAAGGAAATCTGAGATCGTGCTTAGCCATTGATCCCTAGATAATATCAAGCTGCTGTGAACAAGAGATCTAAAATTCAAACGAAGAGTGTGGAGAAGCCTTTTAACTTGCTATTAATACAGTAGCTTCTTTATCTCCTTGTGTTCTTTATGGGCTAGCCAAATCAATTGAGAGTTTTATACCTGCAAGATGATTCAGCAATTTTAGAATATATTAGTGAAGAAATGGCAATGTATAAAATAACTTTGGGTCGCACAGCATGTTACATTAATCACATAGTTTGCTGTTGTACATATTATTTTTCTTTCAAAAATAACCTGGGTAGGTGGGTTTTAACCATTTCCCCCCTACTATGGTCTAGATTGGACCCTTCCCCTTTGCCCCAGTGTTTGTATTTGGGGTAAAAAGAAGCAGCAGCAGCTCCCATTTGAGAATGGCAAACTAGATATTAACGGTGATATAACTAAAGTATCAGACCACAGGTTGTGTTGAAAATTGCAATAAAATGGGGTTGGGGTCATTTTATAGGCCAGTTACAGAGAGGTGCTGAGCACCTCAATACCGCACCCTCCCACCGGCTTGTACTGCAACTTAAATTTCCCCCATCCCTGCTTCATTAGAAATTGGCAATGATGTGATTCTGTCAAATAGGCCTCCAAGTGTTGCATCTATCTTGCTTGACTCTTGAACTTAACAGCTTTCTCTACTTTTTAGTCCTTAAATATTGAGAGGGGTATTTAATTACTCTGTTTCCAAACGTTATATTTAACTAAATATAGCCTTTACTTAAATAGGATTTAACATATGCAATGCTTGTAGTTTGAAAATGGGCAAGGGGGTGGCGTAGGGAAAACCCAACTAAACACCAAGATTATCTTCAAGAAGAGAAATCTATTAACTACAGGTGAACCCCATCCCTTTTTATGCGGAATGTGTCTGTTTTTTAAAAAAAACTTTTAACCCGTTGTTTATGGGAAAATATAAGAAATGTTTGAGGTAGTAGCAGCTACTGAACAATAAAGTAGTTCTGTGAATTTATGAATTCTTCTTGTCCAGTCTTCTCCAGCCACAACTGTTACATCTCCTAATTCCACCCCAGCAAGAAGTATTGATACATCTCCTCCAGTTGATCTCTTTGCAACATCTTCTACAGCAACTCCAGTCAGGTTAGTTTGGCAGTAAACAAAATAGTTTTTCTTTAAAAGTACTGCTTTTTCTGAATCATAGAATCATAGAATAGCAGAGTTGGAAGGGGCCTACAAGGCCATCGAGTCCAACCCCCTGCTCAATGAAGGAATACACCCTAAAGCATCCCCGACAGATGCTTGTCCAGCTGCCTCTTCAAGGCCTCTAGTGTGGGAGAGCCCACAACCTCCCTAGGTAACTGATTCCATTGTCGCACTGCTCTAACAGTCAGGAAGTTTTTCCTGATGTCCAGCTGGAATCTGGCTTCCTTTAACTTGAGTCCATTATTCCGTGTCCTGCACTCTGGGAGGATCGAGAAGAGATCCTGGCCGTCCTCTGTGTGACAACCTTTCAAGTATTTGAAGAGTGCTATCATGTCTCTCCTCAATCTTCTCTTCTCCAGGCTAAACATGCCCAGTTCTTTCAGAACTCTTATGAGTTCTGTCTCCGTCTTTCATACAGTCTGAAAGACTACCATAAACCTCCCATGTGGTTGCAAAGCTGCCACAGATCAAATCCCAAGTATAGTGCCCACATGCCTTGATGCATCTCTTCTAGTCTCGTCAAACAGGAGAGGCAGACTGGGGAGGAAAAGTAGCAGGTTCCTGAACCCTCCGGTTCCTTCCAATGTGTGCCACAAAGCTGTTTTGCTTGTGGTACTTGTAGCAGCAATGCTCCAGATTAATCACTCATAGAATATAGTGCTGTGTCATCATAAATACTTGTAGAAGTTCTCCTGATTCTATCCTTGAATGCACCATTACTGTTTATCATTAACATTCTGGCTTAGTTCCAATTGTATCTATAGCTTTTTCCCCAAAGGTGTTTTTGTCTTATTTTCATAATAGTGCTTCCAAACTATCCAGTGATCTTCTGGATCTTCAGCCAGACTTCACATCTACTACTGCACAAGCCGCTTCAGCAGCTCCTGCTGGGGCAACTTCATGGGGAGGTAAAAACTTTCTGATCTCAGACCTTGAAAAATCTCTTTCAGAGAAATGCCAGACCTAACTGTTGACTATTCTCTCACACACAATCTCTCTCTCTCTCTCTCTCTCTCTGTGTGTGTGTGTGTGCGCGTCTCCACCTACCTCACTATGTTATTTTATTTTTGCTAGTGATAGACATCCTATAGTCTTTCTAGAGGATGTCATCATTCAGAGTGTGTGTAACAGCAGTAATATGAACTAATCTGAGCTATTCTTCTGAAAAATCAATAAGAGAGCAAACCTATGGCCCCTAAAGAGAGTCTAGGAGGGGGCATAGGATACTTCAGACTCCTGTATCCAAGGTCAGAGAGAGCACTCTGACGTCAGACCCAGGAGTCTGAGCCCCCAACCCCCTTGCAGCCAGTGTGGAGAGAACTGTGCCAGCTGCCTCTCCAAGGTTGCAAATGGGGCGGAGAGGAGAGGAGAGGGGAGAGCTTTCACCATATCTCCAGCCTCCCTCCCTCCCCTTCCCCGATGCCACAGCTAGACAGGTGAAAAAGCCCAACTATCAAAATAGCGGAGGTGGAGGCACGGTGGAGGCAAAGACCACCTCCACTGTGCCTCCCCCTCTGCAGTGGCTTACAACATGTATCAAGGGTGGATCCAACAGTATTGTGGCCTAAGACATGGTTTACTGGGAGAAATTTCAGTGTATATAGGAAAGGGGCCTGGGCTATATTTTCTCATGTAACAGAATTTTGGAACCAGCCAACACAAAGGTGATGGCTTAAATATTTAATTTATTTAGCAATGTTTAGCATTTAATTTTCTGACCTTTTGTAATGAGCACCAATCATTGCTTTTACAGGGTTGCTAATTTAATATGATGTCATAAAAATATTTTCCAAAGCTTCTGTGTTTGACCAGTTCCACACTGATCTCATGGCATGTGGAAATATCAGCAGTGGCCATTGTAGTGGTATCATAGTACTGAGTGATTAATGGAGGCAGGACTAACCCATGCTAGTGGGTGATGTGTTATCATTGGACATAGTACTAGTGAGGTTTGCTTCTTGCACAGTGCAAATCTCAACTGCCCTGTCTTCAATACACCAATGCCCACTGGTGATTGTGCGGCCTATCTCTGATTCAGTTGTTTCTCAGTGGTAGCAGGTATTTACTGTTGCCTCACCAGCTGCTGCTAGGAAATATGCATCTGGTGCCTCTGAGGAAAAGCTGCACAAAGCCAGAGTTATATTCCTTAGGGCTGTGCACTCACCTCAGAGGGCATTTCAGCCTGAATACAACTTGGACCGCCTCAGGTCCTGCCTGCCCCACTTCAACCCCAAATAAGTTTTGAGCCCCCAAGGAGGTTTGGCCTTTGCGGGCCTCCTGGGTGCTGGCCGCAGCTGCGCCTGGGCAGCCCAGGAAAGCCAAGGGCAAAGCCGACAGGGAGTCCACTGGACTCACAACTCCCTCCCCCCACTCCAAACCTAGAATAGCCACCGCTGGGACTTACCTTCATGTGCATCCTCTCATCTGAGAGCCGAGCTGTGATTTAAAGGTAATATTGTGGATGGGGGGGGGATGCCCCTTTTTTTAATCGCTCCATGGCTGCAAACTAAGGGAAATGGCCCTTTACGGCCACCATAGTTTATGGACATAGAGCTATTAAAAAGCGAGATCTTACTTTAAATCTCAGCAGTGAGAGGAGACCTGGGATGGTGGGGAGGGAGAGGGAAGTAAGTCCTGTGAGTCCAATGGACTCATCTGGACTCACAGCCAGCCTTGCGCTAGCTTTCCCGGGTGGGCGGGGTAGGGGAGCGGCCCAGCACCGAATTGGCTCAAGACGCCGGTGCCAATCTGCTTCGGCCTTGGAGCGCTTTGGGCCGGCCTGGTACTACCTTGGATTTGGGCCAAGGTGGGCCAATTTGCCCTGCCCTGGCTTAGATTTGGGGATTTGGGCCGAGGCAATGCACACCCCTAATATTCCTGGTGTCTGTCTTGATTCTTGTATTCTAGTCCAGGAAATGAGCAAGAAACTATGAAATAAATTATAAAGGATTATAATCCTAGAATGTTTTTACTGCAACTTGAATAACTTGCAAAACAAATAGGTTGACTCAAAATTTACACAAACAATGTCATGATTTAATTACAGCAGAACTTATATGGTTAGGCCTACAGTCTATCTGTATGAAATTTTGACATTTACCGTATTTACAAGAAACTTTAAACACAGAATAGTAATTCTGAATTCCTCATCTCTGTTTACCATTTCATTATTTGGTTGTGAATGCTGTTCATATACATACAGGTTTTGAAAGTTTTTATTCCGCGAAGTGTGCAGTAAATCAGTCTATAGTTAAACCCAATGTGGTTCTCCATTTCTGCTAATCAGCATACCCATTAGAGTAATAAAATGCTGAACCTCAAATGTGTTCTCATTTTACATTTGACTTACCCATAACAAAAGCACTATATCTCTAACTATGCTGGGCTTTAATTTTCTCCTTCTGTAGAAGGAATGTGACATTTAAAACTCGAATGCCTTAAATTGTCATTAAATATGCAGTACTATGGAACTGCAGTGGAGAACTGCCAGAACTCAGAAAACTTTCTAACGTGAACTGAGAATGTTAAACCTTGGAATATATGGGAACGCAAAACAAGAAAGGAATGCAGACCATTGGTACCATTTAAAAATAGTCTTTGTGGATAGAGATTCATAATACAACTAGTTTATTGCTAGAGAGTTGTCTTGCTTCATTGCACAATCACAGTTTGAGTTCTGTTCACACTGTTTTCTAGAGGCATAGCTATGTTAGTCTGTCGTAAAACCCACCATGAGTCTTGAAGTAACTTTTTAAAGACTAATAATATATTATGGGCTAAATTTCCATGGATTACAGTCCACTTCAGAATAACACAGCTACTACTCTGGAAGTTGTTAACGTGAAAGGCACAAAAAGAGGGAGAAAATTCGCCGTCACAAGACAATTTTTTATTGTTAATCATTTCTGCAGCCCCCTGAAGAAGGCCTAAAAAACCAAGAGGCCAAAACATGTCGGGCTTTTGCATAATAAAATTTTCCTATAGTCTCCTGAGACATTTTTCCTCCTTTTTGTGTACATCTTCGATGCTCACCGCCTTGCACCCTACCTTGAAAGGCACCAAATTTAGCCACATGAAGGGTGGTGGGGGAATCCATCCAACTCTTGGCTCTATGCATCTGATGAAGTGGACTCCAGTCCATGAAAGCTTATGCCATAATAAATTTAGTAGTCTTTAAGATGCTACAATGCTTTTCGTTGTGTTTGACTTCTAACAAGCATTTGTATTTTGAAATGTGAAAGTGGTTCCTACTGTTTTCCAAAAAATAACAACAAAAATATCACTAAGCTTACTTATTATGATGAACAGACGTTACTACTGCTACTACTGTCAGCATGCATTCTGCTTATAGAGTACAAGAAAATAGATCCCTGCCCTGAGGAATGTACAATTCAAGATGTTTGGACACCCAAAGTGGAATGATGGGCAGTATCCAACAGGCACTTGCTCCACTGCTCATCCTTTTCTGGCCCACCGATTTCCTTCCTCAAGCGGTGGTCCTACCAATTCTATTCCGCCAGTGGGAGCCACCACTTACGCAAGGAAGATTTAGCGCTTCCTAAAGGCACCTCCAAAACAAGCGGAAAAGCTTGTCTCTGAAAGGAGGCAGGTTGGCAGAGTTCCTTTGTGCACATTGCACCAACCTGCCTCCTTCCAGAAATGAGTGTTTCCGTTCATTTCAGGTTGCCCTGGAAGCACTAAATTGCCATTGCACAAGTGGCGGGGGATGCTTGCGAATGCAGTTGGTGGTGCATGGGGGCATAAGTGCCCCATTGGATTCTGCTCAACTTCCCAACAACTAGTCTTGAAAATCTCTGCCCAACATCAGGGTTGTGCAATTGATCCAGCATACCCAGTGTGGCCCAGCAGATAAGTGTTGTGGCCGAACAAAACCTCTCTGTTTTGGGGGGAGGGGAGGGGGCTGCCTGGGATCACAGTAACAGGGTTTCTATAAAGCATTTGGCAGACAGTAATTCATAGTTGCTGGGTTGTGTTCTGCTTGCTGAGTTTTAAGCTGTGCAACAGCCCTTTCTTACTCCTTTCTCACAGATATGGCAGTGAAGCATCCATTGTTGTGATATCTTGTTAACCTTTATCTTTTACATGTTAGAAGTAGGGAATAAGAACTTTGAGATACCAAATGAATAGTCTCTCCACGAGCTCTCCTCCATTCCAGGGCATCTACCTATACTTGGTGCGGGGGGAGGAAAATGCAGGTGTTCTCAGCCACATGTTTTCTTTTATTCATGTGCTTCCCCTGGAGGGCAAATGTAAAATGAGAATCTCACCCATTTGCAACCATGGTATCAAAGGTGCTGCCACCTACAAACCCATAAGTGTACATCTTCCCCCTTTTTAGGTTTGATGAAAGATAGGTCCTGAATACGTTTGGCCCTGTCAATCGGGGCAAAACATGTTTAGCGCATTCTCATTTTGTCTGAATTCAATGAATGTTGTCTCAAATACCTTTCCAAACATGAGAAGAAGAAAACTGTTTTATCATCTACACCATCTTCCTCCAACAATATCTCATCCCTATACTATGAATGGGGAGAACAACTAGTGCTCCAACCAGACCAAACAATAATAAAAAACATTAATGAATTGTTGTAGGGACAGGTTATGGAGCTTTGCTGGGATTGGCCTAGGATGTAGTTTCCATTTCTTTATAAAGCATAAAAGAGCATTTCTGGTCTGGAGTGCTATAGCAGGACACAATTGCTTCTAATGGTGAAGTGAAATAAAATCTTTTTACAAATACGAGGGAGGAAAGCTGCTAACCAATAAGTTCCGAAAGATTTGCATGACAATAGTGCACAAAGTCCTCCAAACTTTTATAATTACTGTAGCTGGAAGGAGAGTCTCATTCTCCCAGCAATAGCGCAGCTGCAATTTGAGTGCAAGAGTTGACTTTTCCTTGAACGTATTCTTAAATGGAAAAAACTCACAACTTAACTGTACAGTAGTTAAGTGGCATGGAAAGTGACTTATAGGAAGTCTTAAAAACATTTTATTAAGTAACGTGATACAAGAAGATGCATGAAGGCAGTGACACTGAATGTTATACTTAAGATTATACTTTCATTCATCTTAATTCAATTTCAGGTTAAATAGTTGGTTTCAGAACCACTGTAGGATTATAGAAGATAACATGGACATAAAACATCCATCTGTATTCTTTTATTTTGTTCATTTGCTATTGTTGCTCATTTAGAACTAAATTATAATTCATCTGTCATGGCTGTCAACTTTGTGCTTACACACTGGGTTGGGCATTCACCACCATTGGTAGAGTAGTGAGTGCCCGTGGTATGCTATGTATGTTCATATTTTGGATTCCACCATAGGTCTCTTATCAAATGTATTCTGCTGGCTTTCATGACATTTCAAAGAATGCTGGAGGGGTGTTTGGAGCAGCAGCTAACTCCTAACAGTAAGGATGGGTGAACATGGAATGTTTCAGTTTGTTGAGGTTGTCTGAATTTTTCCTACAAGCTTGTTTTGCCTTGTTTACGTTCCCTAATGCAAGTGTCTTTTTTCCAATCGGGAAGAATGTGTTTTTTTTTAAAAAAAAAAAAGAAATGCAATTTTTAAAGTGTTTTAAAACATACATTTTTACCAACTAGAAATGTGCATTTTACACCATAGGCTAAAGCCTAAAAATGCAGATTTGGGGGAGGTTTGCAGAAAGGCGCATTTGCACAAGTGTGCACTTTCAAATGCAAATATATGTTTGGGAAGTTGCTAAGATTCCCTGGACATTACATTCCTGCTTACGAATAGGACATGTTCCTATGATTTGCAAACAGGAATGACATTCTTGTACATCAATAGCTAGCAGGCTACTAGTGTCATAAGAAAAGATCAGACCAAGGGTCCATCTAGTCCAGCATTCTGTTCACACGGTGGCCAACTATCTGTTGACCAGGAACCACAAGCAGGACACGGGGAGCAATAGAGCACTGGTTGGTGTAACAAGGACTTCTTGAATAATGCCTGTAGCAAGTAATGGCAAGCCAATTCCTTCCATGTCCGAAACGTATTTTTAATGTTTTCAAAAGTTTTAAACTATATAACAGTGATACACATAGACTCTGGTAAACCTATAAAATAAAGTACTCCATCTTTGTTAGAAATGTAATTGACTAAACCAGAAATAAAATACTCAGTCTTTGTTAGAAATGTAATGTTTGTGATCTGGTCTGGTGAATTTGAAATCTATTTTGGATTCTAAAGGACTTGGTGGAGAAGCTGCATTACGAATCAAAGGAGATGAAACAAACGAGTCTTTTTCCCCCCTCCCAGAGAGTCTTCCCTCTCCTGACCCTCTCATTTTAGTTTTTAGAGTTACCAAAGCCAGCTCAAGGCTAGTGGTTGGATGGGATATACATAGTTGACACTGATCTAGAGAAACAGTCCTGTACATAGATGAGTAAGTGTTGTTGTTTGCTACAAAGGAAACTGGAAACAAAAATGTAACAAAGCTATCTGGGATGATGGAGGGAATTTTGTAAAGCAGTAATTTTGATAACAGCAATTTCGGGCGCAATCCTATTCATGTTTAGGCAGAAAAAACCCTTCAACTCGTCATATGCCCCAGCCAGCCATTCTGGGAGTTGTAGGTTTTTCCCCGTCTAAACATGCATAGGATTGTGCTCTATGGGGCCTACAGTGACTTACTACTGGCAGCCAGCAGTGCTGGTCACAGTGCATGCGCAGCTGGCCCCTTCCAGAAACCTGTGTTTCCAGTCATTTGGAGTCTTGCCCCCGAAAGTGCTAAATCTCTGCCACCAGTGGTAGGGGCTGTGCATTGGGTGGCAGGGCCAACCATGCATGTGCCAGGACCTGTGGTGCTGGCCACCAACAGTAGGGCACTGTTGGATCCTACCCTAAGTCCTTTAAGTGCATAAGTGCCTGCTTAGCCTGTGGATTAATGAGTGAAATGAGATATCTAAATTGGATAATTCCTCTCATTTTCCTTTACATCTCATAGAGAAAGAAACTAGACAATGATTGACCGACTGAAATCGCTGAGGTTTTGCACCCCGATTTAAAGGCATTTATTTGCAGAGTGGGGGAAGGTGCTTTATTCAGAGGGGGGGAAAGATCAAAACAGTATTGTTGCAGTTGGCTTGATCGATGTTTACCTGTATTTATAAAATTCCATAACCTCTACTGCCAGTTGGATTGTGAATTTCTGTGTCAGTTCTTGATAAACCCTTTGAATTCCTTATAGCAGACTGAAGTGTATTAATCTCCGGTTCTCAATGGCAGCAAAAAATTAAATGGCACATACTTGCCTAAGGGAATGTATCAGGTGAATTCTGATTCTTTTAAAGGTGATTGTGTTCAGATGAAGCTATGGTAGGAATGGGTTCAGAGAAGTCTCAGCCACTTAAGAAGTCTTTGTTTTTAGGAGCTTTGGAAAAGAAAAGCAGACTGCATCATATAAAACCATATGCAGTGTACCTATGGCATATCTGGAATTAGAGCAGCATCCTGTTGATTTGAAATAGCCCCACATGTTGACTCTGGCAGTTCTGTTAACTCTCTTATTTCTTTACATTGCTATCTTCTAATGGACAATGTTGCAGACCTCTTGGGAGAGGGTGAGTAATGCTTGATTTCTAACCAGTTCCTGCAACTGAAATTTTTTAATATACAACTAGGCTAGGCCTGCAGCTGATTTTTTAAAATAATAATGTAGTATTAGTTAGGTTTTCACCTTCCTTTCTGCTCACTGTTTCCATTTGATCTTCATACATGAACACATATAGACAGTTTGGCTGCACTTTCCGGTGTTACCTCTGAACCGCAGATTTCAGATCCATTTGCACCAGAACCCACCCCAGCTCCTACAGCTGCATCTACTGAAATAACAACTGTTTCTGCTACAACTACAGCTGTTACTGCTACTACTGCTGCTGAAGTGGATCTCTTTGGAGGTTAGTTTAGCCCCTTAGTTTCATTCTCTTTCTCTCTCTCTCTCTCTCTTTCTCTCTCTCTCTCTCTCTCTCTCTCATTCCTTAACTCAAAACACTGTTAAAATCTACTAACGTTCCTTACTTTACCTACAGAATTGATCAAATGTATTTTTTGTTATACTTAGAAGTTTGAGGAGAGGACGATCCACATGTTAAGTTATACAGGGGTGGGCTGCTCTTGGAGTGTTCCCAGTTAAACACTGTGTGAGCCAAACTACACATGAAGATAAAGGTGTTGTATTAAATTGCATGAAAATCTACAGATAGCCAAGGGGGAGCAAATCCAGATAAGGACTATAGGGAAGGATGATATAAACCCCTTTTCCTCCTCTGCTGTGTTCCTGACAAATTCACGCCACCTCTAAGCTGCTATTTAACACAAGGGGAAGCTCCCGCTCGCAGCCAAAATGTAGCAGCCGTGCTACATTTTGAATGAAGCAGACCCGAGGCTTAAGTAGATAAGGGGAACTAGAATGTCCTTTGTTGGAGTATGACACACTGAAACTGGGTACTGTAGGCAATTACTATGGTGAATATTGCACAGGATTTCCCTGCACTTTGCCAGTGCGATGCCAGCGATCATTTCCTAATGCAGAAGCCAGTACTTGTAAGGTTTTCAACATGCTTGCGCTGCAGATAGCGGAAATGTATTTGGTATGGCCCTGCAGTGCAGTGCCCCAAAGGCTTAGCAAATTGCGACAAAGAGAGGCTTGGCTTTCCACGGTGTTATTTTAGTATTATTTTACTAAAAAGAAACTCTTCAGGAGAATCGGTTACCAAAAAATAAAAAGCGTATTGCACATGGGACATGTAGCTGATCAAGAGATTTGTCAGGTAAGCAAAATGTAACCTGTAGAACAGCTATGAAATTGTATCCCATTTTCAGAGTCTACTTTCAATATTTTAATGTGGCTTTAAAATAAAGCTCCCTATTTACCTTAGAATTTTTAAAATTGAAATGTTCTCAAACATTTATTGGACAACTGCCATACAGTTTGCTGTATTGTGTCAAGCAAAAGAAGAAAGAAAAAGCAGTAACTCAAAACACTGCATTTATGAGAATACACAAGTTTAGCACAATGAGAACTTGGCAGACTCCATTTCCTGTTGTTCTTCTCTCGTTGCTTTGCTCTTCAGTAGATCTAAAACCAGCTTTAACTTGTTCCGTTGCAGCTCAGATGCATGCTAACATGAGCTTTTTAGAATAGCTGGCATCAGTATTTTTGTGTGTGTTGAGATACACATGTTTAACATGAAATTGCCTGTATCTTAAGTTGACAGCATGTAAAGCTTTCTGTGTTTGGAGATGGTTACTTACAACATTTTTTCCCCAAGCGGGGTTTCTTTGAAGTCTCTACAATCATGATTTCTTCAGTTTCTCCTCTTCTTCCCAAATTTCCTTGCCACCCTCCTCTCTCAGCTGCTGGAGCAAGCAAGACTCTAGTAACGCAGTATAGCAATTGGCAGTGGGCAATGGGTGACAGTACCATGAGGACAAGGCTGGGAATAGCTACAGCAGCTTCCTCCTTAATTGCTGTAGGGCTATTTGGAAGCCGGATTTTCTAGGTAGCGGTCTGGCAATCCAATCTGCATCTAACTTTCCTCCTCCTCTTCTTCCTCACTCTCTCCTGTAATGTGGGCATGTCCAGGAGGCTTGAAGTGCAAGAATCAAAAATAGTATTCCGGTGCTTCTGAGCCCTAGACCACAGACTACTGGGGAGCTTCAGTGTATATGTCATCACCACCACCACCAGTCAACAGACTGTTGGGGACCAGCACAGAGTGCCACAGTTTGGAAATAACACTTATTTTTATCGTTATTGTACCTATGGCCTGATTGGAATCCACCAGGAGAAGAGCCTTTAGTGTAGTGGCCCCATCTCTGTGGAATTCCCTGCTCCTGGAGGTCAGGCAGGCACCTACCCCAGGCTGCTTCCTGAGAACAACTGTTTCAAGAACTCTTCCTCAACTGACTAGCCACTGTTTTTCTGGTTCCTTTGTTTTTAAATTGAACAATTTTAATTTGCCTTTTTAATCTTTCTTTTACTGTTTATACCAATGTTCACTGCTCTGGAATCTGTTAGATAATTGAGCGATATATGAACATTGGTGATGATCATGATCATTCACCTTAAACCCTGAGGGGCAGTCCAAAAATATTCACTGTAAGATTATGCCAACAAGAATACCTAGCTTGAGTTCTCTCTTCTCCTTCTCTGGTATACACCACCAGTGAAGGAGTTTGTCATTTATTTCTGAGCCAGGAATGTAGTTTAGACTATGGTTTATTGAAACAAGCCTGGATTTGAAACCATGGATTGGCCTAGGATAGTTTCAGTAAACCTTACTGTAAACTAAACACAGTTTCTGTTTGGCAGATATAATGATAAATCAAAGTTAGTTTAATCCAAGCATGAAGTATCTGTGGCCCATGGACCACATCCAGATCACAACGGTTCCCCATCAACTTCTTCCTCAGGCCTTGCTGAAGCTGCTTTCCCCTTCATTGCTGTAGGGCTATTTAGGGATTGGAATATTTTCTCTCTCTAGAAAATGAAGCATTTCTCAGTTCAGAGCAAAGAAAAACTTTTATCTATGATCAGTTGCTGATGAGAGATAAGAGGTTTTCCCTGCTCCGTGCTGACAAAGGGACATGAGAAAGATTTTATTTTTCAATTAGTCAATTTCTATTAGTCAAATCAGTAATTACTGCTGCTGTTATCAAAATTTAGTTACATTTATTGAACCATTAATTTTGTATTCATGGAATAATTTTTCCAAGACAATAACGGGAGAGACTTAAATTAGGACACAATCCTATGCATCTGGAGGGCCACAAGTTGCCTGCCGTAGCGTCCTTGATGTCCATGGTATTTTATGATGAGATTTGGAAAAAAAAACCCACATTATTATTTATTACTATTTCTCCAGCTTCACATGATGCAACAAGATACACCTACTATATGAAAGCCAGGTGTGCTGCTAGTGGGACAAATATTGAAGTTGTTTTTGGCAATAAAAAACACACACCAACAACTGCCAGCATTTCCCAGCCAGCCATGCAGGCTGGGGAATTCTGGGAGTTGCAGGACTTTTTTCTGTCAAAACTTACATAGTATTTCACCATTAGTGACTTAAAATCCAAGGTCAGTCCAATGTGGTGTAGTGGCTAAGGTGTTGGACTGGGAGTCAGGAGATCCAGGTTCTAGTCCCCACTCAACCATGAAAACCCACTGGGTGTCTTTGGGCCAGTCACAGACTCTCAGCCCAACCTACCTCACAGGATTTTTGTTGTGAGGATAAAATGGAGAGGAGGAGGATTATGTACGCCACCTTGGGTTCCTTAAGAGGAAAAAAGGCGGGATATGAATGTAGTAGTAGTGGTAGTAGTAGTAATAATAATAATAATAATAATCACAGATAAGTAAAAATGGATTAGCTTGGTGTCCGTGAAAAGTTCTTCCTGGGTATGCCAATCATTATCCAAAGGGAGAGGCGGGTAAGAAATTATTATTATTATTATTATTATTATTATTATTATTATTATTATTGCCAAATCAGTTGGATCATGGAAATTTGGCCATTGGGTTGTTACCATTAAATTGAAAATAGTTAAAAATGAGACATCCTTCCCGACCCTATTATTCATTCTGTACAGTGGCAGCAGTGGTGTTGCTTACCAAGCCTGTCTAGACAGTCAAACATGTCTCTCTCTATGACTATTGCCACCACTTGAAATTAGTAACTAGAAAGGATGTAGCACCACTGACACGGATCCTCCAAACCGCAGGTAGGCAAGCTTTTTGGTCTGTGGGCACATTTGACAAATTGGACAGGACTACAAAATGGCTAACGTGGTAGGTGTGGCAAAGGACAAGTAACTTACCCAAAAGACTGAGTACAAGGCAGGAGTGGGGTCTAAGCCCCAGCATACTATGTAACTCTTTTGAACCCACAGTTTTCAGTACCAACAGAAACCTGTTTCACAGCAATCTGTGCAGCCTAATGTGTTAATTGGAGAAAAAATAGCAGGGGGTAGGGCACCTTGGTGGGCACTAAGAAAAAGTGTCCAGGAGCACTTCGATGCACACTGGCACCACATTGTCCATCCCTGCTCTAAACAGTGCATCTGTGTGATGTTCACACAGAGTGAGATTGGCTAATGCAGCTTCAGTATTTGTCCCACTAGCAGCACACTCAGCTTTCATATGAAAGATTTATCTTGTTGCATTTTGGGAAGCTGGAGAAATTAGTAATAGTTAATGGTTTTTTAAATATCACCAAGTACAAACCATCAAATGTCATAGACATCAAGGACCCCAGGCTAATACCCTGGAAGACAGAAACAAACTTCAAAGTGATCTTGACAGGCTGGAGCGCTGGGCTGAAAACAACAGAATGAAATTTAATAGAGATAAATGCCAAGTTCTACACCTAGGCAAAAGAAATCAAATGCAGTTACAAGATGGGCTATACTTGGCTCAGCGAGAAGAATCTTGGAATTGTTATAGATCACAAGCCGAATATGAGCCAACAGTGTGAAGTGGCTGCAAAAAAAGCAAACGCTAGTTTGGGTTGCATTAAAAGAAGTATAGCTTCTATATCACGCAAGGTACTGGTTCCCCTCTATTGAGCACTGGTTCCCCTTTATTCGACACTGGTTCATCCTCATCTTGAGTATTGTGTCCAGTTCTGGGCACCACACTTCAAGAAGGATGCAGACAAGCTGCAGCGTGTTCAGAGGAGGACAATGAAGATGATCAGGGGTCTGGAAAAAATGCTCTATGAGGAGAGACTGAAAGAACTGGGCATGTTTAGCATTGAGAAGAGACATGATTGCACTCTTAAAATACTTGAAAGGTTTTCATACAGAGGAGAGCCAGGATCTCTTCTTGATCATCCCAGAGTGCAGGATACGGAATAATGGGCTCAACTTACAGGAAGCCAGATTCCAGCTGAAGATCAGGAAACACTTCCTGACTGTTAGAGCAGTACAACAATGGAACCAATTACCTAGGGAGGTCGTGGGTTCTCCCACACTAGAGGCCTTCAAGATGCAGCCGGACAACTACCTGTCAGGCATGCTTTAATGTGGATTCTTGCATTGAGGAGGGGGTTGGACTCAATGGTGTGATAGGCCCCTTCCAGATCAACTATTCTATGATTCTATGATATCACAGCAGTGGGCAACTTGTGGCCCGCCAGATGTTTTGGCCCACAGCTGCCATCAGCCCCAGCCAGCATAGTCAGTGGTTAGGGATGATGAGAGTTGTAGGGCAAGACATCTGTAGGGTCACAAGTTGCCCATCCTTGCTAATGAAAGTCCACCTGAACTAGAATATCTTGCACTACTTCTGTATAATGCCCAGGGTATGTTTGTGGAAAGTTCTAGAGAGTATTTTTTATCATTGTTCACCTTTACCAAACACCAAATGACCCAAATTCTGTTTGTCTGTTTGGTAGCAATGTGAGAGAAAAGCATGTCAGACTGGTTAGCATTACATATCTCAAACCTAGTAATTCAGAATATTTTTAAAATTACATACTGATGCTGTATGCTTGGTGTACTGATCTTCCAGTAATCTGTCTCCCTAGGGAACAGGCTTATCAACTTTGGGGATATTAGTGTAAATAATGTCATGCTGCAAGAACGTTAAGTTCAAGTGGGGATTACTGTCTCCATTCTGATTGCTCTAAAATTCAGGAACAGTTGTGATTATAGTACAAATAGCTGAAGTCTGTTGGCTTAATTTAGTTCATGAATCTTAGGAAATGACCAAAACATAGAGTTACTGTTGAGATATGTATGAAAGAGTTTGACAGAACAGGAAAATATTAATGTCCTAATTGCAAGTGGGTTCTCTTCATAATTTTATTAAGCCCATTAGTTTGATTCCCCCCCTTTTCTTTGGATGTGATGAAAGCATGCTGTTCAGTACCCTTATACAATGAACATCTTAACACCATTTTCTATCTGCACATTTTGGCTGTACGGCCGGTGTACATCACTGTAAGCTCACCTAGCATAAATAAGTTGGTTGAATAAACATGATGACTTCAGTTTAAAAACACTTGATGTCTGCAAACAACAATAAAAACATGCAGACGAAACCCAGAACACGCCATCCTTCAATTTGTATAAGGGAATCTTCTTGTATGCCATTTAACCTAGTTCTTTTACTATATTTTCTTCTTTTCTTTTTTTGTTTTATTCTTCTTAATTTCTGTTCCTAAAACTGCACTCAAGATGCCTTTGCAGCTTCTCCTGGTGAAGCCCCTGCAGCAGCTGAAGGGGCAGCAGCACCAGCTACCCCAACCCCTGTAGCCGCGGCTCTTGATGCATGTTCAGGAAATGGTGGGTTCCATCTCATTAGCTAGTCTGTCATTGTCGTGTGTGTCATACTAATGAAAATAAACTACATGGCAGTATATTTGTCTTTTTTCCCTTCTTAATATTTTCTCCCAAGTATTTGGGTAGTAGTTCTAATTTATCAAGAAGACCCCAAAATATTCAGACGCCAGAGGCATGCATTAGAGAAAAGTTATTAATTTTTTCCACTACAGCCTTTCTTTTTTCTTTTACTGAAAATTGCTAACAGTGCGGAACGTTACATGTTAGTCAATGGTATTTTGCTATGATTGCTTTCCTTCCTCTTATAACGGGGTTACTAAAACTTCAGAAGCCTTTTCCTCAATCTAACAAAACACCTCATATTATGGGAGAGAAAAGAGCTGTATATTTTTAATCCATTAGTAAAGATGCTGGAAAATGACATTAGCTATCAGTCTGTGTGTTTCTGTTTTGTGTGTATGTATAGTTTACTATATCTTGTGTGTACGGTTTTAATCCACACTGTGTGTGGTTTCTCCCAATCTCCTTCCCTACTGATCCTATGTATATATTCTGCCCTTTCCTTTTTACAAGACCCCTTTGCCCCATCAGAAGGCAGTGCAGAGGCTGCACCAGAGCTGGACCTCTTTGCTATGAAGCCAACCGAGACCAGCGTTCCTGTAGTTACCCCTACAACTAGTGCAGCCACTCCAGTTCCTGCAACCACTCCTACTCCAGCTGCTGTCGTGGCCCCTCCAGCCCCTGCTACAACTGCTACTACTACTGCCACTACCACTACTGCTACCACGTCTGCTACTACCACTACTACCACCACCTCTGCTCCTCTTCCTGCTCTAGATATCTTTGGTGGTAATTTGTTTTTAACTCTTTTTTTAATTGAAAAAAGTGTTCCTGGGTGAATTGAACTCAGATGTACAGCATATGCAAATAATCTTTTGCATGTATACTGTATGTGACAATTACACTTGGAAAGAAACAAAATCTCCAGTTGGAGCTGCAAAAACTACCGAGCCTTGTCTCCTAGAAATGAGTTAAAGACATGTATGTTCTTGATCTTAGATTTGTTTGAGTCTGCACCTGCTGATGTCCCTGCAGCAGCACCTAAGCCAGATGCTACTCCTAGCATAGACCTGTTCGGTACAGGTAAAAAAAAGAGTTCCCTCTTTTCCTTTAATAACCCAAACTCCTTCCTCTCCTAACTGCTTTTCTATTTGATTAGTGTTTTTTTGTGAAATGTAAAGATCTTTCTCTGTTTCCATCTTCACTTACTTTCTGCTTCCTTTTTCTTTGACTTTTGGAAGATGCTTTTTCTTCTCCACCAACTGGAGCTTCTCCTGTACCTGAGAGTTCTCTCACTGGTGATCTCTTATCTGGTGAGTGCTTGTTATTAGTCATCATTTTCCCCATGTGTCTTATAACCCTTCCAAAGTATGCATAAATACTGTTCTAGTGAAGATTTTGACAACTTTTTTTAAAAAAATCACTGTCAATATTGAGTTGATCTCTTAAATGTCTCTCATGTATAACTTCCTTTGCGTTTGAGTCAATTCTCACAGTAAAGTTTCTTGGAGGACTCAGAAGATTCTTTCCAGGCGGCCCCATTGTGGTTCAATCCCACCTCCTGCCACGGACACTCTGAGGCTTTGGGCAAGGTCCTTCACACTGTATAACAGGTGTGATGAGAGCTAACCAGCCTTTATTTATTTATTTATTGCATTTCTGTACCGCCCAATAGCTGAAGCTCTCTGGGCGGTTCACAAAGATTAAAACCATAAAGACAATTCAAAGTATAAAACAAACAACAGTATAAAAACACAGTATAAAAGTATAATATAAAAGCACAACCAGTATAAAAGTACAATATAAAAGCACAACCAGGATATGAGAGAGCAAAGGCAAGGAATTTGTAGGAAAAACTGGAAGCAGCCATTTGAAGCACACTCACTAGAGACTTAGAACTCAGTAGGTCTTACCTTTGGAGTGAGCATGCTTAAGATCACAGTGCAAATGTTCTATGAAAGTGATTAAAGTACTAGTCATATCACTTAGTAAATTTGGAGATGTTTTTGGAAGGACGTTTTTCATAAGAAAATTGCTCCCTGAGGTCAGAGAGCAGATAACATGAGCCGCTATCACAAGATGTTTCCTGGGCAAGTTCACACACTCTTCCTTCCATTGGCAGCATGTAGATTTACACCAAGTCTGGAAATCTTGTTTGAATGGCCATAAATGTAACCTTTATCTTGATATTGGTTAGTACCATTGTTCTGTTTGCAAGTTCCACATATAGGTTTGGTTATGGTTATGGTTTGGTTTGGTTTTGCTTGTGCTGGAAAATCAGGCTGTTTGATGGTGTGCAATGTCATATTTATTTAGTACCTTAGCACAAGCTGGTTTAAGTCTGCCTCCTCAGCACAACTATAGTGCATGACTCTTTAACAGAACAGTATGTTAAAACCAGGAGAGATCAAGCTGGGATGAGTTTCCCCATTCTAACAAACAGTCCTGTGGGGTTCCAACTGGGAAGATGAACCTTTTCACCACTACCTTTTGCTCTTTCCTGTCCATGCTCTGGAAAACACTTGGTAGAGAGAAAGATGCCCAAATCTCACCTAATGTCTTATTCCTGAGTCAGCTGGAGAAACTGCTCTTCTTGTGTAGATTTACTAATCACAGTCCTGTTGGATACTGCTCATATCTCTGAGACAACCATTATTCCGGAAGTGAAGATTGAGCTTGCTTAAAATTTGAGAAAAGTCCTGCAACTTAGACAGCATTGGCATGATCATGTAATCAAGCAGTTTTAACTGAAACTAAATTCTCCTTCACACATTATTGCCGTGAAGGATCTTCATGTGACTAAAACGGAGTGGGTCTACAGTGCTGCCCCCACCCTTAACTTTGTGCTTTTCTACTTAACTCTGCCCACTATCCTCAGTTTGTACATATAAAGGCTTTCCTTCTCACCTGGGAATGCTGTGTGATTCCTGATCATGTGGAGCATCCTCCATGGATACAGGCAGCTTCACCTTCAAACTTTTGCTCAGTGCATGGAAGTTAGGCACAGTCATGTTAGTGCTGATCACCAGCATGGCCCCACTTCTTTTAATTCCTGAGTAACACATGAAGAGTCTTGTAGCACCCTAAAACCTGCAGATTCATTGGGTCAGTTCAGTTGTAACCCTAAGCCATAATTTAGTGTTACATGAGCAAGTCTGCTCAAGTATCCGGCTCATCTCCCCTCCCTCCCCAGTCTTGCATGTGCCAGAGGAGGGAACCAAGTTTTACATTAACAGGAGTTCCCCATTCCATGCAAACTCCCAGAACTTTGGTTAGTTTAAACTCTGGTAGGTTCTAACAAACCAGATGAATAAACCATAGCATGATCCTGGCTTGTTTGAAATGATCAGTGTTCTTTGAGTTTTGACAGAATGGGGAACTCCGGTTAGTTTAGAAGCAGAGAGGATTGGGAGGTGGAATATGCAACCCTGCGGCTCTAGCAGACACATTCACATAATGCTGTGCAAAGTTCAAATGTATGCAGGATAAATAGAAATTAATGGAGAACTGTATCTTTGTTAAAGCTACATTCCACTTGTAATATGCTCTTTTAAAGTATAGTATGAAGAACTGAATTTGGATAGTGTATGATAACTGTAAAAGAAAAGTGTGTATACTAGTATCTCAAAAGTCAATGAATATTTACCATATTGTCATGGATTCAAGGTAGTTGGGTCTCATCGCTCCTTATTTGCTGATACTAAAATATACCATGCTTACTGCAGTGGATGCATTTGCAGCACCATCGTCCCTGCCCACTGCCTCCCCAGCTAAAGTGGACTCTTCAGGTGTGATTGACCTGTTTGGTGGTGGGTATTGCTTCTTCTCACCATTACAAAATGTCACGTTTCATTTCAATTCCATTTCATTTTTCTTTGCTCCAATTTAAAATTTCTTAACAGTTTTTTGTTCATGGAACGTTGCAGCTGTACATGCATTTTAACTGTTGGCTATTAAATAAAATGTTGGATTCTCCCCCCCCCCCCATTTTGTCATTCTATCCTTATTTTCATTAACATTCCATGCATGGACTAGCTTTCTTGCTCAAGTAACTGCATCATTACATTCTTCCACTAGTCATGTATAGTTTTGAGTGCTTTGCAGTGATGCTTCTGTGTGGCATACTTATTTCTCTTGCCAGCTACCTAATGTCTGTAAGGGGTAAGAGTTGGGAGACTTTGTGTTTCCCATAGGAGTGACGTGAAAGTCGATTCCAGTTCTATGGAGTTGGTTAGAAAAGGGTGGACATCTTGGAAAACATTTTGCCATCTATGGGCTTTGTGTAATTACTAAAAATACCTACTGCTTTTAAATTCTCAAATTTGTAGGTAGAGGCACAACTGCAGTAAAGCCTGAATTGTGAAATCTTTATTGCTTTTCTACCTAGAGCAGAAATTGCCCTTTGTAATTTGCTACTCAATAAAGCATTGTCTTAAACACATGAAAATGACATAAAACAATAACGACATATTAGCAACAGTGAGGGAACACAACACATAATGTTTGCTGCAGTGCCAGCTGTTTACACTATAAGAAAAAAACATATATATATATATATATATATATATATATATATATATGGGTAAAGCACAGAATTTCAGCAAACATTGTGGAAACCTATCACATTTACAAGGTGGTTGTAAAAATGAGTCACTGAATTTGGCAGCACACTCACTAAAACTCATTAAACTTTGTCCGTTCAAAATGTCAAAGCTAAAATTTCTGTGAAATCTTCCCCGCTGAAATAGTAGCACATGGCCTTACTTTCTATGAGGTCTTCAAGCTTTGAAGCAGAGTGGGGGAGGGGGAGGTTTTTTCGTAGACCACAAAACCTCCATCTAGACCAGAGGTGGGCAAGCCACATGTGGCCCTGTGGCCTTCCCTCTGTGCAGGTCCTGATGCTCCCACATCATCGTGCTTTCACCATGAGGAGGAATAGAAGGACTAGCAAGAGAAAGAGATGGGCAGGCAGCCAAGCACATGTGCAACCTAGCCACAGACCGTGGCGCCTTGAGCGTTTCTACACTGCTGTAGGAGTCATGCTGTTTGGTTAGGAATCAGACCGGCACATACATGCATGGCATCTAGAGCAGCATCAGAACAACAGCCTTTTTCTCATGTAGGCTGTTCTGAATTTAGGGGAGCCTGGGGTGCAAAGCAACAGAGTATCGGGAAACGGGCAGCAGAGCATGCACATGTGTGCCTTTGTGTGTGTGTGTGTGTGTGTGTGTGTGTGTGTGAGAGAGAGAGAGAGAGAGAGAGAGAGGATGGATATGGATGATGAATTCATTCCTTTATTTGGATATTTATACATTGATGAAGGACAATGTATAGATTGTATAACCTCAGCATTCCAGTGACGATGATAGATTCAGGAGTACTCCCTTGCTGTGTACTTGCTCCTTCAGGGAGAATAACCACATCCAGTGTCAATTGCACATCCCCCATCTAGACAGAGGGGCCACCCCCTGGCAGAACCTCAGTCTTACCTTGATTGAGCCTCAGTTTATTGGCTCTCATCCAGACCCTGGTTCAGCACATGCACTGTCACATCTGTCTGAGATGAAATGGAGAAGTAGAGTTGCTTGTCATCAGCATTCAAAAACACTGGATGACCCCTCGCAGCTTTTTCATGTAGATGTTAAACAACATGGGAGATAGAATCAAGTTCTGTAGAATCATGGAGTACACCCCAGGCACCACTCTGGAAATTACTGTTCAGGTAAGAGTGGAACCACTCCTCTATCCACTGCCAGTATGAGGACACTGACCAATTTCCATGGCCCTTGACTTCAAAACAGTTGCCCACCTCTGAGCTAGATTGTTCCCAAGTGATTTGCTCCAGATCAGTGGCTACAAACTGGTAACTCGGTAGGAGATTTTCTATTACTAAGTAAAGAAATAAAAGGCTTTCACTCTGTGCTAAGTACTTATATAGGACTGCAATCACACACTGGGAGTAACTTCTATTTAACTCAGTGGGACTTTCTTCTGAGTAGACATGTATCTAATGCAATGTTATTATACAGTCCATAATATATAAATATGACTATTTACCAAGATGTGCGTGTAAGCACTTAGTACACTAGTCATCTCTCTTGTCTTGCTAGTCTTGAGCAGAATCCACTTCCGTGGATTTCTGATCAATCATAAAATTGTGACAAGACTTACCAAGTGTTTACATGCACACCATGGCAAGTTACCACTCCACACGTTTCGTAAGATGGTCTCTATGGACCCTTCCTTTGCTTCCTTCTAGAAAGGCTGCCTGTCAAAACTACTATGCTTGAGGCTGTCCTTTCTCTTTTACTGATAGACCTTCCTCTACAACCATGAAGGATGTTTGTCATGTTGGTAGTTCATGGTTGTATTTCTCCTCCCCAAACTGATAAAATTAATATATTCATTGTTTAAATCCTCTTGCCTTTTCTTGTTGCCTCATGGAAAAACCTGTAGATGCTTTTGGAAGTAGCGTGCCTGAACCCCAGCCTGCAACCCAAGCTGCTTCTAGCGCCTCCGCTTCTGCTGACCTATTAGCTGGTAATGAAAAATAATTACATGCCATTCTTAATTGGGTGGGGGTTGTTTTTGCTTTGGTGTAAACCAATATTTCTGTACTCTGACATGGATATTGGGCAACTGTTCATAGAAGTTGGAGGCCTCACTTCATTTGCTACATTAGAAACATGTTTCTAAGCTAATAGAGCATTGCAATATTCTCTTCCGCTATTCAGGTTGCAGAAGATATTTCTGCAATGAACAGCTTGGCATTTGCAGAATGATGATGAGTCTGACAAATTTCTTTAGCCTTGGTGTACTCCATGTGGACAATCTAAGAAACTTTCCATTACACAGACGGATTATTCATATCCTGCACTAAAATAAAGCTTGTACGTTGTCCTGGGCTCCTTGGAGAAGGAACAGGGTAAAAATTAATTAAATAAAATAAGGAAAAATTCAGCAGCAAAACATCTTCAGAATGAGTTGGATGATTTGAGGTATAGCTTATAGGAAAAAAATGGGAATAGAACTGGAGTCACCTAAAATGATTTTTCCACACAGCATTAGCTATACCAATACATCTGTAAGAGGGAACTGGAGAATGTAAGGTATACTATGCTTAGGGTGCTTCCATGATGACAAGTATGTTTTTATCTTGCATGTTTGCTGCAGAGGCATCCTTTCCCATGGGCTCTGTTTCTATTTGGCCCTCTAAAATTTGGTGTAGTTTAATATGATGTGCAATAGCAAAGCTCTCCATTACTAATAATTAACAATGCTATTACTAATAAGCAATATATTTACAGAGTAATTGCAAGTTCATTAGCTTTTTTTTTTTTTTTTTTTTTTTTGGTAGTCCGAAGTGAATTTTTGTAGTCCAAAGCAATGTAGAGGTGAAGCCTTTAAGTCATAAAAGCCTCATTGCCAAGCACTTAGCTTTCGACCCTTTTGATTCCTAGTTTTTGAAGGTGTATATGGTTTTTAGACATTTGGTAGTAATAAGACTGACTCTTAAACTGTACTCTTACCTGTATATATTGTTTGCATACTAACAAAAAAGCATGTTAATTTCTCAGTCGCTTTCTCTCACCTACTGCCAAAGGTTCCCTTTCTCAAATTACAATACATTAATATAACAGATGAAAAGGTGGATCTGTGATGGAAATGAGTGGGTGTGCTTGTCAAGTATACCTTTTAACTTCAGTAATTGCTAATTCATTTCTGACTGCCATACAGGAGAAGGTATTTACTACTTAGGTGTTAATTTATTGGAACCAAGATTCTTGAAAGACAGGAAAGGAATTCTAAACAAATGCAGAGGACGGTTCTTTGATATGGATGCACTTCCCCATCAACATACATTTCTGAACCAAAGAGGAGGATTGGTGTGTGTTCCACAGTACTTATTGGAGATGGAGCATATGATTCTCTTATATTATTGCTGATAGCAGGAACATGTACCTTTCACTTTATTCCTCACTCAGGACAGTTGCAAGCCATAAACAGTATGCAAGCTAACACATGTATTTTGCAGATGATTATCTAATTGTTAGAGTCCCTTTTTTCCCTTGTCTGTTCATAGAAAAGGGTCAGAAATAACTTTTGAGTAGTCTGAGCTGCTGTTGGCAGTAATAAAGAGCAGTAGCATATGAACTCTTGGATCACATCTTAGGTCACCTATGAACTAATCTTATATATGAGCTGCCTTTCTGGATTATGTCCACCCAAAGCTGGTAACAACAATAAAGCTATACAGAACATTGGTACCTCCTCCATTCCTTATATGGAAATAACAAGAGTATCTGTCTTTGCAAGATAGTTATAAAGATTACTATGAGCTAGTGCAAACCTAACCATAGTTAAGGGTTTAGGCTGAAAGATCATATACTCTGTCTGCTCTTGCACATTAATTCCTTTTGTCCCCCTCTGCATTGGTCCAGCATTACAGCTAACTACTACCAGCACTGGTTTGAGTACACTTGAACTCCAGTTGCAATGGGCTGATTAGGAATATGGTTAATAAGCTATGGTTAGTCATTCCATCGTCATCAGATCTCATATAGACTGGGAAGAAGGCATAGGATGGTAGTCCAATAAGGCCTGGCCTGTCAATTAAACAGAGAATTTTGAAGATTTTGTTCATTCTCTTAGCATTTCCAGCAACTCGTAGGAGCTGTCTTTCCCCTCTTCTAGTGTGCCTGGGTGTCAGCAAGGAGGGTAGGATTCTGTCTTCCTCCAGGTGTCTGTTTTCATTTTTGGATACCTGGACCTTCTGACGCATATGCTGTTTTAGGTTTTCAGTGAGAGCCTTGAAAAGCAGAAGTAGCAATAAGTTAATTAGAAAACATTCAATCTGACAAATGAATTTTGTTTTAGATTTAGAGTTCAAAAAAACACATTTGTTTTTCTTAATTAAGGGCCAGACTAGGCATTGTATGCAGATACATGTAACTTTATCCAGAAGCTCTTCTGTAAATTGAAAAGTAGCCTCCTGAGGTTGCTGTACAGCTTGGAGCAGTTGTGTGTGTGAGTGCTTAACATCATCCCTAAGGGGTGTTTGTCCAGTCAAAACCATGCCTCCTCTTCCCAAGCTATTATTATTATTATTATTATTATTATTATTATTATTATTATTATTATTATTATTATTATTTTATTTATTTATTTATTTATTTATTTATTTATTTATATAGCACCATCAATGTACATGGTGCTGTACAGAGTAAAACAGTGAATAGCAAGACCCTGCCGCATAGGCTTATATTCTAATAAAATCATAATAAAACAATAAGGAGGGGAAGAGAATGCAAACAGGCACAGGATAGGGTAAACAGGCACTGGGTAGGGTAAACAGGCACTGGGTAGGGTAAAACTAACAGTATAAAGTCAGAACAAAATCAGCAAAGGCAAAGAGTGACACATTCATTCCTCATCCATCACTCCTTCCCAAATCAACTTTTTAATTTTTTTAAAAAAGCATGGTCAAATGCCATCTAAAGGATCAACCTTGCTGAAGCTAATTGGGTTTGGGTCTGGTCAATGCCTGCACTGGATTGGAAACCACCTCAGAACCATGCGTGCCACCTGGAGGTCCATGAAAGAAAGGCAAGATGCAGATGCAAAAAAGCTGGGTGTAGTATCAAGTTTGGCCCTATTTCACATGGAAATGAGATGAATGAATGGTTCACGGTTTAATTCTCTAAAAAATGTTTTGTAACAGTTAAGAAGAAAATGATTTCTCCTTTCTATACATTGAAGAAAGTATAGGACTTTGATTACAACCTCTATTGGCAACTTTAGTTAAGATTCAAAACTGTCGCTGTCGCATCCTACGGCATTGCATTTTCATAACTGCATTGGAAACATTTAGTATTTCAGCCTCTGGGCAGCAGGTTGTTCTACAGGCAGAACTGTGCAACTATACAACTATGTCTGGAGTTCTTGAAGGTTATTGGTGATCATTTTAGCAAGCCTTCACAATTCAAACAATGAAAAGAATTGCTGAGCTCTTTATCTCCTCCCAAAAGCTGGGCAGGTGCTGGAGAGCCACAACTGATGACGTTGGAGAGTTGGATGGTGGTGGAAAGGCAAGTCAGTATCCTTTCCCTGACCCACTCGAGATGTTGGTATTCACCGACTGAGCTGGGACTGGGGTAAGGAAGAGTATGCATTTCCCCCCCAAGTTAGCTATAAGGCTTTTCAGTTCTGTGTTTGTGTGTGAGAGAGAATTGTCTGTGTTCATCTAATGACTTGTTCCTTTCTCCCTCTTTCCCTTGTTAAAGGCTTCGGAGGTTCTTTTATTGCTCCATCTCCATCACCTTCCCCCGTTACACCAGCTCAGGCTACTATGCTACAGCCCAACTTTGAAGCAGCCTTTGGAGCTTCCCCTTCCCCTTCCCCTGGTGGCACTTCCTTTGATCCCTCAGGTGAGTGAAGGTTTTCCTGTGCAGTTTCAAGAACTTCCCCTTCATTTCCGAAATGCAATGCTGATGTGCAGAGGGTGTTCAGGAGTTCCTCAATGGTACAGATATCTTCCTGCCTTGTATCCCTTTGAAATATGTAAATACCCTAGTATTTAATGTATAATTTGAAAATAGTAGTTCCTTCTGTTCAGTTATCCTCAGTAAGGTTTCAACACAGATCAAATCCTCTCTTTTTGCATGAGCTTTTTATGCATGCCTGTTTAAAAGGAGCTCCTCGGAGATCACAGACCCTTTGTACTGTATACTCAGCATATGGATGTGTGGTCTTGCTATTGTTGCTGAGCCTTTCCCAAGCATGCATGGCACCAAAAGTTAAATATAACTGAGCTCCAGGGTATTCTTCCCTTGACACAAAGCTTAACTTTTCATCACTGCTCTGTCGTTTCTGTTTGTATCTCTTTCATTCTATACTTCCATGCTGGGGCCTTGCTACAAATTTGCAATTTGGGTGAGTTCTGCAACAGAATAAGTAAAAATCAAATAGTTTAGTATTGCTTTGCTTTATTTGATTGCTTGCCAGAGCATAGTGCAACTCTGCTTACTAACATTAGCATGCACATCTGATGTGATTAGGTGTATTTGCCATGTAACATTGGTCTAGGTTACAAATTGCTACTTAATTAAGTGTAGAAGGGTGATATCAGCTGGGTTCTTCTGGTATCTTTTCCAAAGATGATACCTGAACTGGTAAAACTAGGCTAACTCATGTCAGTATTGGATTCTTTCTGGTAACTTTTAAAGCTACCATTCTTAAACAGAATACATTATGTAAGATGTAGATACTAGAAATGAGGTACTTCTATGGGGTGGGAGAATTCAGCTTATAGTTTCTTTTCCAATGGACTTTACAAAGATAAAAACCATGGCTTTAACCATGGTGCTTTAACCACAGTGAATAAAGCAAAAAGCCCTATTCACCATGGTTTAAAGTGTCTTCTGAACACAGCATGGCTTTCTGACTTAACCACCATGGTTAAAGCCATGGTTTAAGGTGTCTTCTGAATGGGCCCATAGAAACTTCCCAGGTTTATCTGTCAATAGCAAATAGAATCATTGCCATATGATATCCCTAACTTTTCTCTTTACCATATCAGAAAGTAACAAATACCCATGAGAAGATTCTTGTAGCATAATATGTGAATTGACCTTCATTAATAAGTGTGTTTCGTTGTTGTTGTTGTTGTTGTTGTTTTAAAAAACAGGCACAAACTTTTATTTTTATTTTGGTATAATTTCATAATGATAGTTAATGATGTTAAATAGTTACTAATGTTGAAAATGCAGGATGTGCAACATCTTAAGAGTTTTCATGGTTAAAATAAGTTAGTGATCATTTAGGCATTTGTCTTGTTGAACTAGAATACATTATGTTCAGGATTAGTGTATATTTCAATGTGTTAGTCAAATAGCATGCATGTCTTCCATTGGCATTACTTTGACATTAAATTTACATGATTGTACTAAAATCTGCAGTGATTTGTATGTGTCAACGAAGTTCATGATTGACCATTTAGATATCTGTTGCCTCTAGATTACTTATACAACAGACTGCTGCCCTAAACTACAGTTCTTCTTAAATTTTCAGTGTTTGATGGCTTAGGTGACCTCCTTATGCCAACTATGATGCCATCTGGTCAGCCTCTATCTGCTTCAGGCACAGCCGCTATTTCTGCTTCAGCTGCAACCAAAGGCATTGGAAGTGATCTTGATTCCTCTCTCGCAAACCTAGTAGGAAGTAAGTTGGAAAAACGGCTGGGCCTGAAAGTGATTGTGTGTGGTGTGTGACATATTGTACTCATCAGTCAGACCTGAGCTATAAGAACTTCACTCAGTATGCATCTTTTCAGATATGCATTGTCCGTTTCTTAGATATTGCAAAAGGATGTGTTTCTTCCCACTATAGGAAGACAAAGTGATTAGGTTTTCATTTAATATGTGACAGGAAATTCCTGTTCTCATCCTGAACTTTGACACTGAGGTGCAGATTTTGTATATTGCTGAGTTAGCTTGTTGTACAGTGGAAGCTTAGCGTATAACTTAGATTTTTTTAAAAAAAATTAAATAGCAAATAGTAGAATAGTGATTTAAACTTTCAAGAGTGGCATTTTTATCCTGGTTGTGCTTTTTAAACTGTATTTTGTATTTGTGCTTTTAACCTGTTGGCTGTTTTATTATGGTTTTAATTTTTATGAACCGCCCAGAGAGCTTTGGCTATTGGGCGGTATAAAAATGTAATAAATAAATAAATTTAAACTCAGTAGTCCAGAAACTTACGTTTGTGGTTTCATGAATGACCAGCTGATGCTGTCCTAAAATAAGCTTTGATTTCTTAGTATGCACTGTTGATTTAATAGTCAGTTGAAAGTAATCAAGACCATTTATTTGTAAAAAGATGCCCCCACACACCCCAGAGATCAGATAGAATAATAAAAAGACTTCTTTCTGTTATATGAAAGTGTAGGAAATCTTTTTTATATATGGATGATCATGCATTATTTTCATTTCTATTATCTTTTCATAGATTATATAGCTTAAGCAGCTAAATAAATGCTGCTTAAGTCAGTCAACCCTAAGATGTTAGTAATTCAATGGGTTTACAAGCACATTCATTAGTAAGAGGTTTCATTCTTCAGG